>NW_020954625.1:6458726-6608493 GCF_900497805.2 Vombatus ursinus | reverse complement strand
ATTGCCAAACTGCCTCTAAGATACACGAGAAATTCCTCCTTTAAGGTCCCGGGCAACCAAGCCCTGGCCACTGGACATCACTGTGCTCCTTTTATAGTCTTCGTTTCCAACACTACATATCTCCCTGCTCCATGCCTTGGCACTGGTGCCCTACACACACACCCCTCCTGAACACCACCTCACGTAAATCTTTTCTCCCTTTAAGATGCAGCCCAAGTTGCAGAAATGTGTTTTGCATAACTTCATACATATAATGGGTATCATATTTCTTGCCTTCTCGATGCATGGGGGAGGGGATAGAGGGAGGGAGAGAACTTGGTACTGAAAATAAAGATAAAATTCCTAGAAAAAAGAAAGATGAATCTCAAACATCACCTGCATGAGGCTTTTCCCAATCCCCTCCAAACACTAGATTCCCTCCCTCTCAAACTACATTATATTTAAATATGTTGTACAAAATTGTATTTATTCCACATATGTTTTTATGCATACTTGTCTCCCCCATTAGAATATAAGCTTTTCGTGAGTACAGACAATTTCTTATGTCTCCAGCACTTGGCACACAGGAGCTTAATAAACAGTTCTTGATTGATTGTTGCTAAAAAGCAATCTTTGGAGTTTCTCCAAAGATAGAACTCAAGTATTACCGACAGTGGGGGAAGTATCACAGGTGACTGTGGTTGAACCATCAGGGGATGGAGAGTCCAGGACAGCTAAGAACAGTAGCTGAATCCTTATAAAACAGTAAGATTCTGAGTAGAAAAATAGCGAGAGCTCTGTGACTGCTCTGCAGATTTCAGAAAGGGACTTTAGGTCCTTGCTAAGGAACTAAAGTTATGGCCACCCTACTCCTTGGAATGCTGTTACTTAGAGCAGAAGAATACCGTCTCCACAGAGCAAGAGTAGTTTGTTAGCCTCTCTTGACCACTATGAACTCGCCAGCTTAATAAGTATATGCACCTATTTGGGATTTTCTCAGCAAAGATATAGGAGTGGTTTGCCATTTCCTCCTCCCGCTCATTTTACAGATAAGGAAACTGAATCAAACAGGGTGAAGCGACTTGCCCAGGGTCACACAGCTAGTAAGTGTCTGAGGCCAGATTCAAACTCATGAAAACGAATCTTCCTGATTCCAAGCCCGTTATTCTATCCACACACCACCCAGCTGCTCCCTCCCCCTTAAAAATTTTTTTTTTAATACTTGCTCTGGTACTATTAAAAAATAGTGTTCAATTTTATATTTACGTGGGTTTACCCTTCATTCTTAACCTTCTCCTCCCTCCTGCCCCCACATAAACCTCATCTCTATAAAAAATGATCTTATGAGTTCAGAATGTTCATTTGCAGTCTTCTGGGTAAGGCTGAAGATTCATGTAGGATATAGGATAAAAATGTTCAGACTTAATCATTCTTATGAGCAATTCCTTTTCTCTTTTGGCCTATACTCATTGGGCTGGTGAGATCACAGGCTCATAGTGGCCAAGAGCAGGCTAACAAAGGACACTTGCTCTATGGAGACCATAACATCCACACGTCTTCTGTTATCTCCTCCTTCACCTTGTCTCACATGACAAAGCAGCCTTACTCCTAAGCACAGCCAACACCTCTCCTTGCTGAAGTGACCCTACTCCATTCCATTTCCTCTAACAGAGGACCCCCGTCATCACTGTCACTCTCACTTCTCTTCAATGTCTTCCTCTCTACCAGCTCCTTCTCCACTGACAACAAACAGCCTCTGAAAACCCTCATTTGATTCTTTCATCCCCACCATGCCATCCGGTATCTCTCCTGCCTTTTGTGGCGAAGCTGCTCCATCTACAGAGAGAGGCCTCCACTTCCTCTCCTCTCACCTTTTTCTTAACCGCTTACAATCGGGCTCCTGACCTTATCATGTCACCAACACTACTCTCTCTAAAGTTATTAATGATCTCTTAGTTGCCACATCCAAAGACACTTTTACAATCTTCATTCTCCAAGACCTCTCTGCAGCCCTTGACACAGTTGATCACTCTCTCCTCTCCAGGTTTTCAGGACACCCCTCTCTCTCATTCTCCTCCTATCCGACCTCTCCTTCTCAGTCTCCTCTGCTAAGTCTTTCTCCAGATCACACCTTCTAAATGGAGGCATCCCACTGGGTGGTATCCCAGGCCCTCTTCTCTTCTCTCTTAATGTTTCATTTGATGATCTCATCAGCTCCCATGATTTAATTACCATCTCTTTGCTGATGATTCTCAATTTCACCTTTGCTGCCCCAATCTCTCGCTGACCTCCAATCACACATTTCCAACTGCTTTTCAGTCATCCCGGACTGGATGTCCAACAAATACCTTAAACTCAACATGTACTCAACATGTCAAAATGGAACTCATTATTTTTTTCCCCAAACCCACCCCCTCTCCAAAGTTCTCTCCTACTCTAGAGGGCACCACCATCCCTCATCCCACTCCCCCAGGTCAGAAGGCTAAGTGCTATCCTCGACTTTTCACTTAAACATGCCTCCTTTCCCCCTCCAATATGGCCAACCAGCCCAATGAGGCCTTCATCTTCTTGTGCCTGGACTACTGTCATTGCACCAGGGAGCTTCCCTACCACAAGTCTCTCCCCACTCTAGTCCATCCTCCACTCAGCTGCCTAAGCGATTTCTGTAAAGTGAAGGCTCTGACCATGTCACCTCCTCTCCTTAATCAATTCCACTGATTCCTTACTTCCAGGATAAAATGCAAAATCCTATTAGGTATTTAAAGCCCTTCATAATCTAGGGCAGCCCGCTCCTTCCAATCTTACTACACTTCACACTCCGCCACTTCAATCCAGTACCACTGGCATCCCTGCCTGTTCCCCAAACAAGACACTCCCTTCTCTCAGCTCCAGGCATCTTCTCTGCTTGTCCCTCATAGCTGGAATACTCTTCCTCCTCATGTCTGCCTCCCAGCATCCTTTCCCAACCCCTCAATTCTAGTGGTTTCCCTCTGTTAATTATTTCCCATTTATTCTGTACAGGGTTTTTGGTATACACCTGTTCGCTTGTTGCCTCACCCATTAGACCAGGAGCTACTTAAGGGCAGGGACTGTCTATCTTTTGCCTCTTTCTGCATCCCAAGCACTTCTGCACAGTGTCTGGCACACAGTAGACACTTCATAAATGCTTCCTGACTGACTGATTGACTTACCTTAATTCCAGGGAGGTTAGGTCTAGAAACCTCCAACTGAGATGGCTGAAAGAGTGAACAAAAGAACTAGTCCAGGTGGGTTTACCAATCACTTCAAGGTTTGGAGACAAAGACTTTCCCATTAGATTACATCCTATGAAGACTGAATGGTCTAATAGACTCATACCTATGGTACCAGCTAGGAGAGGTCATTAAATTGTCTACATGATAAAATGGCAGAGATGTCATTTCTTCTTCTAAACTTTCTGCAGAAAATGGTAGGGAAGAGTTAGCAAAATAATGACCCAGAGCTATTTATGTATCCACTGTCCAAGTCAGAGATCTATTTTGACTGAGGCAAGGAGAACATGTGAACAATAAAAATGTGTTTAAATAACCAAAGTAATATGACACTTCAATATGACACTTAAAATTAAGGTAAAAATTCTAAAACAAGACAAAAATATTTTCATGATAAAATGGAAAAGGGAGCCATTGGTTGCTAATTTCCTAACTGTTCTCCCTTATAACGAATGTATAGGCATGCCACAGACAAATGAGATAACTACAAGCATTTCTTAAAGGGAACTAAGACAGATGAATCTTTAGTAGTCTTCTGATATGAAATTTTGGCTTCTATGTAAATCCAGAATAAAGTGGGTTACAAATAAACAGTGACATATATGACAAAGCCACAGAGAAGAAAAAAGAAAATAAACATACCCTATGAAGTATTTCCAAAACCTTTAGAGCAGTATGAAGGAAGCTGTTGAAAACCCTTCTTTCAGAAGGGGGGATTCCGATCTTGTAGAGTTTCAAAAGATGAACCACAACTTCCTTGAACAACTCCACTATCTTGAGAAACAAGGGAGGTTCAAGTACAGACCACCAGTTTTCTGTGATTAAAGGATGAACATATAAATAAAACACACACAAATTACCACACGAATAAAGTCTTTTCTATCCTAAAATTTCAACAAATGGAAAAAATAAAAAGAACAATAGCATCTTTCTGGACAGGTTTTAGCCTTGATTTGACACCTCTGGATTTCTCAGTGTAAAATCAAGTAAGATAGAGAGTAGAAGATATTTAAAAGCCTCAATCTTAATATCTATTCACAACTGGTTTAAATATTCAAACACCCAAGAAACGATTAAATTTAAATACTGAAACTGCAAAAACTTAGTATTTTATTGCTGTTAAGTTACAGATTTTTTTCAAGCATTATTTTCTGATCCAACATAACAGAGATTTGCAATCCAAGTATATTTATGATGCAATACAATCTTGGAAACTGAGTGAAAAAGTCAAATGTCACAAAACTGTGTGGCAGATCAAATACCTCTGATAATAGCTGCCTTTGGTTTTCCCAGCCTCTCTACTAGGCAAGCTGTGTGTCATTAACTTCAAGTACAGTGTACTCAAGAACTGGCCCCTCCAGGGCAGGAAGACAAAAATATCTGAATGCCAGAAAACAGTCCTCTTCAGCTAGCAAGTACTGAATGAATTCTGAGAGAGAGCCTCTGTCTCTACTCCACCTTTACCACACGTGGATCTCTGTCTGGACTCATATTCCTCCCATGATCTTCCTTGCCTGCTCGGTTTGCTTCCATAGCCTGACTTTTCTTAATGTCCTCACCTATGCACGCCCCAACCTGGACTGTCAGTGCTGGGCTCCTAGGCTCCAAGGAAGTTATACAAGCCAATTACATAGCTAGAAATAAGTACAGGAATGACTGTTGGGGTGCAGAAAAGTGATTAAGTCAAGGTAAGGAGAAGGTCTGCAACAAGATGATCCAACATTCCAGGAAACAATTCCAGAATAGGAAGTCAAAAACTGAGGGAAAAGGCCCAGAAAAAAAATGTGAAATTCAAGAAGCACTTGATTATGGCTACACGATGCTCAACTCTAAGCAGGATCCCTGGAGGTTTGATAATGCAGGTAACTGAGAATTCTAGCCCAGCAGAAAGAAGGGATGTAATCAAACACTCATTCACAAATATCTGTCAAGGCCTTACTAAGTGCAGCACACCATGCTGCCGCAAAGAAGAGTAGTACATGGTCCCTTCCCTCATGGAATGTATAGACTTGTAGACGAAATACAGACAGATACAGACATAACTATAATATAAGGTATAAGGTGAATATGAATAAAAGAGGTATGAATTGTTATATTAGCTAAAAGTTGGTAGAGATTACTGAGGAAACAGGAGGAACTGCTTCATGGAAGGTGCAGCATTTGAGCTGAGCCTTGAAAGATGGGTAGAAACTGGACAGGGAGAGCTAGGAGGAATAAGGGTACATTTCAAGCGGAAGAAATAAGGTAAGCAACAGGAAGGAGAGGGAAACTGTAGGGAATGTTGACGGCAAATGTAATGCAGTCAGGCTAGAAATGATGGTGTATAAAGGGAAAGAGTATAAGGGAGGGTAGGGCCTGAAAAGTCAGAACTAAGACTCTGGACTTGATTGGTTTTCTAAAGGGATGTTAAGATCAGTGTTTTAGCAAGACCAAAATGGCAGCAGTGGGCAGGTATGAACATGTCACCCCCTACTCAATAAATTCCTTTGGTTCCCTCTCACCTCCAGAATCAAATACAAAATGCTCTGTGTGTCATTCTTGCCCTAGTCCCCTCCTACCTTTCCAGGCTTCTCATACCTTACTACAAGACATGTATTCCTTGATCTTGACCCTGGTTTCCTGGCTATTTCCATAAACAAGACCCTCCTTGGCTCAAGGCACTCTCTGGCTGTTCCCCACGCCTGGAACACTCTCCCCTCCACCTACCGACCTCCCTGGCCTCCTTTAAGTTCCAACTAAAATTCCTTCTTTTACTGAAAGTCTTCCCTAACCTCTCTTAATTCTAATGCGTTCCCTCTGTTAATTATTTCCTATTTATCCTATATATAGCTATATTTGTACCTATCTGTTTGCTTGTTGTCTCCTCAATTACAATGTGAGATCCTTGAAGGCAGGCACTGTCTTCTGCCTCTTTTTGTATCCCCTGCACTTAGCACAGTGCCTGGCATATAGCAGGTACTGAATAAATGCTTACTGAATGAATGACTAACTGGAAACCAAGAAACCACTTAGGAGGCTACGGCAACTGTCCAGATGAGAAACATTACTATCAGCAATGTTTAAAAAAAGCTTTATCGGAGGCATTCTGAAACTAAGGGTGCAACGGACAATTGTGTTCATCTAACATATTTCGGAAAAATAAGAAGGGAAACTACACAAGAGCGGCTGGAAATAGGAAAACAAAACAGAGCACTGAATGAGGCAAGGATGAGTGAGGAGAGGCAGAAAGGACACTCATTCGGTCAGCTGTTCAGCATGTTTCTAGAAAACATCATGTCTTACCAAGTACTCTCAATGGTGCCTTTTCAAGATTCACTAGTGCAGTTCCAAACGGAATGGCTATTGTTGTGAAATTATTGGAATCACTCATGAGTGGACATTCTGGTAAAATGAGATAAAACCTCAATGCTTCAACATCAGGTAAGGAACTAGTCAGTTTTGGAAGAAGATTCTTTTCCAAACTGGCTGCCACCTGCATTTTAAACAGAAAGTAAAACCTATTTAATTTATACTGGACATCACTTTAAAAAAAAAAAAACAAAGCTTTAATAAAGAAAATAGGAAATTGAAAGAAAAAAGTATAAGATACAATCAGAAAATGAAAATCACCACAATATAGCCTAAAAATTAGTGTCTAAGCCCTTCAAGAGAATTCACAAAGCTTAACACATAACCTATGCACAAAGCTCAGATTAAAATAGCTTCATCTGTGTCACTATAGAAGAGTTTAGCTGTCCAGGTTTGTTCAGCATTTTAACTACACCTACACCCTACGAAATGCAATATAAACTGCAGTTGCTTTAAAACAAAACCTCATTATTACTATAATTACTATTTAATACTATAATATACAAAAGTACAACATGGTTGAAAGAATATCAAATAGCATACAAAATGGACACATTACTTCCTAAATTCATAACCATCTTCCCCCCGCTAAGATTTGAAGTTTCTGATTACCGACACACTACTACTAATTAGAAAAAAGTAAATTACTATAAATGTTTTCAAAAACATTGATAACGTCTTTAAAAAAAAAGCTCACAGAACAAGTCTCGCAGGACAAATGATGCAAAATAAAAAAATCTTTTAAGACAAACCTGCTGAGCTATCAGAGGGTGGTCAGGTTGTACAAGTTTGTGAAAGAGGAGTCTAGCAGCATTCATATCAACCCCTGAGAACTTGGAGCCTGTTCTATAGTGATCATCGTTGCTGAAAAAATTAAGATAAAAAGATTCTGAGTAAGTAACAAGAAATCACTTAAGCTTTCTTATTCAACAGTATAATTAGTGACATTCAGATACAGTAAAAGACTGGCACTTACCTAATAGCTAAAAAACTGCCATTAAGACAAGCAGCTGAAGAAAAGGTTCCATCAATCTCACTGAATAAAAATTTACAACACAGAAAATGACATGTTAATTTTTCATTTGTTTATCACTTATATGAAGATTTAAATTCTCTTCACTGTCACAGTGCTTTGAACTTGATGCCCAAATAGTGAATCTGTAAATGATGTTAATGAATGAATATTGATTCCTGAGGTACCATTGTCAATTAACTCAGAAACGTTTACTTCATTTAAATTCATGTTTCTCAGACTACTTTTCTGAAAACAAACAGCTTTTTTTAATGTGGTAACTAAAATATATGCAATATAATAGTGGATTACAGTGCTGGGTTTGGAATCAAGATCTCCTAGGTTCAAATTCTAACTTCTGACTTAGCTATTTTGTGATCCTGGAAAGTAATTTAATCTTGTTATGTAAATTCCTAGAGCTTAACTACTAACTCAATTGGTCATTGAAACACACTAACACTACAGAAGCTTTGTGTTCTGCAACATAAAATAGGTATTTCTAGGATGTAATGCATCTTTAAAAAATACTTTTTTGACACTGCTTTACAGGCTTCTCAAAAATGCTTTCAGTTTTGGGGAATGTGGGCTCCAAAATCAGTTTAATACACAAAATACAAATAAACATTTAAATATGCCTATTGTCAAAATGTGGGAAATTCTTTTGAAATTTTTACATGTGAAATATAATAAGACCAAAAAATATATTTCATATTAAAAGTTGGTCAAATGAAAGGAGACACAGAGATAATTAAGATTTAGGTTTCAAGCTGCAAAGGAAACAGGGGCAGGTAGGTAGAATAATGGATATAGCTCTAGGCCTGGAGTCAGGAAGACCTGAGTTCAAATCTAGCCTCAGACAGATAACTTACTAGCTGTGTGATCCTAGGCAAGTCACTTATGCCTGTTTGCCTCAGTTTCCTCATATGTAAAATGAGCTGGAGAAGGAAATGGAAAACCACTCCACTATCTTTCCCCAAAAAGGTCACGAAAAGTCAGACATGACTGAAAACGACTGCACAACAACAACATAGTATGATGAGTGCTAACTTTGAAGGAACGACACCTAGGTTCAAATACTGACTGGCACCACTATCTCTGTGACTTCAGAAAAATCACTTCCTTGCTGGGCTGGGCCTCAGTTTCCTCTCCTCCAGGAAAGAGAGGTTGTTGGACTAGATGATCTCAGAGTCCCCTCTAGCTTCTGCATGGTTCCCAGTACACAGTAAGCACTTAATAATTCCTTTTCATTCATTTATTCATATATGGTGTTATGTGACCTATAGCTATGGAGTTTTAAAAATGTGAACAGTGTCTTATGACTTAAAGTCATTCTGACATGGTTCCCTAAATGGAAAATCCCAAGTAAAACTGATTCTACATTCTGCTTTTTTTTGTCACATATGAAGTTTATGTTTAATCACTGCTGATAATTTTCTTCCTTACTTGGCTATTTCCAGCGGAAACCTTCCAGAGGAGTAGCTCAGCCATCTTTGAATAAGAGATTCATTTACAGTCCAGATCTGCTTTGAAGGGTCAGGACATCTAAAATCATCTGGTGGCCCAAGGCTCTAAATTGTAAAAGAGGCAAACAAATTAAAAAAAGAAAGAAAGAAAGAAAGAATTGAGCTTTAAAAAAAAAAGAAAAAAGAAAAAATATTGAATTGCACCTTTACTTGTCATCCTACAATTTAGAACTGGCCATGTTAAGACAGAAGTGGATCATTATTAAAGAGCCTGAAATAAAAAATATCAAAAGGGCTCTGACATGTATATTTGTTTTCTAGATCAGAAGGCAGAGAGAAGGGAGAAACCGCTAGAGCCGAGTCAGAGAGGAGTATGGAACATCAGGGGAAAGGAGAAATAAACAGCAGGGCTGAGCACTCACAGAGAAGATCTAGGGGAGGGCAGTCCTTCCTTATAGGACTCATGGAACTTAATTCAGGCTAAAGCTACCACTTATCCCTCTCTCGTTAAGAACCAAGGGAAATTAAGAAATGATCTAGTCTTTCCCTACATTCCCCTCCCAGTCCATATCCATTAACAGACATTGTAGCATACTCAATTAATTTCTTTAACCTAATGTAACCTGAACTTTTGTCACAACTGTACAAAGGCCAGGTGTTAGCCAGAGATAAAGAAAAATTCAAATTAGGGTAGAAGTCAACCCTCTGCCTAAATGTTAGAAATTTTCTTAACTGGGGGTTCTGAAATATTGTGATCATCCTAACTTTTATTTAATATAAATTCCATAAAGCAGCAAAGGAGGGAATCTCAATGACTTTGCAAGCAATTACACTGCTCCAAGTTAAAAAAAAAAATGAGCTAACTGCTCTAAAAGGATATGGCTATTTAAATCTCCAGAGAAAAAAGGGACAGAAAGGACAGTGACTGTTCTACTGGCCAAAGCAACACTCACAACTACCAGTTTGAAGGAAAATACTCAATGATTTCCTATATTATAATAAATAACTTGGATACATAAAGCATGTCTCCAAAATAAGAATTCTCTGAAGAATTTTTTAAAAGTTACATGAGCTTGAAAATAGTTTACATGAGTATATTTTTACCTGTGGACTAGAATAATGGGAAAAACTTTGGTCACCACCTGAAAAAATTCTTTTAACACAGAAGTATTCTTCACCATCTGTAAAAAGAATAATATGCAAATTATTAAAAATGCAAGACTTCTGTACTGCACTTCAGAGCATCTGCTTATGCTTCCTGACAGGTTATGATTCTCCTAACACAATTCAGTGAGCTAGCTAAATCGTCTGAGTCCTTTTATTGTCATTTCACATACAGGAAAGAAGATAAAAGGTAAGCAACTCACTCAGTGAGTCAGTGATATAACTAAGACCAAAATCCAGGTCTCCGGACCTCCCAATCCAAGACTCTTTCTATACCAAACATATACGCCCAAAGTTTTTACATCATTAATCAGGATTTCTCAAAGGGGGTATCAAAATTAATGTTTATAAAGCACTATTTTTCAGTGGAATTGCCTGTAATGTAAATGCTGTTATTTGTGCTATACAAAGGTATGACTTTTATTAATTTTCAGACAGAGTTGATTCTTGAATACAATGTGCTCAATCACTGAAAGATTGATGTCAATATCATAGAATGGAATGGATTTTTTACTACATTGAATGCTAAATGGCATTCATTTTAATAGTCAATTACTTGATTCCACCAATTTTATTTCGAGTGTGTTGCAGAACAAGTATCTTTACTCTACAAATCAAAATCCCTGATCTATTTTTTTTAACCTCAGACTTCACAAAAATTCAAAACAATTTTTTTCTTTGGACTTTTAACAGCTTTATAGATAGGGCTGAGGACAAAGTGTACACTAAATCAATATCTGTAAACTTTTCAGTGGAATTCTTACACATTAGTAAAATTAAGTTATTTGAATTCTGTCTCTGAATGGACCTTTGCTGGTTGACAGAATCACTCTTTTGAGGCTGAAGCAGACTTGACCAGTACATAGCTAGAGTGACTGTAGGTGCAGGGAGGGGGGAAGGGAGATGGGTTGAGTGGCAGCAAAATCAGCAAACCCTTTTCCTAGCTAGCTATGGTTTTCTTTGGTTTGTTGTTTGTTTTTTTTAACTTTCAAATTAAAAAATTTTACAAGCATTTATTTGATCTCATTCCTACTTCCCTCTACTTTAGGGGAAAAGCCCTAGTCACAATTAAGCAACAAAACAAAGACCCTGCATGAGCTCCACCCCACATGCTATGCTCAGCCTACCTCCCCCTTAACTATCAGGAGGAGCACAGCAACCAATCAATCTATCAATGCCCTAGAACCACACTTGGTCAATAACACAGGTCACATGAAGGTGCAGATTTTTATAGTCTTATTGTCTATATCTTTTTCCTCCAGGGTCTACTCACTTCATCCTCTGTTCGTTCAAACAAACTTTTCCAGGTTTCTCTGAAAAAGTCCTTTTTATCATTTCTTACAAAACGACGGCACATTACATTCATAATCCAAATTTTTTTAGCCATTCTAAACTGCTGAGCAACTCTTTAGTTTCTAGTTCTTTGCCACTACAACAAAAGCTACTGTAAATATTTTGTTCTTGATTTCCTTGGAGTATAAATCAAAGGACATTTCCAGTGAACTAACTCTGGGAGGCATAGTTCTAAACTACTTCCTATAGCAGCTGGAGTAATTCACAGCTCCATCAGCAATGCATCAACATGCCTGTTTTCCCAACATCTCTCCAACATTTGTTATTTTTCTTTTTCTCATTTTTTGCCAATCTGAAGGGTGTGAAGTAGAACATGAGAGCTGCTTTAATTCACATTTGTCTAATTGTTAGTGATCTGGAGAACATTTCATATGGCTGCTAATGATAGCATGGATTTCTTCCTCTGAAAACTAACTATTCTTATCCTTTTCCTATTCACCAATTGGGGAATGGATTTTATTCTTATAAATTTCAATCAGTCCTTTATGTGTCTTGGAAATGAGACCCAGAGAAACTTGGTACAAAGCTTGCTTCCCGGTTCACAGTTTTCCTTCTAATTTTAGTTGCACTGGGTTTTTTTTATACAAAACGTTCTAAATTTTAAGGGATCAAAATTGTCCAATTATTCTTCTGAGATCCTCTCTACTCCTTGTCTGGCCCCGAATTCTTCCCCTATCCATAGGTGTAAAGGTAATTTCTTCCCTGATTCTTTAATTTGTTGATGATGTGACTTTTTCCATCGAAATCATGGAGCTATTGGAAGCTTATCTCTACATGATGTGATGCCTGCCAGACTGCTTTAGTTTTCCAGGCAGTTCAGTGAATCCTTGCTTGTTTTGACAACTCTCTCCTCTTGTGACATTTGCTCTTTGCCACTATCGTTTTGGTGTTTGGCCTGGCCTGCTTTCTTGATACTTCTGCTTCCTCTCTCAGCCTGACACGTTCCCCTGCCTATACTCCTATAATACAGTTCTGCCTTGCCTATTAATTTATATTTGCATTCACTCCCATCCTGTGCAATCCAAAGCTGGCCTGGCTTTTAATTTCTGCAGTCTTGATGACGGTGGAATGGACATGACAATATTATCTCAAGCATTCTAAGATATGCTGCTTCCAGGAGAACAAGGAACATTCAGAAGTGATGAATCTTTGGAAAATCAATATGATTACTTATTGTAACCATACTGTTCCAACTGAATTATGGAAAAACTACACCAAAGCCAGTTGTTAGGCTATTAGCTTTTGCCTTCTTTCATAAAACTCACAATGAAATAACAAACATATCATCAAAAGCTCACAGGCAGGCTAATGCCATTAAAGTAAATGTGGCCTATGTTCTGAAACATAATGGGGATTAATAATTTCCCAAAGCAATCCTTTCTCATTTGGTATAAAAAAAACCAATATGTGACTCCTTCTCCACAACTGTTAAAGATAAAGTGTAACCAAAATACCATCCTTTGGTTTCTCAAAAGAATAAAATTTGCCTATACGTGGAATCTTTGATGCTATTTACTTTTTTAAAAAATGCTAGAGACAATTTCAAATGATACCCTTACAATAATAAGCATCACTACGGATGAAGGATATTGGTGGTTAAGTCTACTCCACATGTAAAGAAACTTAACTCTTGCTTGCCTCAAAAAAAAAAGAAATAAAGAAATAAAAACATAGAATTTTGCTACTCACTAAAGGTTACCAGGTTTCATCTCAGGAACCAATAATAAAACATCTTCATATTTGGACTCAAGTATCGTAATTGAAAGAAAATCCCACTCAGAGGGATTCAGAGACATGAAAAAGGGAATGGGAAAACAAGTCTGAAATGGCAAAAGGATGGTTGAGGACATAAAAAAAGAAAACACTTTGGCTATAGTATCTATTCTCAAATTAATGACACACTTACCACTATTTGGTGGACACTTCCCACTGTAAGGGAACCAATTTCCTTTCACTGTGAAAGGGCTTTTTCTGTTGCTTGTTGAACCAGTTCCAAGTTGCCCATTGCCACCAAGCCCAAAAGAATAAATTCTTCCTGATGAAGGAACAAAAGCAGAAGTGTGCTGCCTAGGGCAAAAAGATATAGAAAAAATATAGACTTAATATGTTACCCTCTAAATAACTGTTCTGGAGGGCAAAAGTTTTTTGTTTTTGTTTTGTTTTGTTTTTTAAAGAGTTTTTACTGATTAAGCAACCACAGAGAGTTAAGAAGTTCTTTAAAAGGCCCATTTCAATGACTTCAATCAGGGCATATTTTCAGTTATACAACTTATTGAAAAGTGTAAAAAAAATACAAGATCCCACTGGATATAGGATGTAAATGTCTTAAAGGCAACAGGTATTTGTTTTCATCTTTGTATCCTTAGCATCTAGTACAAGACCCTGAAGTTAATCAACAAGCGTTTATGAACTGCTTACCAGTCATAGTGTATGGAGTGTTCATGAGGACTAACACCTCTGGGGTCCACCTGATTCACCCAACTCTCACCTGTGGCTCCAAAAAGCTGCAGCATATACAGCAGCCATACCTCAGTAAATCACCTCAGGGCAGATGGGCTAAACTAGGTGGAGAATAATTAATGAGCCTCAAAACCATAGGGAGATATCTACCCCAAGCATGTGAAGACTTTCCCCAATGGACTGGGTGAAATGAGTACAATTTGTTTCAATGGCCACAAAGGTGGCTGATGCAGGTACTACGGAACGCTCAGAACGTTATCAGATATCAAAGATGCCAAGGTCACCCGCTACATCAAGGGCCATCGCTAAGCAACATGACTTTTGTCCTGCCACTGGACTTTGATGGCCCAGGAAGAGAGAGTGAGGCCTCCCTTAAATCCAATTCATGAACCAGTCAAGACACCACCAATGGTGCCACTGATTCTCTTCGAAAATGAAGGACAAACAACCACTGCTATGAGCCAGGCACAGTACTAAATGCCAAGGATACAAGACAAAAACAAAATTGTCCTTCTCCATAGGAAGCTTACGCTCTACCCACTACCCACTGCACATAGTAGGTATTAAATGGTTGTTGAACTGAAAAAACATTAGCCCTTGTAAAACAAAACACAGCCTCAAAGACTCTTATCCAACAAGGTGTCTTTCATGTGTACATAATAACTATACACGATTCCTTGACAGGTGCCACCAGAAGGATAACTGAGATTCAACAAACTTCTTATTGATATCAAGGAAAACAAAAAAAAGGAGACGTAAATTTGCCAAAATATGTTTGTCGCTGTCATAGAAAACGTCCTGAGAAAAGTCCAAATTGAGGAGCACATTAGGCTGACCACATCAAGCCCCAATGTATTACAGGGCCCAAAATATTACAGAGACTGGATTACTCTACATAAGAAAAACCAAATGGATGAAAAATGTCTCTTCTATGGCTTGAAGTTGGCCAACAATCAAAAAACATTTAAGTCCTTACTAAACACTAAGGATGCAAAAAAAGCAAAAACAATCAGGGCCCTCAAGGAGCTGAGATCACTACAAAGATAAGCAATATAAAGTGACAACAAGGTATCCCTATCATCAAAAGATAGTGGTTGAACTGAATCTGAGAAACTGTATAATCTCCAGCTGCTTCCTTACCAAATAAGCCATTTATTTAGCACCAGAGTTCTTCCAGGTTCATTTTATTACTGAAGTACAGAATGCCAAAATCTCAGCACTCAATTCAGTGCCTAGCAAAGAGTAGGTTCTTAATAAACAAGAGCTGACTGAATAATCCAAAGTGCCAGAGACTCCACAGGCAACGCGGGGGTGTACTGGTATGTTTAAGCATGTGGCCACACTTCACCAGAGGTGTGATAGCCAGGTGTGTCCAAGCAAAACACGGCATAGAAGAGATCCAGGAAATCTGCAATCAGAAAGGGAAGTGGGCCAGCCATGCAGCATGACCACAAAATTACAGACATGGAGCTCCAGTAAAGTATGGGCACCCAGGGAAGGGTAGAAGACCTAAAGGACTCTCCCGTACAATGGGGAAGATTCCTCCCTAGAGGATTTAGAAAAAGTAAACAGGAAACACATAGGATGAGAAGGTGAAGATGGGTTGCAAGAGGCATATTAGTGATATCATGGATACCTTTAAAAAAGGGTGTGGGGGAGAGGATGATCATTGGCTTGAGGCAGCAGTGAAGGGTTCATGTATAAGATCTTCCCTACCCACAGCCCAAGCCAAAGGGACAAGGAACTTCCCTAATGTATTGTTCTGGGATTTGTTTCAACCCAGACCCACCTTGGGGAACTATTTCTTAAAAAATAAGTCTTGAAGTAAACACCTAGGGACTTGGCCAGTTCCTGGGTATTGATGCAAGACATTTTTTGACATAACAAAGACTGTTCTTGAGGACGGAGAGTTTTGGCCAAAACTCTCAGGTCTTTAGGATCAATCACCTACTCCTTGGCTCCCTGCCTTCTTTGTGTAGGGATGATAAAAAGGGTCTTTCTTGGGAAAGTGACTTTGGGAGTCTCCCTCGGAGAGGACGCTGTGCCGTAGGGACTTTCCCAACCGAGACCCTGACGGCTGTGATCCAGGACTCCCCCAGCCAGATGCTCAGGAGTTGGTGCTTCCTCGGATTGGTGATGTATTTCTTCTTCTTTATCTCTCTAGCTTTCTGTTAATAGTCTTTGCTTCTAAGATTGCATAATCATATGTAATCACATTTATGTGTATGTATGTATGTTTATGATTATTATCATTATTAAATCATTTACAAGCTAGGAAAAGTGTGAGCATGTCTTTGTGGGTACAGATCTGAACCTGTGAAACAAATTATAAGTGTTGCAGCCCATAACACCTTACTGTTACAAGCAGATAAAGAGAGCATCAAGGGAGAAGGTAAAAGGAATTTGCCTCAACAAGGTGAAAGAATAACTCTTCTGAAACTGGTAATGATAATCTTAAGAAGTCAAGGACAAGAGCTAAAAAAAACAAAAAAACCTCTTCAGAGAGTCTCAATCTTCAACAGGAAGTTATCATCTCCTTTAAGTGTTGGGAAAAGGGGAGGGACAACCACTAAACATTTGTGAATGGAACAGTGGTGGTAAAAAATAAAAGGCTGAGAATTAAGAGTGAGTAGAGTAGAAGGACTAAATAGACCTGAAGTTTGTAAAGGTGATTAAGTGTGAAATGACTCAATACTGTAACTTCCACCAGAGACGCTTAGTAGCCTGAAAGCCGGAGTAGAGGAATCAGACAGAATTATCACTCAAGGTTAAGGACACATCAGGAATGGTGTAAAGTGTGGAACGGTGTGGAGTCTGAGGAGACTTCACTGGCCATCCAGTCCAACTAAAGAATTAAATGTCACAATGAAGGCAAATGACTTATCTTAAGTGAAAGAGTGGGACAAGTAGAAGAATAGTAGATTAGAGGTAGAGAAAGGCAGTTCAGACTCTCAGATACAGTGCCCTCCCAGGAGGCAAAGAGGCCCAATGTGTTGTCCCCACCACACAAGATTAACATGGGGTAAAGAAGGCTATTAAAAGGAAATGGCTGAGGAATCATGTAGTGGCCATTTAGAAAAGTTTCAGATATGACTATTAATGTCCCTGAGGAGAATGACCAGAGATGGTTTAGCCAGAAAGAACAGTTTCTTGGGTGACTTTAGCATCCTACTCTTAGTCATGTCTGAAACCTTTGTGACCCCATTTGAAGTTTCCCTGGCAAAGATACTGAAGGGATTTGCCATTTCCTTCTCCAGCTCACTTGACATGAGAAAACTGAGGACAACAGGGTTAAGTGACTTGCCCAGGTTCGCACAGTTGGTGAGTGACTAAAGCCAAATTTGAACTCAGGTTTTCCTGACTCCAGGGCTGGCACTCTATCCACTGTGCCACCCAGCTGCCCGAATTCTTAATATTACATAATACACGTATAAAACTGTTCTTTGTCTTAGACTGAGATACAAAGATGATGGGGAAAGAAAGAGAAATAATATGCTGCAGGAATAGACACCAGAATTCTGTTTTCCAATGTACTTTACCGTCCACAAGTAATCTGTGTGACAATGCTTCCCATAAGCTCAAAAACCTTTCTGGGGTTTATCTCATGACTGGTTGAGTTATGCCCCAATTGACCATAGCCTCCAGCTCCGAACGTAAAGACCCCGCCTTCCTGGAAAAAATACAAAGCACCCAATTTATTACACAACGACTACACCTCATAAAAATGTTTCTTTACTGCAAGTCCATTTTTTTCCCCTTCCTATGCCTTCCCTACAAGATACTGTAATGTGAGGATAACAATTCTAATTATTTTATAACTTCAATTTACTTACAGTCTTGGGATGAAGGCTAGTGGTACAATTATACAATTACCACTATATTATTAATTTATTCACATAATTGCTACATTATTCTGAAATAAATATTAATGACTCTCACTACTAAAAAGATGAAAATCCTCATTTTTCTCTTGGGATTTTCTTCTATAACCACTATTATTATCTTAGTGAATTCTAATTATACACCTGCAGGATTCCACTAAACCTAAAACTGATGGAGTTTTTATATTTTCACAACATACTTATAACTAATAAAATTGGAAGTGTCACCAGGGGGCATATGTATCAAATTATACAAATGTTATTTTTACATTATTGAGAGATTACTTCAGAATTTCTTTATTATAAATTATTTGATATAAATTCTATCAGGAAGAACCAGTTTTGTTCTCAATTTAAATCTAAGGAAAAGAAGTCATAATTTTCTTCTCATTCTACATTATTACAGATGGTATACCAAAATTTTTAAATTCAAATTAAGTAATTCTGCTTTCTTTTGATTAGAACCACCTCAATAATAGCCTCAAATTGTTCAGCTGCAAAAATGTGCCACCAGTTACCACTTTTACATGAGTAATAATTTTTAAAATTCCTTTTTCTTCACTAGATATAAACAGTAACTTTGGTAAATGTGAATGATTTTACAAAATAAGTTTTGGCTAATAGTATAGTTAATTCTATTAATCTTCTTATAATAAATAATAAAACCCTATAAAACATCTTGATTGTCCTAATGTTTTCAATTCTTCTAACTGCCAATTACTGTAATGAAAATTGCTAAAATTTCTGACTATATCATTTAATGACTGCAAAAAACGTACTGAGAATGAATGCCTGAAATCAAGCAAAAGCTTGGGAAGTAAAATTTTGTAGACTAATAGCGGTTAACTTGCAAATTTGTACTTACTGCATTTTAGAAATCTCAGACTGACAAGTATTTGTTAATGATTAAGAATATCGCTTATCATAAGTCAGTTTTTAAAAATCAAAAATCAATTCTAAATTTGTGGGAACATAAAGTTTTAAATTCTAATGAGTACTTCATCTTTCCTAACCATGTCTATTCACCATGCAGAGCAGAAAAAAAGACAAATAAACATACTAGTTTCAAATGTGGTCAATACAAGACCTTGCCAGTCCTCTTAGACATAAATATGATTACAATAATGATCCTGAGAAGATTTGGGGGATCATGGCAATTTTTGCTTTTTGCTCAACTGCTGATCTCTCCATCAGACCAAGCAGCACTGACACTGAATTAGCACTCACCCCAAGACAGGGTGCTCCTTCCAGGTCAGGGTTGAAGCCACTGGCAAGATTGTGTGAGGAAAGCTCATATTGTAACTGCTTGCACAGTACTTGGCCTGTGGATAATAGAGGGCTTCAGTTTCCTCTACTACTTAGTATAAAATATTTATAAGCCAAATGGATGCTAAATTAAAACAATACACAGCTGTACAGTATAATTTGGAATTAATCTACCCAGCATGGCAAGCCACAAAGCACTGAAGAGGAAGCTTTAACACTGAAAATTTTATGTCTCAGCGATATTTAACATAGAGCTGTAAAATTATCAACAGAAAGTATTACATGTAATGTCATGCCATTGTTTTTTTTTCTTTTCTGACACAAAACACTGCCAACTGACAGAAAATGAAGACAACTTGGGAGACGATTGCTGAAAATTAGCATTTATAATATTCTCTTTCATTACTGATAGCTTACTAACAATAAACCACTGCACTCACGTTTTAATACACTGAATGAAACTGAAAATAGTTTTCATTACATCCAAAAATTGTCCTGATTTTATTGTTACAGAGTACAAGAATGAAGGCAACAGTTGTATACCTTAGTAAGAGCTGCTGTATGATCTTCTCCACAACAAATGTAAACTATTTTCTGTGATCTTAGTGACTTCAACAAATTAGGAACAAACCTATCTGAAAATTTAAACAAAAATGTTAACGCTTTTAAATGTATTTAATTTTAAAATTATGTGTCAAATATTTACTTTACTAAGGTTTAATTTGTTTTCCTTGAATACATCTCTGATGGGAACATACAATGAATTAATAATAATAGCTAACATATGCATAGCACTTGCTATGTATCAGGCATAGTGCTAAGTAAGCACCTTACAATTATTCTCTTATTTGAAACTCACAACAACCCTAAGAGGTAGATGCTATTATTATTCCCATTTTATAAATGGGGAAACTGAGGCAAACAGAGGCTAAGCAATTTGTCCAGGGTCACCCAACTAGCAAGTATCTGAGGCCACATCTGAATTCAGGTCATCTCCCTGGCTCCAGGCCTGGCGCCTTCTTGAAGGTGACTGTCATCATATCCCCAGCTCCTAACGCAACACCTTGTACACTTATTAAATGCTTGTTGAAGTTATCTGTTGCATTTCCTAAGTCAAGCAGCACATAAATAGGAAAACTGACTCATACTAAGAAGGCAGGAGGGGGATCAACTAACTCTATACATTTTAAATTAAGTACTAGTGATACAATGAAACATTATGTTGTAGAGACAAACTTTTAAGTAACACAGAATAACAATGTTGAACTGGTTTCTTTAGGCTGTAATACCTGTTGTCAAATTTAACCCAGCCTCAAAGGTTAAAGCACACAATGTAAAAACCTCTTCAGAAGGGCACAAGAGATCACGAAGCATGGTGAAAGACACCATGGAATGGGAATCAGGAGATGTGGGTTCTGGGCCTAGCTCTGTTACAAACAGCTATTTGACCCTTTGCAAGACACTCAGAACCTCAGGCTCTTTGTTACTGATGTCTCTTTCCCAGATAAAAGGTCAGACTTCAGTAAGAAGCTCATACCATGTAAGGACATCTAGGGAAAAGACTTAGAATTGCATCGGTGTATCGAAGTCACAGGGAAGGAAACTCCTGCTGTTAATGCAGATTGGCACCTTCTTCGAAACTGTTTTGATTGCATGACAGCACTCAAAGATCGTGGCTTGCCCAGGATCTCATGTCATGTCAGTCAGTGGTAGGACCTGAACATAGTCTTCCTGACTTCCAGATCAGCGCTCTATCCACTGGTGCCATTCTGTTCTTCAAAACTACTCATCCACTTCTTACTTAATGTGCCTAAAACTATTTAGGATAAATCAAGAGGAAGCATGGGATAAGAGATGTGGAGCCAACCTCAAACCCAACAAGGCCTGCACGACACACCCTGGCTGTCAATCACATCACTTCTCAGTGGCATCAAACTCAAAAAAGACAGAGGCCACTAAACTGTATCACTGCAGGGCCACATCACTGACTCAGTTTTCAAATGTAATATTATCTATGTAATATTATCTATATTTCCTAATCACATTTTCATCTGATTCAGGCCCCACTTGGCAATGCTGTGGGGTGCATGTTTGACATTTCGGCCCTGGGCAATTCTCTAAGACCCGAGTTGCAGTAAAGATGCTGACCTGCATTGGGAGAGGGAGTTTCCTCACCCAGGAAATTCCACATACTGATAGGGCTGAGTCTTTCTCTAACAATCTCTTTACAATAAATTATATTCTCAATTCCTGACTTGTCATTTTCAAAGGTGAAAAAAACCTAAAACTCAAGTAGAAAGGGCTTTATAAATAATGAAATGCTATGTAAATGTAACAATAACTAACAATTATATCAAGCATCAAGGTTTGCAAAGCACTTTCCGAATATTATCTCATTTAATCCTCACAACAACTCTGGGAAGTAGATGTTATCATTATCCCAATTTTACAGATGGAGAAACTGAAGCAGAGGCTAAGTGATGTGTCCAGGGTCACACAGCTAGGAAGTGTCAAGGCTAGGTTTGAACCCAGGTCCTTCCTGACTCCAGGCCCAGCACTCTGTGAACTGTGCCACCTCTATGCCTAAAAAATGTAAACTATTTTGTAGAAGATACAATTTTTTTTTTTAAACAAACTTCACTTTGTCAGGTAGGGCCCCACAGATTGTACATCTGCATAATTATTTCCTTATCAACACCAACTGTTGCTTGGGATCAACAATTCAATGGCCCCCCTCTCACAACTTCAGAACACACATCTTAATATGCAACTCAGCACCCAATAAGTTACGGATTTTGGAAAGGCTAAATGTGCTGAACTTTAAAACATGCATTTTCACTGCTGAACCAACTCAGCACTCAGAACACTGGAGTCCCACTTCTGTGAGGGCTGAAAAGGACTTGAGAGTCTGACCCCTTCGTTCTGTAAATGAGGAAATGAAGCTCCTGAGAGAAGCTGCCATTTCCTTAACCTCCAAGCTCCTGAGTGGCACTGTCACATGATGACTTCTGACAGGTGTGTGATCTTATAGGACAAGCATTATTAGGTGTGCAAGCTTCAAGCTGTCAGGGTGCAGTAAAAGGTTCAACATAAAAGGATCGACTCAGAGGTCTGGACTCTTTCACTGAGCAACTATTTTAAGTAGATGGTGATGGGTACCTACCATTTTCATCATTAAGACCTAGCTGACCAAACTTGTTCCGTCCCCATCCAAAAATAGCTCCTGAAAGAGTGAGAACAAAACTGTGGGCTCCACCTGCAGCTACTTGACTGAAAGGGATTCCAAGGAGAGACTTAAGCAGCTGCGGAGAACTCTGCCTTTTCAACTCAAAGCCTAAACCCAACTGGCCATGCTTATTCTGTCCCCAGGAAAAAACTTCACTTCCTGCAAAAGAAAAAAAAAGGATGAATTCATATGACCTGCATCAATACATTTTATTTAAGTTTCTTCAATCAACAAATCATTCAAGGATTTTCTTCTCATCTTTTATAAAGTACAAGCTCCCAGAGGGCAGGGAGTATTTCAATCTTTGTCTTTGTATCCCAATGTCTGGCATATATTAAGGGAAATGCCTGCTGAAGTGAATCAAATTGTAAATACACAAGACAAGCTGCACTGATCATTACTCTCTATTTAGCACAGTCGCACTTAAAACTCAAATGGAAAAAGAAGATGCTGACTTGTTAGATGTTCTGTGTTGATGCACTGTTTAAGTCTGAGTAGTTACACTAACCAGGCACAAACTATTCTAAAGCATGGTGAGAATTATTTTATTTACCATCAATTGCTGAGAAACCACAAAAAGAAATACCCATTACAAAAATTTAACTACTTTCATGTGGATGATGGTGCTAGAAGGCTCACCACCCAAATAATGCAACACTCTGCAGGAAGGGATCATTGAACAGCAAATTATCTGATGGTATTGACTACAAAATTCAGTTTACATAAATTAAAAGTGTAAAGACAATTATAAGGAGATGTCTAGATTACTTATGAAAAACTTTTTTAGTACTTATAAAACCAGGTTAGTGTGTTAATTCTGCATATTGCTTATATATGCATTAAAGCCAACATACTGGACAATATTTTGTCAGTCTTAAGTCTCTGCTGTTAAATATCCTTTAAAGTAATAAAATTCCCTTTCTTTTTAAAGACAACAAAACAAGTCTTCAGTTTAAAGGTTTCACCAATTCAAGATCCCCTCCTCCCTCTTTTCACAAATGCCCCTTTTAGAGACAATCATGGTACAGGTGGATACAAATCACAAATCATTTACTTTAGCTACAAGCGTCAAAAATGAATACCTTCTTGTTAGCAAACACTATCAAGATGATATGCAAAGCATATCATGAAACAATGACAGAGGAAACTAAGGAAACAGTGAATAAAGGGCTGGGCCTAGAACCCAAGTTCGAATCTGCCCTCAAATACTCATTAGCTGGGTGACTCTAGGCAAGTCACTTAATCTTTGTTTGCCTCATTTACCTCAATTGTAAAACGAGAACAGTAACTATGCCTGTCCCACACAGGACTATTGTGAAGATTAAATGAGATAAATGTGTAGAGTGCTTAGCACAGTACCCAGCATATGGAAGCATCTATATAAATGCTTATTCTCTTTCCCCAAAGCAAAATGGGTTTATATGGATGAATTTGACTAATCTAAAGATATCTCTTCCCACATAATAAATTACATATCCACCATGTTCTCTCTCTTTCTCTCTGTAGGAAACAAATAAGCAGTTTCAAGAGGCTCCTCACTCTTCCTTTGAACCAGACAAAAGTCAAAACTAAATATACTTCAGGCAAGCAAAAGTACTAGAAGAAAATGCCAGTCAAAGGCTCACCATTCCTCAGAAAAAGACTTTTAAAAAAATTTTGTGCTTTCTGTGAATCTGAAATGATATAAAATTGGTTTTAATTTATCACCTATTTTGGTCAGATAATTCAATTTGGTTGTTATTTTGTGATGATGTTCCCTTTTCCCCCCTCTATAATAAGAGTCCCTCCTTCTCTCAAAACGGCAAGTCCTAAATGATGAGTCCAAAACTTACAAGGCAGGCTAGGGTTCCCTGTACTCAGAGTAAGCTGCTTGGTTCCAGTCACAGAGACAGTCTTGAGGTCATCAACTCAAAGCCTGCCAGGGAAGCACGGTGAAAAGAAGCTGGGCTCCAGCTCTGCCCAATGCCAGGAGGTGGCTATGCTGGGATCATAAATTTAAAGCAAGAAGGGAACTTTGAGATCCATTAGTCCAACCTGCTCACATTCAACCTGACCAGGCCACATGAAAGGCCCTAAGTCAAGACACTGGCAGGTGACTCCAGGTCTCCTGCCTCCAAATCCAGCCCTCTTTCCATTAGACCACACTGCTTCTTTCAGAGTTTGTTAACACTGGGACAATAATCCTCCCATTATCCGACTCAACAGTAAACATTCAGGAAACCTTAAAATGCTATGGAAATGAGTTATAAATGATACAGTGGGTGCCCAAGCTCCAACTTCTACCAGATGTTAAAAATAAATACATAGCAAATTCTCTCTCTCTCTTCACAGTCTAATTCTAAATCAATATTGAAAAAGCACAGCAGAGAACAAGGAAAACGCTTAATGAGCTACATCTTCTCTTTTCCATAATTGAAGTTTTCACCTGCAAAACGGAACTATTAAGTGAGACTGAAAATCTAAATTAAAGAGTAAGTAGTAATTGGGAATTTCAATGATCCATTCTAGATTGGTAAAACTCCTTCAGGCAGACACAGAAAAGTAAAAGTTTTAGATAAGATAAATGAAATTTTTTTAAAAAGAATAAACTTTTTAGACATCAAGTTAAGAAACTCTAGTGGGTTTGTTCTAAGGAAGAAAAGCACTGGTACAGGAGATGTGAATGTATGCATCACTTTACATAGTAATGCTAAGGAAGTGATCATGATGTCATTATCATGTCATTTCCTGTGATGACATGATACTGCAGCGCAGGGTCAGCAAATGATGGCCCACGGACTACGTCCAGCCCGCCACCTCTTTCTGCACAGTCCAAGAGCTAAGCATGGTTTCCACATTTTAAAAGTTGTATGGGAACAGTAAACCCCACTCATTTCTATAAGAGCAGCCACATGGCAGAGTCACATGATTACCAAAAAAAGTGTAGGTGGTGCTTCTCATCCCATAAAATCTCATTTTAGGTCAGCATTAACAGACGAACACTTGCAATCAATTTTTATGATATGGGACATTAACTCTGAAACCCAATCAAGCAAAATGTCTAAGAGAGTCTAAAAAGAAGTCTATTCTTCTCCTTAGTAGACTTGTACTACAAACATACAAAAAAAAATTGTATTCAATTACTGTCATCATTAAATTTTCAATTAAGTCAATAAAAAAGTTGTGGAAATTTGTTTTTAGCCTTGTTACACAAATACCTACATGATATCCTTCTGCCTCTTGGCTTACAAAGTCTAAAATATTTACTATCTGGACCTTTACAGAAAAAGTTTGCTGACCCTTGTGATCACTCAATTTTTATAAAGAGATATTATGACAAAATTCTAGTATGAAGTAGAAAAAATGAATGTAAAATACAGGCCAGCCTAAAGACTGACTAAAACACACTGTAATGGAAGCCCAGGAAAGATACATAATTTTATATGCTTATGTGGTGACGTTAATGAAGGTATATAAATGAATGTGTATATGGGAAAACTTATATCAGGCTATCTGTTTGAATGTCTTCATAAACATCACTCGCTCACTCCACAAGGAACCAACGTCAGGAATGACAGATACAAGAGAGATCTCAAATCCATTCAGTGTGCCAATGTCATCAAACAAGACTACCTTCCGTTAACATATTTATTTTCTATTTTCCAAACATCTCTATGTTGCCCTCAAAGATCGAGATTCTAGTTTAACAGTGTTAATGATTTAATGGTGGCTTTAGGTAATAGTGGGTTCAATCTGCATCAATTTGACAGCAAAAGTGAAGTGACTGCTCAGAAGTTTTTCTGTGCTGATAATCAAAATGAGATAATATCAATTGTTAGCTCAGTTGGACAAAGCTGTAGTTTGATTTGGTCTGTTTATCAACACCAAAAAAGACAGAATTTTTTCTCTTGTTCTACCCAGTCAACAGATGGGTGGCACCTGCCTTCCTGCTGAATAGAAGTGGTAGATAATTTCGGTTACCTGGGTAGCATCATTTTTGGTGATGCATTCCTTGAAGAAACAACTATTTAACAGTCTGAAAAAATGCCATTTGCTGGCATTTTGGACTTTAGCTATTTCAGAACATCACAGAAATAATCCGTAGATTAAACAGATGGGTGTTATGCTGGAGTGTTCACCACCTTACTATATAGATATGGACCCTATGTTGTCTTTATACATGGAAGTTTGACAAATTTTACATATGGTGCCTGAACAGTTAATAGATTTATAATTGGCAAGATGAGAAATGTGATGTATAACCTGTAACGAGTTGCTTGCCTTCTCAATGAGGGTGGGTGGAGAGGGAGGAAGGGAGAAAATTTGGAACCCAAAGTTTTAAAAACAAATGTTAAAAAATTGTTTCCACGTGCAACTGGGAAATAAGATACACAGGCAAAGGGGTACAGAAATCTATCCTGCCCTACAGGAAAACAGAAGGGGAAGGGGTTAAGAGAAGGGGGGGGGGAATAGAAGGGAGGGCAAGTTAGAGGAAGGGATATTCAGAATGCATGCCGTCTTCGAGTGGGGGGAGGGGCGACATGGGGAGAAAATTTAGAACTCAAAATCTTGTGGAAGTGAATGTTGAAAACAAAAAATTAATTTGTAGAATGTAAAAAAAAATAAAAATAAAAAGAATTAAAAAAAAAAAAAGATGAGGAATGTGACCAAAGTGGCACATCAGTAATATAAAGTTCATTATGATACTGTCAGTTTTACTGGATGGATATTTCATGAAGGAACAACATTAGAATCCTCTCTCCAATCTTTCCAGCTCAGTGAGGAAAAGCATGTCACTGGATATCCCATTAAATAATGCAAAAACTCCCTGCAGAGGAACACAAGGTCACATAACATCTGCCCTCATTTATGGATATTTGTAGTAAAAATGAGGTCCACATGGCACAATATGCTCTGGCTTTTCCAAAAACATTGTCCCTGAAAGAGCAATGACTAAGAGAAGAACAAAAAGCAGGCAAGGTACTGATGACAAAGTTGTAATATGATATCTGTGAGAAGCACCTCAGCCTTAAGATTGAATTTTTCTCACAACAAGTAAGCTACTCATAAGATTTATCAAATTACAGCCCAGTACATTTATTCCCTATAACTATCAAATAAGAATAATGATATTAAAAAAAACAAACAAAAAAGATGCTTACCTTTTGAGAGTGCAAGGGAATGATAGTAACCACAAGCAATCTGTACTATCTGAATATCTGTCAAACTTTTAATATTTCTAGGAGGGAGAAAAAAAGAGACCTCAATCAAACACAGAAACATATGACCATCTGTTCAAATGACATGTCATGGTATTTTGTCATATTATGATCGGAGCACAATTCCCAAAAGCTTAACAGACAAAATGATGAAAATATTAACTATTTTAGAAAAAGAGTTTAAAAGATATGATGAGAAAATTTGAAAAGCCAGCATGTACTTAAAGCATACTTATACTCATCCCTGAAGTACTCTCCAGTGTGCTCCCATAATTAATACATGTTATTTTACTACTGGTCCTAGTCTTCTTTACAACTGAACTTGCACTGGTTAGGATTTTGAAGTCCACTGGCATTCCCAGAACATTAATGCTTCATTTTCACTGGTCCTGTGGTTTCTTACTTATTTCAAACATAGTTTTCCCTCTACTAGGTTCCCTAGTGTGGAATGGTTTTTCTACTGGTACTAATTCATAAAACAAAAAATAGAATCCCTCTTTGCTACCTTTTTGTTTCTGTCCCCAAATCAAGCACACTAAATGATAAAGTCTTTTTAAATCTTCTGTGGAAAAAAAAATAACCTAACTGAATAAACAGTCACACCTAAAATTCTCTTACAGAGAGTTCCCTTTCATGTTTAACAGTGGTCCTACCCTATTTTCCCTTTTTCTGAATGGCTTTCTAAGAAAAAAAATAAAAAATAAATAAGGAATATTATTTCCTTTTATCCGATATTGCCACCTGACCTGATTGTGCCAAATGAGAGTCCAGAGCAAGCTCTGACCAGAGAGTCGATGCCCATGACTTTCAGGATGCAAGATCCTCAGCAATCAAATTTTGAGTAGGAAAAGGGATAGTTACTCTAATTCTGTATTTCTGTATTATAAATATTTGTTTTTAATTTCATGGATTTATCTTGTAACTACAAAATGTGAAAGCAGTATTACTCCTGATACCAGCAACCCATGATTTTTACAACTTACAAATGGATCTTCTCATGGAAATTTTTCTTACTTTAGAAAATGTCACATCTTTGCAACAAACAAAACGACAAAGCAGCAAGAAATATGTTTATGATGTACACGAATGACTGTTTAACTAAAAAATGTCAAATATAAGATGTCACTTTACACTGCCCCAAGCCCCTAAAAAAGTTGATTCCAGTTGTGGCAGACACCCAGTGGAAACGTATTAACATTTTTACATAGACTTAAAATACCATTTACCTAAGCATGTTGCACACTAGGCTAAAGGGAATGAATTAATTTGAGGGAATCAAGTGGACTGTTAATTTATAAGACGAATGTCAGACAACATTACCATTGCCACAATAAACTGGATCGGATTAAAAAAAAATCTCAAATACACATATTTGGAGGCTTTAGTATTAACCTTGTATTAAAAAATTTGGTCAAAGAAACTTTCCTGAAGTTGGTCTGCAATAGCATCCAGTGAACAAGGATCCCACTTCCCAAAATAAGCCCTCTTAATTTTAAGGTAATTTGCTGCTATTTCCTCTACCGTGTGATTGATACGTAGTAATAGGTGAAAATACTTTCCTATGAACTGTTAAAAGAAAGTTTCTCTCCCTGGAATGTGCTGTTTAGTCTTATATATGGGCCTGAAAAAACAATGCAATTGTATATTTTGTTACTTTCATGAGAACAAAGACAAAACTCAAACAGGTAGAGTAGAAACATAAAATGGATCTATCAACTACTGTTTTATGTGTTCTTTTTTTATGAACAGGAAACTAAATTTTTGTCACAATCCTATCTTTATTAAGTCAAATACTCTCTTATGGGAAATAGGGATACATTTTTAGTTGCTAATAGTTTTCTGTTAAAACTCTTAAGTAGCTTTTAGCTCAATAAAAAATAAAAACATCTATAAGGTAAATTATATTATTTCCTGTTAATCATTTGTGTGGGAGAAAGCTAAGCTGGCTTCTCACAGTATTTATCTCATTTTTGCTTTTTATTCAAGTAATTTATTCTTTCTTCTCCTTTGTTAGCTGTGCGCTAAAAAAAAAATCTTAAAAGGTTATTGGATCTCAAATTATATGACAGGACCTGTCACTTAAATAATTTTTATTTATCTAAAACCTTTTAAATGTATATTTAGGAAATTATCAAAATGCTTCATTCCAAGCAATGAATTTCTTTAGATAACAATAACTTTAAAAATTCTTTAGGTCAAACTTTTTTTTAAATCAAATTCAAATAAAAAATTTGCTCCTTAAGAGAAAAGCATATTAATTTTTACATGTCAATCTTTTTCAAACTACTAAAATATGTAATTTCCAATTTAAAACAGAAATCATAAATTGCTGTATCATGTATAGTAATGAATAGAATGCTAAAGACTAAATAAAATTCCAACAAATCAACCCAGAATTCACATTGACGATTCTGCCAGTAATTACTGACAGTCTGAAACACCTGTAATTAGACATAATAAAAACTGAGCAATCTCTTGCCTAATGGTATAAAACATTTGTATAGCTTACGTTAACTTTAAAAAGAAGTTTTGTTTTACCAAATAGTTAACAGAAGCTATTTTGAAACTATGAAATAGTATTCTTCATTTTTTTTGTTTTTAATAAGGAAAAATATATTTCTTGACTTGGGTGTAGGTATTATTATCTCAATTATTAAACCTAGGTTGAAATGGTGAATAATTGCTTAAGATCAGGAAAAGCGAATACCACACAAGCAGTCAAAGAGTCACTTCCATAATCCTCAGAAATGCCATTTATCATCCAAGTCATCTTGTCATAAAGCTCTACATTAGCCACAAAACCAAGAAGTTTGTAAAGTCCAACTTCTTCCAATGTTTTTCTTAAAATGTTAGTGTGGAAAATTCAGATTTTAATTAATTTACTTTGAACTACTAAGAATAAGGACAAGATTAAACTAATATTTTTTAAGAACACAAGCCATTTGTATCCTATCCAAATTCATTGTTTCTTCAAAATTCCTGATTTCCATATATACCCTCAGCTGAAATTAGAGAAGACTTACTAGCAGAATTTAGCAAATGATCTCCCATTGATGTTTCACCTGCATATGGAAACATTTTCAATACTAAGTGGCACTGAGCTAAGTCATTTATCAGGCCTTCCAAAAGAAACCCTAATCCAGCAAAATCTGTGGTCTGAATGAATTCAGTAAGAAGGTAATACTGGACTCTCTATTTCATTATATTCCTTAATTTAATGAAGACCCTAGATGAAGACTGCTGTCAATTTCTTAGGCTGACTTGAATGCAACATTGCTCAACAGGAATTCCTTCATTTCTCTTGCCTCTTTAGAAAAGCTTCTAAGCATTAATTTTCACTCAAGAGAGCCTTAAAAATCCTACCTGTCTTTGCTTCCTCTGTCCCTCATCTGTGTGGTAGAAATAACAGTGAACTGAAAGTAAGAAGATACAGTTCTGTCCCCAGCTCTGAAACTTACTAAGCTAGGTGACTTGAGGCAAGATTTCTACCATTCAGGTTTGTCACTGTAAAATGGGGATAATACTTCTTCTGCCTACCTTATGGGCTGCTCTTGGGATTAAATGAGAGAAATGAAAGCATTTTATAAAATGGAAATGAAATAACATAAGGCAATACTATTATTCCTGTGGTTCAGTTTAACATTAAATGGAAACAGTAAGTATTGATGAATGTGAGCCACTGGTGGCTTACCAGGAATACAGTTTCAATTGTCTTTAGCACAGTCTAAAGTACTTTTTACATTGCTTCAGTACTGCCACTTACCACTGCTAGGATAACCTTTCACAAAAAATACCCGGCAAAAATCTGAGTGAACTTAAGATGAATTTAAGTCAGGAAAAATGGCAAAACATCAAAATAAATCAAAGTTTATTAATAAAGACTAAAATGAAACACTAGTAATAATAACTTGGTGTCATATATGTTTTGCAAAGATAAATGAGAAAAGTTTAGAGCTGTAGACTTGAGTAAGATTTCACCCAACGGTACATCGGATAAGTGTATGAAAAAGAGGAGAGGTCATAAGTGTACCATCCAGTTTCATGCAATTTTCAAACTGCAATTTCATAACTGTTCCCTTCTGTCTTGATTTTTTTTCTTCCTTATTGTTAACTCTTAATTTATCCAGTTCGTTGTAGAAATGAGAATCTGAAGGAAGAGGATTATTTTTTGGTGCCTGATTGAGAACTGTCATCATCTAGCCCAACTGCCTCACTTTACAGATAAGAAAACTGACGCTGAGACAGGTTCAATGACTTGTCTTTGGTGAGACAGACAGTGAAGGAGGAGACCAGGGGCTCTAACCAAGCACTCTAGTCATTGCAACACGCTACCTCCCTGATGAAACCCACGAGGGCTGAGGGTACACTTACCCTTTCGTAGAGAGCTAGGCCACAGCTTAACTGTGGGTTTGATTGGGCAAGTCACCTTATCTCTCTGGGGCTGTCTCCTCATCTGTAAAACATGGGCAGGGGGCAGGAGGGGAGGGAAAGAGGTGATACCTCACTTCCTTCCAGCACTATGATCCTATAAACCCTATGACCAAAATCCCCCAAATATAAAGAATTTAGCAATAATGTAGAATGAGTAAGGAAGACACAGTCAAAGGTACAATTCAGAAGGATTTGAAGGAGAAACAAAAGATGAATAGCCACTAAAAATGCTGCCACAAATTGCTTTGAAAATACTGAGCTAGGAAAGACTGACATTAGGAGATCTAACATCAAAGTTTTTTTTCCAGTCTTTAGAAGCCCATGGAAATCAGACAAAAGGCTCAGGTGAAGTAAAGGAAGGAAAGGAGGGACTGGATAGATGAAAAGAGCACTGGACCTTGAGGTAGGAGATCTGGGTTCTAGGCTCAATGCTATCACTCACCAGCTGGGTAAAGCATCTTCAAAACCAGAGGCTGCATCTTCTTTGTTCTCTAGATTTTAAAATCAAGGTATCTTAAGTAAAAATAGTGGGCTAATTTCAGCAGAATTAGGCAGCTAGGTAGTGCAATGGATAGAGTGCTCGGCTTGGAGTCAGGAAGCCCTGAGCTCAAAACGAGCATCAGACACTTATTCTTGCTGTATGGGCCTAAATAGGTTGACCTCTCTTAGCCTCAGCTTCCCCATCTGTAAAATGTGAGTAACAAGAAGAGGGGAAGGGAATAAGTAATTACACAGCGTCTCTTATGTGCCAGGCACTATACTAAGCGCTTTTTACAAATATTTTCTCATTTGGTCCTTACAACAATGCTATTACTAGCCTCATCTTATAGCTGAGGAAACTGAGGCAGATAGAGGTTAAGTGACTTGGCCACAGTCATACAGCTAGTAAGTGTCTGAGGCTAAATTTTAACTCAGACCCTCCTAACTCTAGGCCCAGCACTCTCTCCATTGCACCATCACCTGCCTAATAATAGCACATACCTTTTAAGGTTGTTTTGAGGATAAAATGAGATAATATTTGTCACATGCTTTGCAAACCTTAAAAGCGCTACACAAATGTTAGCTATTATTGTTTTTTTTCTATGAGTTCTTTATATTACCTAATTTGTCAGTATCCAATTTAGCCTGAATTTCTTTGACTTGTTTTGAATGGAACTGAAAGAAACACAATTTAACAGCTTCAATTTTCACAGCTGTGAGACAACTTTTCCAAACAACTACAACATCAAGGAACATCAAGAGAGCTCTGAGAATTATATGTGTTAATGTTACTGCTGCTCCAGAAGAAACCAAAAGGAAAATAAAATAGTCTTTGTTAATGTTCTACAGCTTTTGGCTACTTAAGTTTGATATGGATAGAAAGTACAGATGATGGACCCTATGGATCTCATCACACTTTGTTCATTGGAACTAACAGAAAATGTCAAATTAGTAATAAAAATCATTAACTATATTATAATATGTTAAACATTAAGAATTATTTAAACCTGTACTTGTACCTTAAAAAAAAAAAAGCCTCTGGACATATACAGGAACATAATGTGATTTTGAAGGGATAGGCTGATTCATTTAGTTTAAATAACTTTAAAAAATAATAGATTTTACCCTGACATAAATTCGTTATGAAGTTGTATGAAACAGCAGAAAGAGCTCTAATTCTGCAGTCAGAGAACTTGAATACAAATCCTGCCTCACATCCATGTTGAGCAAGTAATTTAATCTCTCTGGGCCAGTCTCCTCATCTGTAAAATCAGAGGATTAGATTCCACGGTCTCTGAAATCCCTGCCAACTCTAGAGTTCGAATTCTATAAGCTCTCATTTTCCTAATACAGTGAATAAATCTAAATTTAACCTTATTTTTGAATCTATACAATAGCAATCAATGAAGGGCACAGAGATAGAAAAAAGTATATTTCAAACTGTTTATTTGAAATAAGCCTAAAATTAGTTTAGTAATGCTACATATAGCTTATTTCTTTTGTTCCTGTAACCACCACTAGGATTAGAAGCTAGGATAAGAAGCAAAACAATTTTAAAAAGAGCAAGACTTTCTGTACCCTACTACTTTTAGCCATCAAAAGGGAACTACAAAGGTTTACAAAGATTTTTAAAGTTTAGCTAATGGCTATCTCTTATATAAAAATCATAGTTCTAAAATCTGTGTAAAATTATGGCAGTAGAAAGGCATTCCTATCAGAAGGAATTAAGATTTTTAAGCAGGTCTATTCTACAAACTTTAGTAAAATAACTTCTATAAGGAAGCATTCTGCTTTCTTAAATTTTTTAAAATTTAATTCAAGGTAGGTAAAGAGCTATTTGGGGGGGAGGGGCCAATAAAGTAAACTGACATGACATTTCAGAACTACTACTCACCATACATGAAATGAGAAAATCCATCAAGCGGCCTTATTCCAAATTCACAAAAGGGGAAAAATGTTTTTAAGATAACTCACTTTTCTCTGCAAAGCACAGCACACTAGTAGAATGCTTACTTAAGATCCTGAAAATGATTTTCACAATGATCGTTTTCAATTTTCTAATAACTATTAAAAGGAAAAAAAAAAAAAGACCTCCTCATGGTCCCCTTTGTTACCTGGGCACTCTGATATATTCTTCTGTTCCTGGCAGACCCAGCTGTCCATCAGTATCCAGTCCCCAAGCATACACCTGGCCCTTATCGTTGAGTGCGAGTGTATGAGCTTCTCCACATGAAACAGCTACAATATTTTGGGCATCCAAGGCAACAACCTGCTCTACAGAAACCAAGAAGGGGAGAAATTATGTTCTAGCTTTGTACTTTCAATGAGAAGAATACATAAAATAACCAATTGTATTCATTGTGCTGAGGGTTGTATAAGATCCATTTTTCTTAACACACCTTATAAGCAATTCCAGTCATTTTGAAGATATAAAAACAAACCACAACATGTTTTCTCTTTCTTACCTTATAACCTTATCTTTTTTCATTAATGGTACAATGCAGGTTAATATTCAGAAAATTCGTTTATTTGGGTCCTATTTACACTTCTGCCAAGGCTAGTCTTCATTAAAGCCCTTAGTGCCTAGGGTTAATAACATACTTTCATTTCCAAAAATGTTTAAATTTATTGCGTAGTAGAAATGTGGGGTCAGTCATATGACAACAGTGACATCTGCAATAAAGCAGCAAGGTTTTAAACTCATACTTATTTTTCCACAAGAAAAATACAAATAGCTCCCTGATTAGTGAACTGCTAGTTGTTTTCTTCTTCTCAAAGGACTTTAGGTACCGTGTCTGTGTGTCTGTGGGTATGTGGGTGTGTGTCTGTCTGTGTCTGTGTTTGTCTGTCTCCAAGGAAAACTCTTAATTCTACAACTGTTCAGGATACCATTTCATTTGGATATTGATAAATGTGTTCTAACTGTGGGGCAGAGATGTCAGCATACACGTCCATCTGAATTTAAATACTGACACATACGGGTAACAGAAATAGACTTCTCTCATAAGCTTCCCCTAAGATTTATTGTTTAAGCATCTGCACATGAGCAGAGGTCATCACAGCTGCCAGTGACAAGCTAATGGACATAATTAACAAATATGCTCCAAACAGAGGAAAATCTAGGTAAAGTTTACACACTGTAATATATGACAAACTTATAATACAAAACCCAAAGGATCAGCATGACGCTTATATATGAGTCGACATACAAGACAAGCAAAACTACCTTAGCACAGTGCCTGGCACATAGTAGGAGCTTAATAATTGTTGACTGATTCACATAAAAGATTAAGAATAAAACTCATCAATTTTTCCTATTTTGTAATATTGACGAGAATCAGGAAATATACATCCCTTGATTTGTTCATTTTAAAAAACAATGTTTTCCCCAGTGACATATAAAAACAATTTTTAACATTTGGGGTTTTGTTTTGTTTTAAGTTTTGAGTTCCAAATTTTATCCCTCCTTCTCACCCCTCCTCCCCCCCTGAGATGGTAAGCAATCTGATGATATAGGTTATACATGTATAATCATGTAAACATTTCCATATTAGTCATTTTGTGGAAGGAAACTTGAACAAAACAAAAAAAAAGTGAAAAACAGTATGCTTCGATCTGTAGTCAAACACCATCAGTTCTTTCTCTGGAGGCAGACAGCATTTTTTGTCATGAGTCCTTTGAAATTATCTTGGATCATTGTATTGCTGAGAAAAGTTAAGTCATTCACAGCTGATCTTCACAATATTGCTGTTACTGTGTATAATGGGCTCCTAGTTCTGCTCATTTCACTTTGTATCGGTTCATGTAAGTCTTCACACGTTTTTCTGAAATCATCTTGCTTATCATTTGATTACAATCATATACCACAACTTGTTCAGCCACTTCCCCAACTAATCAGCATTCCCTCAATTTCCAATTCTTAGCCACCACAAAAAAGGCTGCTACAAATACCTGTGTATACTTGATTTTTGTTTGTTTGTTTGTTTAGTTTTTTTTTCGAGGCAGCTGGGGTTAAGTGACTTGCCCAGTCACACAGTTAATAAGTGTTAAGTGTCTGGTCTGAGACCGGATTTGAACTCACATCCTCCAAATCCAGGGCCAGTGCTCTATCCACTGCGTCACCTAGCTGCCCCCAATATCTGTGTATAAATAGGTTCTTTTCCTGTTCTTTGATTTCTCTGGGATACAGACCTAGTAGCGGTATTGTTGGATCAAAGGGTATGCACGGTTTGACAGCCTTTGAGGCACAGTTCCAAATTGTTCTCCAGAATGGCTGGATCAGTTCACAATTCCACCAACAATGCATTAGTGTCCCAGTTTTCCCATATCCCCATGGCTTTATCACAGATCCATGAAGCATCAATATTCAGAAGGCAGAGCTTAAATGTGAATCAGAATATACTTCTTAAAACTGAAGGCATAATTCAGATTACAAATCAACTAATTTCGTGAAAAGGCATACTTTGTAAGAATAAATTGTTTTCTCTCACAGGACAAGGGATGTGACTCTGGGCAAGTCACTTAATTAAGTGACTATTGCCTCAATTTCCTCATCTGTAAAATAAGCTGGAAAAAAAAATGGCAAACCACTCCAGTATCTTTGCCAAGAAAACCTCAATTGTCACAAAGAGTTGGACACAACTGAAACGGCTGAACAACATCATACAAAAATTTCAACTAGTGTATACATTTATTTTTATCATTAGCATGCTTAATCTTTAACATGAAAAGCAGGACACTTAATTGCAAAGTATTACCTAGCATGTTTCTGAACTAAATTTAACATAGTCCCACTAACCAGAATCTAGCTCCTTCTGCCAATCCAAATATATAATCTTATATATGAGTCATAAATAAAACAAGAAAAAAAAGGGCATGCTTGCAATCCATACATTTATGCTTACTCCCTAGTATTTTAAGAACAAAGAATATTAAAATTCTATATACTAAATAGGGAAATATTAACTTACACAAGCTGGTCTATGTACCTTGAAACTGCACTTCAAGAACTCTCACAACATGAACATATTTTCCCAGTTTATGTCCTATTTAGTTAAAAGAAACAGCACAAAGGCATGCCTACAAATGGAGCAACCGGCTGGTTGAATGTGGATGTATCCTCAAACAGAACTCTAGTGTAATAAAATATATTTTGTGCCACGCACAAAAGGAAAAATCAGCAAGGAAAACCGAGCCTTTGATGACTGGTGTGCGCGTCTTTTAAAATGCGTTCTTCTGGGCAGAACAATTGCTGCTGCTGCTTGTCCTTCACTCTGGAAGGGACCATGACAGCAGGGAGGTGATGCCATGACGTGCAAGTGAATTAGATTTAAGTGAGGGAAGGTTGTGCAAAGTCACCAGCCTCATTCTTTCCTCCAGAGTCATCTGGATCCAGTGACCAGATACGGATCAGGACAACTGTAGATGGCCCAGGATGCAGTGGGGGACCTTGGCCTTTTCGAGCTAAAGTCTGTAACAGGTCGCAGTTTGACTGAGACAGTGTTAATTCAGTGATTGAGGCTTAATAAAAAATGAGGCAAAGAATGGCCTCTTTAAAAAAAAAAAAAAAAAAATATATATATATATATATATATATATTTGGGAGGGGAAGACCCTCAAGAGTTTCTGGCCAAAAATAGTCCAAGCATGAGGTAATGAGGGCCAGCACCAGTCTAAGGAAAGGAGGCATAAATGAGAGATGGTACAAGCGTAACATGGACAGGACTTCTGGCAGAACACAAAGTAAAGATAAAAGAATGGCTCAGGCTCCTGCCCAGTTCTAATTTCTTTTCTCCCTCTGTTATTCTGATGACTTACTAAAGTGTCCAAAAGTTAAAAAAAAAAAAAAAAAGCAGTTAATGTTTGGTTGGACCCATCAAATTTTAAAATATCAATCTATGATGACATACACTAATAATTTTCCCCCTCAAACGAACAAAGGAAAAGGAAGAGACTAAGTATTCCGGCAAATACATAAAAAAGACCTTAGCCATAATCTCAGAGTTAAATTACTAACAAGGTTAACCAGAGTTAGCTAAGGCCAGCTAAGGCCATGCTTAGAGAATGATGCTTTCAATTGGAGGTCATGGGTTCTTAAAATAGCGGCTTCCATTCTATAGCTCTTCATGTTTGACAAGTACCTTCCTCATAATATCTCCAAAAGGTTGGGAGGAAGGACAAATTGTAGTAACCAGATCTTACAGGCTCAGAGCTGAACAAACTTGCTCAGGCTCACACAGCTAATAACTGGAAAAACCAAGTATCCTCTCTCCAAGTGTCAGACACACTCCAGGCACTTAGTCTCAGAATCAGAGAACATGTCCTGAAGGACTGAACATTTTCTACTCTAAAACTCCAGCCCAGGTCCTTACTGTCCTCCCCCACTCCCAACTGGTGAGTGAGTGTGGCCCATCAATCTAAAATACAGTCATGACTCACTTTACTCCCCCTTCCCCGAATTACCTTACAGAAGCCTCACCACGTTCACTAGCCTGCACTGTTACACATCTCACTCCTGTTTTCCAGTTCTAGAACCATAACTGAATCAACACTGCCATGGCTAACAGGAAAAGTGTGCTAATCTACTCCCCATCACCATTTCTGTTGTTCAGTCATTTCAGTTGTGTCCGACTCTTCGTGACCCTATTTGGAGTTTTCTTGGCGAAGATGCTGAAGTGGTTTGCCATAACCAGACTATTCCAGTAACTTTTCAAACCAAAATACCCATCCCTTGCCACCACTCCCTCAGAAGTATTATCTTCCCTTATTAGAATGTAAGTAAGCTCCTAGAAGGCAGAGACTAGTTTTACTTTTGAATTTGTATCCTTAGCAGTTAGCTTGGCACACTGTAAATGCTGAATAAATGCTTTTTCATTCATTCATTCCACAGTCGAATATGACAATTGTCCAAATGACTAATTCCATAACATCTTAGTTTATCCAGCTATCAGATTGTGATAAACCAACCCTCAGAAACAGCCATAACCTAAAGCAGCAATGAGAAATGTGCCCAAAATGACAAGATACAATGTTACTGGTCACTTTACTAACCCACAAGTGAGATCTCAATAGCTAGTAATGACTGCAAAATCCAAGACCTCTCCGAACTACAGCTAAGAAGCAAGGAAAGAAAAGACAAGAAATGAGAGGAAAAGAGAAGGGACTACCAAAAAAAAGAAGGAAAGGAGACAGAGAGCAGGTGAAAATGCAAAGTGTCCATGAAGCAGACCCATGGTGAACAAAGGGAAGAAAAAATAACAAGTGGGCAGGAGCCGAAGAAGATGTGGTACCAGAGCAAACGACTAACCAAGTCGACAGGATGTTTCAATGACAACATTAAAGATGAACCAATGAAAATAACACATAAGACTGAAGTCATTTAGCGGAAGGGATAATTTTTCTACATGTTAATATCTGCTAAATAATGGCAAATGCTCACATTTCTACAGTACTGAAGAGAATAACCGAACAATGCTGAGGTCTACTCATCACATTACAGGTGTGTATAGCAGAGCAAGTAGGGTGCTGAATTTGGAGTCAGGAAAACCTAAGTTCAAATTGTGCCTCAGAAACATCCTCGCTGTCTTCAAATCACTTAACCCCTCTCAGCTTCAGTATCTTTATTTGTAAAATGAGCATAATGATAACATCATTATTGACAACACCATAAACAGCAACAACCTAATGAGTCCACAGCTTCATCAATGTGGACATGCTCGTCTGGATCACTTCTTATTCTTACTCTCCCCTTAAATCTCTACAGAGGACATGCCCTAACAACTGAAGGTCTTGCAAGATTCCATAGATATCAGGGCTCTTCTGGGGCCATCCACCTCTCGAGGCTCACACTACATGATGGGCCCACCTCTTTTTAGAATGCTGTTATACTTTTTATAATATATTTTATAATGTAACATTTAACGTATATGTGATGACTAGTTTATTATTATACTTGTTAAATTGGAGGGATTGTGTTTTACAGAAGGAGAATCCTCTCATCCAATACACTCCAGTTACTGTCCAAGCTTTCCAGATAACTACAAGCTTATTACATAGGATAAATTATTCTACATGAGCTATGTAAATGAAAATGAACATTTTCTACTCTAAAACTCCAGCCCAGGCCCTTACTGTCCTGCCCCACTCCCAACTGGTGAGTGTGGCCTATCAAATCTAAAATACAGTCATGACTCACTTTACTCCCCCTTCCCCAAATTACCTTACAGAAGCCTCACTACCCTCATGTGCCTTTCTTGTGATTGCTGTTGAATTTAAGTAACTACATCGCTATCTAAAAAAGAAAAATATTGTACTGTAGAGAGCTCAGAACAACTGCGACTTTGCCTACACAAGAATAATATCACATAAAGGCAGCTAGGTGGCACAGTGGATAAAGTACCCAGCCTGGAGTCGAGAAGACTTCCTGTGTTCAAATCTGGTCTCAGACACTTACTAGCTGGGCAGGTCACTGAACCCTGTTGGCCTCTGCTTCCTCATCTATAATATGAGCTGCAGAAGGAAATGGCAAACCACTCCGGGACTTTTGCCAAGAAAACCCCACATGGGCCACAAAGAGTCAGACACGACTGAAAAATGACTGAACAACACTACCACAAAAAGTTCCACTTTCTCTTTCACCAGAACAGAAATCAAATCCATAAAGTGAATTAGTTACACTGGTTTCACGTATTCACTTTCTGGAATACCTAAAAGATTTTGGTTATTCCAACAAAATAAATATAAGAGGATTGAAAAGGCAAAAAGAGCCAAGAAGTCACAGGAGCTAAGAGCAAACACTGGTCGTCCTTTATTCCACTTCCAGGAAACATAGCGAGTTCCCCTCCTAGCCATCCCAATTACACCACTCCCTCAAATGACACAAAAAATTCGCCCTTTGTAACTCAGACGGATGTTCTTGAAGAGGTGTTGTAGCTAAAAAAATGAATAAATAAATCACTCAGAATAACCTGGTCCAGAGTCCCTACAAACTTAGCTAGGCTAGTTCTCCATCAGTAGGCAAACAAGATACCAGCAACTAGAGATTGAAAGACAAAAATAAAATTCTCTGACTTCAAGTACCTTATATTCTACTGAGAGAAAACTTGGGAAAACATACCTAAGTCAATACAAAATATATTAAAGTGGGGAGGGAGGGAGAGCTGGGAAGGGGCACTCGAGCTGAAGCCTTGAACGGAACTAGGTATTCCAAAGTTTGTAAAGAGAGAAAACATTTCACCAGATACAATAAATTGTTTTGAAATGTTGAGTTTGAAACAACCAGGGGAAATTCAGGTAGAGATGTCCGGCTGGTGTCACAGGAGTTCAAGAGAGAAGGTAGCTGGATAGGCAGATTTGGCCCACACTCCTAGCATAACCAGCCAGAATTTGCACTCTCCTGATACAGCTTTTACCTTTCCCAAGTCAGTACTGGGAAATGATGAGACACTGATGATAGAACTGAATCATACTGTAACGTACTAAGTGAAATCGGATCTGTCCTTCTGTTCTCAATGTACTTTTCCTTGATGTTTACTCTTCCTTCAAGCTTACTCTGGTTTGTCTTATCTATTCCTATCTACTGAAACTCAAATACAGAGAAAAGCAACTCTTCTCCCTTAAGATTTTAGTTCACTATTATACAACTACACTTGACCTCAGGGTCACCACCCTACAAATTCAAGTGTCCTGATGAAAGGCCTGCTTGCCCTACTCTAATTGTGTCTCTTTTCCCACCTGTCCTTTAGATGTATAAGGATTCCAAACTTCCTCCATTTCTCTCTTTCCACTTTCTTGGAGATAAGTGCTTTTCTGAAGACTCTCCTCTCTCTTCACCTTCCGCTTGCTCCCTGGTGGAACAGAAGCAAGGACTGAATGCTCACAGTCATTCTATAGGGTCTGAGACATGTTGGCTCCCTCAGCTGCCCAAAAGTACCTGCCAATTCAACAGTGAGCCAACCTGTCAATTCTGTTTTTGTCTTCTTTTTTTTTAAGGCAATTGGGGTTAAGTGACTTGCCAGGGTCACACAGCTAGTTAAGTGTCAAGTGTTTGGTCTGAGGCCGGATTTGAACTCAGGTCCTCCTGACTTCAGGGCTGGTGCTCTATCCACTGTGCCATCTAGCTGCCCCTAACCTGTCAATTCTGGAGCTTGACAGTCATGCCACTTCTCTGGTAAGCCTCTTCACTGGACAGCAGGGACAAAGGGACTTCCAAGGCAAAATTTAGAAGGAAGAGCAGCATTCACCTTTTCCAAAGAAAACTGGTGAAGACAAGTACGATCTGCTCATTGCTAAAGCCACCCTCTTGCTGCCCCATTTTTGCAACCTTAGAACCCAGGGCATACATTTGGTACACAGTAGGTCTTTATTAAAATCTGAATGGAATTGAGAGATAAAAAGATGAACAAGACAGACAGTTCTTGCTCTATGTAAATTCACATTATGCAAGTTGAATTTTATATAAGGAATTTCAAAAGAAATCCACATTCCAAAAAAATTACAAAAATTCCTTACACAAATCAGACACTATATGATAAGACAGTATGATGCAGGCTGAAGAACAGAGCCACTGAATGTTCATGCCTACAGGAAATGTAGGGAATGGGGGGAAAAGCTGTCCCAATGAAGGAAAAAAAAGGAACAACTCAAGAGGTAAAAAAGAGGACCCAAAACATTGTAGCATCTCTGAAGGAAGGAGAGAATTCCAGAAGCATTAAACATAGAGATGTGCACTTTTGGGGAGGTTCTGGATATTTATAAATTATCTGCCATTCTGTATCATCCCTACTAATTATGTATGATAGGAAAACAGCTGTAACTAAAAAATCCAAGAGTGATCATAGCAATATTTACAGGATAAGAGATCTAGGATATGAAGGGTACTTAAAAGCTACCTATTGGGGCAGCTAGGTGGAACACTGGATAGAGCACTGGCCCTGGAGTCAGGAGGACCTCAGTTCAAATCTGGCCTCAGACACGTTAACACTCACTAGCTGTGTGACTCTGGGCAAGTCACTTAACCCCAATTGCCTCACCGAAAAAAAAAAAAAAAAGCCATCTATTACAATGCCCTGATGCCAAGCACTTGATCTTGGATAGCATATAATCTCCAAAAATAACAATGAAAAATGTTGATATACTGTGACATAAACTCACAGTCTAGAAGTCATCCAGAGATTATGAAATCACTAAGAGGCAGGCAGCATGGAAATGATGGCTAGACAGCTGAACTGGAAGCCAGGAAAAACTAGTTTTGATTCCTTCCAATATTTACTAGCTTTGCAACTACGAGCAAATCTCTGTGGACCTCGCTCAGTTTACTCATCTGGAAAATAAGGATAATAACGTCTGCTATATCTACCTCAGAAGATTGTTGATGATGAAATGAGATCTGTATGTTTATGTGTGTGTGCATGTTAAGTATACTGCAAACTTCAACGTGCTCTATAAATATCAGTTGTCATTATTTTCACCATCGTCATGATTATCATTAGTGCCTATCCAGTTGTGGGATATTCTTGGTTCATCCAGTCATAACGGAAAAAACATACAGGGGTGAACAAGTCCCAGGAGGGCAGAGGACTGCTGAAAGTCTGTCATTAGGTGCCGGGTCATCAACCTTGGTTCATCTGAATAATACATGTATTTAGGAAATGAAAACAGCCTAAATCTGCAGTATAGAATAGAGAGATAATTAAAGACAAAATCCAGGCTATCATTGCTATTTCCTGGATCAGTGGACTATTTGTTTTGCCCCTCAGGGTCTAAACTTGACAAATGATTTGGAGGGTATGATGAAAGATAAGAAATGAGATGCAAGGTCAATGAGCAAAAAGGCCAACTTACTCTGTAAACGTGCTTGGGCATATTACCTACACATGTGAATCCTCAACAGCCCAAGAGTTAAGTTAGGGGACCCAGAGGGAGCCTCAAAGATGAGAAGAGCCTCTAATACACTGGACCCAAGATCAACGACATCCCCACATGTTCCTTTACACTAAATCTAGTGCTCTTCCTAGTACATTACATTGCTGCACAACACCCACAGACTCTGAGACTTGTTAAAGAAAAATCACCAACACTAATAATGTTCTGTCTTTTGTATACAAAAATGATGCTCCTGACCTATAATAATATGGCAAAAGACAGCTTATAAAAATTGTTGTCCTGTTCAAAACTATAAAAGAAGTATTTGGGAAGCAATATACATATTATGATGTTATTTTTATTCTGTTATCTATACTATAGGTTTCCAAGGCTTGTAAAAGTATGAAGTTAAGCTCCCAAGAATCTTGTAAAATGAAGCATGTATTGCTTTTCCTATTTTAGATGGCACAGAAAAACAGTAACATCTCTGAAATAACTCAATGAGTCACTAGTGGAAATAGGTATTAAAACCAAAGAGTTTCCGAATCCTAGTCCTTATACACCAAAGATTTTTTTAAAGGTTTCAAGAAAAGAAGACAAGAGTAAATAAGAGACCTATTTTTCCTTAAGGTTCTACAGCCTACACAAAAATCTGTTATTTCAGTTAGTTAATGGATGACAAGCGCTTGGGAGGGAGGGAAAGAGGAACATTAGAGAGTGGAAAAGTTCACAGAAGGAGGGGGCAAAGACTGAGCATTACAGAAGTTGGTTTCAAACCACTCGTCTGATGCCATCTTGTACAAGTTACTTTACCCTCTGGATCTTAATTTCCTCATCTGTAAACTGAGGAGGTTAGACTTGATGATCTCTGGAATTCCGTCCAGAGCTAGAGCCTATTATGGATCCTATATCTCACAGGGTTTTCTCAAGGTTCACCTGACATCAATACATGCAAAATGAAAATTATATTAATAACCAAGAAGATGGCAGGATATCTGAGCCAGCATTTGCTCTGGCTTAAACAGAAGAAACGAATTTAAATTCTAAACGAACATATAATGGAGTAATTAAAGAGACTGGTAGGCTCAAGGTCTTAGGTTTCATCGCTTGTTCTTCACTACCAGCTATTAATGACATGCTACTTAACTCTGTGCCTCCATTTCTCTGCAAACATATTCCCTAAGGTAAAGAAAATTCTTGCTACTCATGTCACATGCATTTTGTAAGGAATCATGAGTTAATTGGTAATTGGCCCTATACAAAATAAAGTATTATCATATATCTAATAGACACCTCTCTCCATTTATTTCCATTACGAAGATTTTTTTTCCTACTCTGGACATGCTGGTTCTTATTTACTACTCTCTCAAAGTATAGTATTTCTGATATGTCTCTGCTCTAGGCAACAAAATTTTTTTCATTAATTGCATTTTAAAAAGTCTTCATGTTCTTCTCTTCCTAGGGAAATACATACAATATACTGGGCTATCTAGATGACAGGAACTAGATCTCTTAGTTTTAACAGCCTTGTTTCACTTTGGTCATATAAAAAAAGATATGGAATGATTGGGAAATTGCAGTACTCTTTAACTAAATCTGATTTTTCCCTAGGGATATTCCAATAGTAATTGCAATTATTTGTAAAATTCTGAATGGGTGAAATTTCTTCATTCAAAGATCACCAGTATCTTATCAACATAGACACCAAGGTAAAAAAGATAAGTGAGCAATTGCTGCTGTGGCACAAGGATGTGTATAAATGACCTGAAATCAGACAACAGGTTTTGGGGGGATTCTGGGAAAAGAAAAATCACAACATGTGGCATCAATGGAAATATCTTCAGCTTTCAACTGTACAGCTGAGCTAAGTTCAGAACAGACTTTTTCATGGCAGTGCTAATCAAGGTATATCCTGTTAGACATTCAGAGAATGAAAGTTCTATAGTAGATTATACTGAAATAATGCCAGTTCATACTCAAGTACTTATTTCAGACAGTCCCACTACTTTAAGAACCATTCACTATCAGAGAGAAAAATAGTTTTCCCTTTGAATATATACACAGAAATGGGTTAATATCAAGCAAAATGATACAATTGGGTATCTTTTGGTTTTCATGTATATTCAACTGAACAACAAAGAACTAAATGCCGAAGATAAGTTGTTCCACGACATTATGCAGATGTACTCTTCATTTAAGTAAAGGGACATTCTTCTACATACTATCTGAATATTTCAACAGATTCAGGCTCCGTAATGATATGTTAAAAGAAAAAGTAATTATCAAACAATGCTTATCACAAAAGATACATCACAAAATATAAACGGCTACACAAATAGGTTTATCTAGAACCACATGTCCTAGTTGTATATGAAATGAGTCAAGGATGAAACTCTTAAAGGGTAGTAAGAAGGATACACCTCCACTAGGTCTGTGTAACAGCTCTCAAGCAATGATTCTTGAAGAGATGAAGTAGGATAAAAACATAACACATCATAAATTTAAAAGGACAGATAAGATGTGAGATACAGTCAATTTGCCTGTTAGAAGTTGAACTGAAAAAGTGAAATAGGCAAAAAATAGTTGAGATTCTTTTGTAAAAACAAAGTTACACAGAGAAGGATGAAATGGAAACATATATCTAACAGACATCTCTCTCCACTCATTTCTAGATATAATTCTAGAATATAATTCGGAAAGTTAACAGTAACAAGAAACAAAAGTGGACATGTATTTATGGTCCTTCTAAGATGTCAAAAGGAAACACATGAATTAGGAACTTGTGACTTATTTGTATCAAAAATCAAGAGACCAATTACCTGGTTTGCATGGTGCTCAGGAATGTCCAGAATGGAAACTCTTTTTAGGTCACAGAAAAAATATATTTATCATAAAATAAGCTATCATTGTGACCCTCAAAAGGACACAACAGTGATGAATAAGAGGCCTTGGCACTCTCTCCCCTTTCCAGCCCCTATCCATTCACAGTGATGCTCAATTCCTTTACAAACTCAGTTCCTGTGCTGAGCTAAAAACCTGCCTGTTTCCTCTACAGGAGCTGCTTCTTTCTCACACTGGTGTTAAATTCTAAGTAGAATCCTATTCTGGGTGGCTCTAGCACTATGGCTGAACATGTTCAAAACCCAGGATATATTTAGAAAGCAATTAAAAAACATCTAATGATTTAGTTTCTCTAATCTTCATTCTTCACTGCCAAGGGTCTTTGAAAAAGGAGATGGAGAGGAAACAGGTATTTAAATGATCAGGGAATTAACTCAAATTATTGCTAAAAGAATTATTTTTTCTCAAATATGACACTTCTTTGTACTTCTTCAATGGACTAGATCCATTAATGTGGGTGGGCTCCTTCCATCAGCACAAATCACATCTCATTCACGCCTAACTGTCCTGTACAATTCTTGCCCAAGATATTCCACAGACCCTTCACAAAGAAGTCATTCAATATGGAGATTGTGCTACTACATCTTTCTATAGGTCAAGGTTTCTGGGGGATACTCTTTACTGTCACTACATAACCAGCCCACTTCCTTTTCCAACATATTTCCTTGATATTATCACTTTTAGCCACAAAACCAAAGAAAAATGAAGAGAACACAATATCCAACTGTGCTTATTGTTTCTTGACTTTAAAAAGCATCTGATTAGGCACCTAGGTGGTATAGTAGATGTGGAGTCAGGAAGATCAAAGTCAAATGCAATCTCTGACAATTACTAGCTGTGTGATCCTAGTAAAGTTACTTAATTGCTGTTTACCTCAGTTTCTTCATTTATAAAATGGAGATAATAATAGCATATACCTCTCAGGGTTGCTGTGAGCATCAAATGAGATAATATTTACAAAGGGCTTTGAAAATGTTGAAGCACTACAGAAATACTAGCCAGCTATAGGGCAAAATGCCACTTCTATTAAGGTGACACCACAGGAATGTTAAAATCATACAACATTCCTTAAAAGCTGCTACAACAAAGAGAATTTTGTTCCATGACCCTCTGATTATTATCAAGCAAAGTATAAAAGGAGACAAAAGCTCCCTAAAGGGATTTGCCACTATCATGAAGGATGTTCAGCAAAGGATCTAACTAGAAGAGGGATTCCCTATAGAGGGGAAAGTTGTTCAGATGTACCCATTTGCAAAGGCCACTCTGTTGATTGTATTAAGCTCTGAAATACTACAGAATCTCCTATGTGCCACAGCAGATAGAGACCCAGGATTGAAGTCAGGAAAACCCAGCTTTGTGAGTTCAAATCAGGCCTCAGACACTTATTTGCTGTGTGACCCTGGGCAAGTAACTAAACTCTGTTTGCCTCAGTTTCTTCATCTGTAAAATGAGCAGGAGAAGGAAATGGCAAACCACTCCAGTATATTTGCCAAGAAAACCCTAAATGGGGTCACAAAGAGTCAGACACAATTGAAATGACTCAACAATAACTCTTAAACGAAATCCTTAATCATCCAAAAGAATGTATCCTACCTAATCACACATTTGTTGTTTAGACTATGATATAAAATTGTGTAGGAAATCTATAGAGCCGCTCCAGAGGAAATGCTGAGGACAGACACTGAATTAGGCCCAGAACTGAAGAGAAAAAGGTGAAGTAGACAGCATTAAGGAAACTGTAGCAGGTTTTCAACAATCCCAAACTTCTTCCTGAAACACAGGCCCATCTTTTAATCCCTATAGTTTTCTGGTAATGCTGAATGGATATGAATCACGCACTGTCATGGTCTCAGAAGAATTAAAGTTTTAAGTCACTCAAAGTGCAACAGAGAGATGCACAGAGAGTAGGACAGAGTAATTACCAACAAAGAATTGAAATGGCACAAAATACATAATCAGAGAAATATGACTGGAAAAGAGTGAGTGGATCAATAACAAGAGAAAGATAAAACACATAGCCATGTGTTTCAATCATATCCACTCAACATGGCTAAGTGTAAAGAAAGGCTCCCCACTCCCAAGATCACGGATGGATTCCTAGAGTTTTATGGCACAGCTTGGAGAAGCTGTGACTAGGATGTGACTAGGATGAGAAGGTATGGATGAGATGCACGGTGCCCCAGTGGTAAGAGTACCCACATCAATGAATCACTGATGCAGTGCATCCCTAGAAACATGCTACAGCCTCTCTGCACCCTCTGGGTCTGCCTCTGAGGCTTTCTGTGTTACCCACAACTCAGATTCTTCTATGATTATGATTTTTCAAGATTAACAACCATATGGCACTGCCACAAGAACATTTTGGGTTACAAAGATAGGCTTCTTGCACCAGAGAAAAGATTTAAATTGTTAAAAGCACCATGGAACTTGCCAAATGAAATTGAGCCTGTTCATCTTTCAATAAAATCCTAGAACCAACTCACTGTTGAATGATAATGCCTGGCCCATATGAATGCACTGATATACTGAGTGGACTGGACCACTACAGGCTTGCTTAAAAACAACCAAAATGTCCTGGCTTTTTTCACCGAAGTATGTTTCACACAGCAAGAGGAACATTGAAGAAGTCATCACAGCAACCATCCTTCTCCCACAAAACAGACTTTGCTCTCTTTTCTCCTAGTTCTGTACCATCAACATTGCTTATGACCCAACTCCCTCCCACTGAGCCTGAGCTCTTTATGGTAAAATTCTTCACTACAGTCTCCTACCACATTCTACAAATTTAGGTAGTCCCTATTTCATTTTTATTTCCTAGCTATTTGTAAGCCCCTCCATACAACTCCAACTCAGTAAATCAATAAACCTTTATTAAGCACCAGGCACTATGCTAAGTGCTAGGGATACAAAAAGCAGCAAAAGACAATTCCTGCTCTCAAGGAGCCTGCATTCTAATTGGGTGACATGCAAACAAATATATAGAAAGCAAGCTACACACAGGATAAACAGGAAATAATTAAGAAAAGGAAAGCACTAGAACTAAGAGGGGTTGGGGACAGCTTGTTCTAAAAGACAGAATTTTAGTTGAAACTTAAAGGAGACCAGGAAAATCAGCATGTGGAGAGAAGGAGGGAGAGTGTTCCATGCACAGGGAACATCCAGAGAAAATATGTAGAGCCAAGAGATGGAATGTCTTGTTCATGCAACAACCAGGAGGCTAGTATCACTGGACCAACATGTATGTATCAGGGAATAAGGTAAGTAAAAGGATAGGTAGGAGGGAGTAAGGTTATGAAGGGCTTTGAATGATAAACATCACATTTTTTATTTGATCCTGGAAGCAGTAGAGAGCCAATGAAGTTCACTGGAAAGGAGAAAGAGGGAAAGGGGGGGGAGGGAGTGACATGATCAGACCTACACTCTGGGAAAAATCACTCTATTAGTGATGTAATGGAGGATGGAGTGAAGTGGGGAGAGACTTGAAGCAAGCAGACCCACCAGCAGCTGTTAAAATAGTCCAGGTATGAGGTAATGAGCGACTGCACCAGGGTGAGGGCTGTGTCAGAGAAGGAGGTGTATTTGAGAGACAGTACAAAGATGAAATCGGCAAGCCTTAGCAACAGCTCTGTAATCAATACTTACTTAGATGATCTTTTGTTGAATTAAACTCAAGACCTCGTACCTCTTTCGAAGTTCTTCCCAATTCTATCCCATAATATTTTTCTTACTTCCAATTCCCAAGTCCACTGTTATATCTTTTCCAACTTACCTACTGCCTTAGAACCAAATGGTTGTTTTACATATGAATGTTCCCACCACAAACATAAAAAATTACTTTCTTCTCCTGTATCTATTCCATAGTCAAGGGTGCATATGGGAAGGAAACAATTTTTCCAGGCACATTGGTAGGGTACAATGTTAACAGTGTCACAGAGTAGGGTAACCCACTCCTCTACCTTCAATACTATAAAATGACAGTTCTTAGTGTTGAATGTGATACTGATGTCACGATGCCTTCATCACAATGTCGACATAATCATAAAAAACACTAAAGATCCTTATGGGTTCTCCAATGTGTCAGAGCCCCACTCTCAGGGTAAGCAGTATAGTACTAAATATTTCGTGTACTAAATATTTCAGAATTAATAGAGTACAATGTTCAATATATTTCAGAAAGTTTTATCTTCCAAAATAAATCTTCATAAGCCCCAATGACTATGGCAAATTGGGCAAATTCTATTCTCTTCCCCAAACCCCTTTTCTCTTTGGTGTACAACTCCCAAGAAATAACAGAAACAAAGAAATGCTAGAATATATAGACAGATGTTTGAATGTGTATTTTGAGGAATCAATGATGGGAATGATGCTCATATCATAAAAATGTACCACAGAAATAGAACAAAGGAGAGAAAAAGAAAGCCTTGTTTTTGTCTGAAGCAAAAGCAATAGTAGATCAATGAACGGAAATTTCTTGTTCATTTTTGTCAGTATGGTCACCTCAATGCCAAAGTTTAAAAAAATATGACAGGATTCTGTCACATACTCTTGAGTGTTAAAGTAGAGATGGTAATTAACCTAAGTCCTGTAGTTGTTACATATTGTACTAACTTTTCTATGATTCAGAAAAAAACTTACAAAATAAAACTAAAGAGAAAAATAAGAGTAAAATAGGAATGACAAAAAAAAAAGATCTCTTAATTTAAGACCATAGCATTCTATGCTATTATTAGCCCTCAAAAATAGACTAAATAACATAAATTGCTTAAATAATGAGGTCAGTTAATTAAAATGACTGCCAAGGGAAATATTCATGTCATTATTAAGTTATTAAAGTTAGAAGGTGAGAACGAATTACAAATCTTCACAAAACTATGTAAGAATTACTTGAAAAGTAAACATTCTTTATGTTACAACAGCCATTTTGTTTCCATTGTTAAGTTAATTCATGGGGAGGGGGAGTATGGAAAAGGGAGAAAGTTTGAATTTAGTAATATTGTACAATAAAATATATTTGTCAAAATAATCAAAATATGAAATAATGTCAACCTTGTCAAGATTTTCATTAACCTAAAAGCCAGTTATATTTTGCCACATTGAGACACTATATTTATACAGCCTCGATTAGTAGCTTTGCCTATTTGAAAACCAGAAATTAAGATTAAAATTCATCTTTCAAACTGACAAAATAAAAGTATATATTCGAGATGCTAAGAAAAAAAGCCAAGCTCAATCTATATGTCAAGCAAATAATTATGAAACATTTTAATATTAAAATGTAAAGCTTAACACAAAGTGTTAATGGCTGTTCAGTATAATACCTGTGAAATTATACCTGAGTACGGCTAGGCAAGCAGTACGTAGTAGTAGTTTGTGATACACTAAAAGTGATCATATACCCAGCTCATGTGTCACTTAAATTTTGCTATAAAACTAAAACTTCCTAAGAGACATTTATGTCACTGTATCAGCAAAGATAGACGGATCTGAGATATTCAGAAAGCCACAGGCTGACACTCCTAATTCCCACTCAACCTTACAACTGTTTTTTATTCCAAATGGAAATTTTAACTAGAAACTGTATTTGGGAAGCAGATTTCAAAACCTTTCACCAAAGACACAAGTTTGAGAAAAGAAAAATTATACAAAGCTTCAAAAATTAATTATTACTGACTGTTAAAACATACCTTGAACAGGACAAGCAAATTAGAAAGTTAACTTACCTGGCTTCTTCCTGGACTTTTCGTGACCCAATTGCCCTAGATCATTACATCCACAAGTATATACTGTCCCATCATCCAGGACAAATACTGTATGTCTGAGTCCACATCCTACATCTTGGACCTTTTTATTTATGAAAAAGTCACTTTTTCTGGGCTCTAGTACAATTTCTTCATCAATTCCACCCAATCCCAGCTGTCCAAAGGATGCGTTTCCCCAGCACAACATGCTTGTATTTCTTTTGATCTTCCAGATTCAATGATTTTAAAAACTCCCTTCTGTATGGAAGTAGGATGTGTCCCTGGGTCAGGGGAAGATGAAGAAAAAATGTCAACATAGCTTCAAGAGAAACTTTGTTATTACTCTTTTTCAAGTACCACACCTATATACTCATTCATAACACACTAAGCACTAAATCTAACACCTTGAACAAGTATTGTTCATTTTCAACATCGATTTTTAAAAAATGCTTCAGATATGTTTTACAAAATCACAAACACACCACAGTTGATTCTATACTTATGGACTGGAACAACTTTTCACACACCTGACAACTAATTTTGATTTTTCTTTTATCTTTTGATGGACTATATTCAGGGAAAATCATTTTAAACATCTTTCTCTAATAGATTTTTATGTTTTTGAATATTTTCCAAAATTATTTCAATTAGAATAAGACTTCCCCACACATAAAAATAAGTTTATAAAGATATTATTTATCTTACTGCAATTGTTGCAACAAAACAGCATAACTAAAAAGGAAAAACAAGTGCCCAAAACTCCATTACATAATCCTCTTCTAGAATAAACTTCATCAGCATTTGTGAAGGAAACATTATAGAAGACACATACGTACTGGAGGATCTGATGACTTTATAGAAAACATCAACTACAGCACACAACTTTTTCAGGCTCTTTACTAAACTGTCTTTTAGTTAGAATAGAATTAAAGCTGGTCCACATCAACACCAGTTGCATGAAGCAAATTCTGCCCAATAGAAAAGAAGAGAAACAATTATAAACAACAAACTTGAACTGTTTGATAATTTTTTAAAAAATCTTCCAATTATTAATAATAATTTTACTTTGTAAGGCAATAGGGAAATGACTTCCTCATCATAATGTCCTATCAAAACAGAGACTTGTGACAGTCAAACCCAAATAAGCATTTTTTAAAATGTATTTCCATTTCATTCTAAGTTTAAATTTAAAATGAAAATAACAAGCCACAAACGTACAAATATTTAAAATGTATGCAGTTTTCACTTATGATCTTCCTAATAAACATTTTCTATGCACAATAAAAATAAAATTTCAATGCAGTCTTCTATTTCTCTGTCTAGTAAGATTGATTTTTTTTTTTTAAAGTAAATAACACAGGCACAGCCAACTTTTCAAGGGTTGCCAGAGGGGGAAGGGACACTCATAGTTTACACTGGTGGTGAAATCCCTGGAACTTTCCAGTTTGATGAGTATTCCTTTATTGTAAAGACAGATAACAAGAGGAGTCCAATACAGCTAAATAGGCAGCATTTCTTAAAGACACTGCATTAATAAATCATACCATTTACAGGAAGTCAGCACTTAGTCAGCTCCATTCCTCACTCACAACTATCCTGACAAGTTTGAAACCCAGTTTTCCTATATCCATGACAAGTACAGATTCTGCTGAGTCTCTATGACGGAGCCTTCCGGAGTATTAGAGCCTACTTAATATACAAGTCATGAAAACAGAATTTGGCATTACTCTTTTATTTGGGAGAGGGACATGTGGAATAATTATGGAATTTCAAATTAAACAAAAATTGGGGGTGAAGGTGGCAAATGTCTTTATGTCCCTTTTACAGCACAAATCAAGGTGTGAGATGCAGCTATTTTTATCCTTCTCAAAGCCTTGCACCCTAAAGAAAAACCAATGTGGGAAGACTGGAGTGGGGTGAGGGGAGGGTCCATACACACCCAACCACCAGAGGCCAAACCAATTGGAACAAACAGCCAACAAGGCAGCAACATCAACCCCCTGGGAGAGGGAGACACAGACAGAGAGGTTTAAGAGCTGCAAAGTTCCTCAGAGATCAGTTGGCGCAGCCCTCTCATTATATAAAGAAAGCGAGGCTCGGAGTTTCTAAGTGACTGCCTAAAGAGGGGCATCATATTGATTTAGCACCGGCAGGGACCTTAAAAAACATCGAGACCAGAGGTGTCAAACTCCTGACCCCAAGCTGCAGGTAAAAACTGAGTGCTGCCCCAACCAGATTAGGTAATTTTAACAAAATAAATGCACAACACAATATAGATAAATTTAATTTGTGGGGACTCCCAGCAAGGATCTGTTTCTATGACTTTGACACCACTGACGTAGACCAACTTCACCATTTTCGAAAAGTGGAAACTGAGGCTGAGAAGGTGAGAAACTTTCCCCCATGACCTAGGAGTCAGAGCTGGGAGGAGCCTTAGAGATCACCTAGTTCACCTCCCTCACGTTCTTGTAAGCAAAACCAGAGGCTAGAATCTGGGGGGTGACCCTGGAGATCATTTGGTCTACTCACACCCGGAGCAGGTTGCCTGCAAGGCTTGGAAAGGGAGAGGTTCTCAGAGATCCTCACCGAGGGAGAAACTGAGTCTCGGAAAAGGTCATGCCGCCGGCCTCCCACACAAAGACTGGCCGAGAGCCCAGGGAACCCGATCGTCCAGAGGAGCGCACGGGGTTCAGAACCGAAAAGGATCATTTCACAGAAGGGGGGCTGTCGGGGCTTGCCCCCCAGACACTGGCCCCCGCGAGTGAAAGAGACCGCAGGGATCCCCCCCTCCCCCGGCCCCTCACTTCTCAGAGGCGGGGAACCCTGAGTCCAAGGAGGGGGAGGGGGAGGGGGAGGCGCCCCGCCTCCGGGCCAGAGAAGGGAGGCCCCGGGGGCCATCCCAGGACCCCAGCCAGGGAGGGTGGACCCGTTCTCTGCCGAGGCCCGGAGAAGCGAAGTGACTTTCCCAGGAAAAGTCCTCGATTTAAAGGCGGACGAGTCCCCGAGGGGACTCGGGCCAGCTCCGCGTTTTACAGAGATGGAAACTGAGGCCTCTCCAGAGGACGGGGGAGGGGCGGCCCTTGGGGGGTCCCCACAGGCGGGGAGAGTGGGCGGCCTCCAGCCCCGCCCGACCCCGGCCCCGGCCCCCTCCCCCTCCCCGGCGGGGGCCGCACTCACTCACCGGGCACCGCAGGGAGGGCAGCGGAGCCCCGGAGCGCGGGGCCCGGCCCCTCCCCAGGCCGCTCCTCCGGCGTCACGGCCGCAGCCGCCGTCGCTGTCGCCGCCCGCGGCAGCCGGGAAACTTTCGCAGGTCCCCTCCCCGGGAGGCGCGGGCGCGGGGGGTGCGGCGGGCGCGGAGCAGTCGAGGAGAGAGCGAGGAGAGGGGCTGCCGCTGCGCCGCCGTCCAGTCCCGAGCTAGCCCCAGCGACCCGGATGGAGATGGGGGAGGGAGGAGAGGAGGGGGAGGAGGGAGCGGCGAGGAGGGCAGGGCTGGGAGGGAGAGGGGCGGGGAACCTGGGGAGGGAGAGGAGGGGGAGGAGAGCCAGGGAGGGAGGGGCCGGGGCTGGCGGAAGTGAGCGGAATAACGCGCTCCTGCTCCCGCTTCCTCGCCTCTACGCGCCTGCGCCGGAGACCGCAGAGGCCCGCCGCATCCTCTCCTTTCCTCTCTCCTCCCTACCGATGGGGATGAGGAGGAAGGGCCGGCGCTGGACGCCCAGGCGCATGCGTCGCCCCTGCTCCAGCCCCGCGTCCGAAGGTGGGGGCCCAAGGCCTGGGGAGAAAATTCGAGGCGAGTATTGGTCCGCTGGGTCCTAGCGCTAGGGCTGGGAGGGCCGGCCGGCCAACCTGCTCCAGTTCGGTTTTTATTTTTGAGGGAAAGTGACCTACCCAAGGCTACACACCAGTCTGGTGACATTCATTTCAACCCGGAGCCTCTGCTTCCAGAGCCAGGACTCCTTCCACCCTGCCATAATTTGAGGAGATTTCTGAGGGGAAAAGCCCCTCTTCCTAAAGCGCTTCGGGGTTCACGCAGCACTTTCTTCCCGGCTTCCTCGTGCGGAGGCGGGGCTCGCGTGGGGGAGGGGCGCCGTCCTTCCCCCTCCCCCACCCCGGAGGAGGCCCGCGTGCGGTGTAGACGCCGCCTCCGCCGGGACAAGTGTAGCTGTCCTAGATGCGGCGGCCGTGCGTCTGCCCGCCTCGCGTGCTGGACCAGGCCCTGACCGCCGGCCTCCCTGAGGAGGCTGGCTCTAAAGTTTCCCAGAGGCGTGGATTCGAGAGCTGCCGGGACCTTAGAGGTCATTTAGCCCCCTCCCCCATTTTACGAGAGACAGGCCCGGAGAACTTCCCCGGGTAAGGACAGCCCGCATTTACACCGCGCAGTGTGAATAGCATCAACCCCCGGAGGTGGGTGCTGTTATTGGTATCCCCATTTTGCAGAGGAGGGAACTGAGGCAGACGGAGGTGACGTGACATAGCCATGGCCACACAGCTCATCAGTGTCTGAGGCAGGGTTCTGATGGGGCGCTAATGACGCACCCCCAAAAGGGCCTGGATTTTGCCATGTGGCCCTCGGTGTCTGCACCTGGCCCCACCCGGCACCCCCACTCCTTAATCGCATCTTGACCCCTTCTCCTTACCTCCAGTCACCCCAAGCTACTGGCCGCACTAAAAAGCTCAGTCTCCTCCACCAGATTGCTCGGATTTCTTCAGAGGCTGGTCAATATCAGGGATTCTTAAAATCTTGCCTACCTCAATTGGTGTTTCAACAAACCTTGTCTCTGACTGAAAGAAGGCTTGAGTCGAATTCATTCGAAGCTGCTCCCGGACCTGTGTCTTCTGCCCTTGGATTTTGGGGTTCCCAGCACCCCCCACTGCAACAGGCCCATTGACTCTCAAATCCAGCTTTGCAAAATACCAATTTCAGTTTCCCCAGCTAAAATGGGAATCGACCATACAAGATTGTTGTGAGAATCAAATGAGAAGGTTTATGTTAAGTGCTTTGTAAACTTTAAAGCTTGGTGTGAATGTTAGCTTGTTCAGGAGACAGGGAGGGCTGTGGAACAATAATAGCTAACTTTTATATAGCCTTGGTGCTATTATTAACAGATTAGGAAACTGAGGCAAATAGGGGTTAAGTGACTTGCCCAGGGTCACACAGCAAAGCAAGTATCAGAGGCCCGGTCTTCCTGACTCCAGGCTCTGTGTTCTGTCCACTGTACCACCACTACCTATTCCTTGCATAGAAAGTTCACTGAGAGTGTGCCAACCTCATCAGTTTCTATTAAGTTAAAATTAAGTAGTTAGCCTCTTTATTTCCCAAGTTACTAATGTGTAGTTCCTGTCACTTCTTGAGGCAAACCAAGATATCCTTTTTCCATGAGAGAATCTAAGTTTATTCTTTAAGAGCACAGGCTTTAGAGCTGCAAGGAACTTTAGAGATCATCTAAATCCTTTATACAGGAGTGTCACTAAGATCACAGAGGTATTAAGGAAATAACTGTCAATATGCAGCTTCACATTCCAAACCCAGTGTTCTTTCCCCTGTACTTAATTGTTTGAGGTAGTTTTATCAGTGAGTTAAAGGAAAGGCTCAAAAAAAAAAAAATGATAATGTAACCCTACAGAAACCCACCTCAGGAACAGAAGTCCTTTTATGCCAAGGATGAAAGAGGTTTCATTTAAAGACAACTGGCATCCATAAGAGATTTGTGTTTAACACCCTTAACACTGAAGTGAAATTTTTAAATGTTTGTATCAGCTGTCTGGAATATTTGAAGTGTCAGCAGAAGTCTTATTTTCTAATTAGCTATACTTTCCCAAAAAAATTAAAAGAAAAAAAGCAGACATTTTAACATTTCCTAATACTTATATCTAATCTTAGCATATCAGTAGTCTAGGTTGAATCAGTGATCAACTTGAACCTAGAATGCATTGCCTGTTGATCACTTTCAGTCAAAGGGTAAAGTTCAGAGATTACTCAGAATGTTCGTGTTCTGCTAGTAAAATAATAACTGCATGAGGTAATATCTCCATTATCACCTGCTTGTCATCTCTGGATTTTTGTTACTTGTCTGTGCATTAAAAGAACTCGTTGGTGGTTACCACTTTGCTTTGGAACTAAAACAAACCAATTGAACTTAGGGCATGGAGTACCAGTGTTCAGTTAAAATGTGTTAACGGATAGGACCAGTACAATAAACACAAGCTTGTACAGGAATCCATCAGTAAGCAAAATCTGAAGAGAGTCAAAAGGATTTGACTAACACATGTAAACAGATACTGAAATTTCTGACCTTTCTATAAAATACACGATACAACCTCCATCATTGCGTTTTGAAAACCCTCTACTAAGGTCGCACTATGTGCCTCCTTCTGGCCAGGAGGTAGGTGATCCAGGTTTTAAGACTCGAAGCAAAGTGCTCATTCTGTCAGGTTCTACCAAATTGACAAGTTCTCTTTATGGGCCTGTTGATGTACCATATGTCTGTTGTCCAAAGATTATCAAATACAAGTTCAGAAACACTTCTCACTCGGTTGTCTTCCCAGTGGTGAATATTTGAGTCACAGCAACTCTTGAAAGCTATCTACAGTCACACCTCAACGTAACCTCATTTTCACTTTGGAATTTGCAGCCTCCAACATTTGTGGCTATGCACAGTGGAGAAAAAAAATAAGAGAGGAGATTCGTGTAAGTTTGTGGAGTGGCTGGTCCTATTAGGCACTTCACTGGTCTTATTGACCCTGCCATTGTAGCATAAAGAGCTCCCCCATGCATCTGTTGCATATTTTCATTGCTTGCCTTTAAAACTCAAGTTTTGTGTTGCAGTTATGCCCCCATTGCGTAGTGCAAGTCCTTTCAGCTCTAAGATGATGTTGAGATCTCACCAGTCTCTGCATCTTCCAGCAGCAGCAACTAAAGTCCCAGCTACCCCGCCTTGGTTTTCAGAGGGCAGCCAAGGTGGAGAGGTTTACAGCAGTATAGTAAAACAAGGCCCTCACACTGCCATCTGACACAATAGAAGGTAAGATTCAGATTTAAAAATTTTTAGTTTTAATAATATTACTAACTGTACAGTATTTAGGGTACCGTAGATTTCATGTATTATGAAAAGTGAATGTTGTCTGAAATCAGGTTTTTTTTGAGATGTTAGCACAAAAAGGTCATAGATTCTAGAGAATTACTTACTAGAGAAAAAATGTTTTGCATGTTATCAAGTTTTATTTTGTGTATTACATCTTATGGGTTACTTCATGGTTACTATGGTGGTAAAAGTGCGTATTATCAGAATTCATGTTTAATTATAAAGAATTGTATGCAGAAATCAGCAATCTCTTGTGAAAGATTACAGTTTCTGGTGGTTATGGGAGCCTAACGCCCTATTTCCCATGTATCAACATTCCTGTTCTTGACTTCCACATTGTTTTCTTTTTATTTTTTTTTTATTTTTTTTTTTTAGGCAATTGAGGTTAAGTGACTTGCCCAGGGTCACACAGCTAGTAAGTGTCAAGTGTTTGGTCTGAGGCCGGATTTAAACTCAGGTCCTCCTGATTCCAGGGCCGGTGCTCTATCCACTGTGCCACCTAGCTGCCCCACACTGTTTTCTAGTCATGAACTACTAAAGATGAGGATTGGCTGTACTAAGCTTTCAAAGAGCTTGCAATTTTCATCAGTGGAGGGAGCATCCATACCAACAAAATTACAAATCCTTAAAAAGAAAATGAAATATTGTAACTTTTTTGGTAACCCATCTTTTAAATTTGAATATTGTCCATTAATGAGTATTCTTTAATACAAAAACTAGATTGTAATCTGGGCCAACCAGAGAGCTCAAGGGTCTTGGCACACAAGCACACACACACAAAAGCAGGTAAATTCTCCTGAGTAAGATAGAAAAATATTATGAAAATAAATAGTGAGCTGGTCTAATACTTTCATCACTTCACTAAACAAAAACTTTAATCGATTCATTAAGTAAGTAGGGATGGTTGTTTTTTATCATATAAGAATCAAAATAAATATTGAAAACTATTCCCCTTTTTTTCTTCTTTTAAAGGATATAATTACCTTTCCACTTTTTTTTTTTTTTTTTTTTGCTTTCTTAAAGCAATTTGGGGCACAGTGTGATTTTCCAATCCGGGGCTGGAATACTGTAGAAGCATTATCTTGGTGGCCTATGGAATAATATTTCTCTTGAACACTTGTAGAGAAAAAGAAGACTCAACAATGGGGTTTTCATTACTAGAAATTTAATTTATTGGCTTGGTAATCATGGGAATTTTCCCAGGCTATTTTTATTTACATATTGCAACTATGCTCACCTCCTTTACCTCCATACTTCTCACCTTATCATTTTCTCCTTCTAAGAGCATTGGACTGGAAATGTGGACACTTACCTTCAAGTGCGGACACGTACCTTGTGCTACTGACTGTGACTTTGAGCACAGCTCATAATTTTTCTAGGTCTCAGTTTTCTCCTCTGGAAATGAGTCAGGTGGTTTGGATAATGTCTAAGGTCTTTCCTTGATCTAAAAAAAGTCTAGTGGCAGCTAGGTGGCACAGTGGATGGAGCACTGGCCCTGAAGTCAGGAGGACCTGAGTTCAAATCCAGCCTCAGACCAAACACTTGACACTTAATAGCTGTGTGACCCTGGGCAAGTCACTTAACCCCAATTGCCTAAAAAAAAAAACAAAAAAAATAAAAAAATTCTAATTTTATGATTCTGTTCTTTTGCTTTTCCATCTCTCCTTCCACAATTTTTAATCCTTCTATTGTCATCTTCTATCTGGATATTTACAGAACAGGCATCAGTGAGTCTGAGGGAAGGATTAAACAGAACCATGTCCTTACCTGGATCTCTTTTAAAAAAAAACCACACAGCTACTTAAAATCGGCATATAATTTTAGTAGGTTGCTTTGTATTTGTTATGTTGTTATCCTCCAATCCACAATAATTTTTATTTTAAGTGTAGTATTTCTATGGGTTGGCTATCTGAATCAGTTATCCTCAAGTTTATTTCTTTTTCAACATCCCATTCTGGAAAAGTAACACTTGTGGAAGCAAGAACAGTTTTGATACTACTGCCTTTCACATAGCTGTCTTTGTTTCTTTTCCAGCACCTATTCTCATCATTCAGAGGACATTTTAGCAAGTATTAAGCTGAAAAATCAGATGTAATGAGTCCCTTGGCCAGCATGTGGGGATGTGTTCATGCCTTTGAATCCAAAGTGCAATTATTATAGTCATTACTCCACTAAAAAGAGAAAAGTCATTATGATTTGTGAAACAGAGGATTAAAATAGAAAACATGAAAATTACAGGATTAATTCTTCTATAAGTAGGATAATTTATTCATCAACGGTAGTATTACCTATACTGTGAAATCAAAAAGCTTCCCACAGCAATCATGTTAACAATAAACATTAATGAATAATGAACATATGAGTAATTGAATATATAAGTAATAACACTGTAATTGTAATACCACGGTTGCAGAAATTTTGTCTTCTTGAAGAATAACAAGTTTTAGAATACCTGCAAAGAGGAGGAAACAAGTTTTGATACCATATCAGACATACTTCTCTATGGTAAATAAATTGATCCATTTGCCATCCATTTAGAATCAAGTAGCTTTATGAAGGCATTTGAAGATGGAAAGTCTTAATTTCACTATTAGTAATATGAAATATATGTAGGTCACTTTATTTCATTCCTTGGACAGGGTTCCATTCCAAGGTTATTCAATAGTATGAGGCTTCAAATGGCATAATTGAAATGGTATAAATAATCTGGGGCGGCTAGGTGGCACAGTGAATGGAGTACCAGGCCTGAAGTCAGGATGACTCATCTTCATGAGTGCAAATCTGGCCTCAGACATTTACTGGCTCCGTGACCCTGGACAAGTCACTTAACCCTCTTTGTCTCAGTTCCTCATCAGTAAAATGAGCTGGAGAAGGAAATGGCAAACCATTCTACTATCCAGGTATCCAAGAAAACCCCAAATGGAGTCACAAAGAGTCAGACACAACTGAAACAACTAAACAACAACAAATAAATAATCTAATAGTTGTTAAGTGAAGGTTGAGACCTTAACTTTCTGGTTATGTCCCTTTTCTCAGATAGGTACAGGACTGGCATTTAGTTTAATTATAGTCACTTTACACAAGTATTATTCACCGCATCATCAGTTGAGACCCTCACTAATTAACTGGCCAACTTCTATTAAAAGCTTTGCTTGGCATTCTATGAGACCGTGATATCTTATTTTACAAGGGGGACATAATATTAAAATAACACATAATATACTCCTGAAGCTTGATGCCTCATGCGGAAGTCAGTTTTATACATCTTGCAAATGTTGCACAGATGTTAAGAGGTAGATGGAAAATGTGAAAAATTCTGCCATGAAATCCACTGAGAGAAAATGTTTTACTTTTCCCTTGATACCTTCAGGGTACAGATAATTTTTACACATACTGTCTGTTTGCAAACTTTAAAAAAAATTGGCTCTTTATTTCCTTAGCCAAAATGAAAAAGATTGTCATGACAGCTGACATCTAGAAATAGATAAAATACTAACATTTTTATGGGAAGATTTTCATTAGCATTTGAGCAATGTGTTCTTGTAATCTCCATATGAGATCTGATAGCCTCAAGGAAAATATTTAAGCAAGAGTGACTAGGAAAGGACAGAGCATTCCTAAAAGACAAATTATAGTTGCCACCTTCACATTCCCAAAGACAATTTAAGCATATTAACATGACGGAAATGTTTGTCCAAGAAAAATGTCATGCAATTTGAGCTGAATGTTTTTACCTCAGTTAAAAAAAAAAAAAAGAAAAGTTACTTGCAAATAAACACAGGACTGTGAAGAGGTGAGTTGAAGTTCTATACTATTGTTCACTTTGAACAAAGTTCATCAGTTTAATTGTTTGAGGAAAGCAGTACACAGCATGCTAAAGTTCCCACTTCTAGAAGGGTAGCTTTAAACTTCTCCTATCTACCCCATACATATAGCAGGCTAACTAGAAAATAGTAATCTTATGGAACACTGGGGATGGGGAATTATGCCAAGTGCTGAGAAACATCAAAATTAAGATCATCAAAAGGGGATTAATTGCCCTTAGTATATGGATTAGAGTGATATAATCATTTTTTGAATATGTGTTAGAGAAAAAAAAAGGAATTAATTTTTTCTTGGGGGTCTTTCTTTAGTTACCAACATGATTAGCAAATATGAGGTTTTCTTCTGATTGATGAAAACATTCTTTTTTAAATTCAGATTTATTATGCAAACAAATCTTTCTTTGCACATTTAGATGTCGCTCATTTGAAAATTTCTTCATCCTGTGGCACCTCCAGGGACTTCTATATGTCCTTCATTATTCTGCAAGTTATCACTCAAGGCCTCTACAGTCTGATTCCAAACTACTTTTCAACCATGTATCCTATTACTGCCCTGCAGGAATACCCTGCTCTAGCCAGGCTGGTCATACTGCTGTTCCTGAAGCAACACGCCTTCAAGTCCGACTTATTTATCCTCCCTGAAGCCTTCCAGACCCATTGCCACCCACAGTAATCTCGCTGTCCTCTGAACTTGAAGCACTATTGTCCAGTCACTCGTTCGTTGCTTATACTCTTGTTTGTAAATTGCCATCTACCGGGCCTATGAAGCAAAGCAGGATGCTAGGCATTAGTGGAAATAGAAAGATAATTAAAATATGCTTCTAATGGGATATATCGTCTAACGGGGGGAAGATATGACACGTATATTTAGCTTTTTATGTATGTGTCAGTGTCTTCTCACCTATCACAGTTCCTCACTCATCATAGGTCATTATGAAATGTTTCGGAAATTACAGGGCAAAGTTTGTCTCTGCTTCCCATGATACACTCTGTAAAATAATTGTTCCCGCTCACAACTTATAATTATAGGATTTACAGGTGGAAGGGGTCACCTGCTCCCTCCGTAGAAGCACAGTAGTCATTAATCCAAAGACACCAAACACTGAGATGAAGACTCACTATTCCATGAAAACTACAGGGAAAACTGGAAAGAAGTTTGGCATGCAAAAAGGCTCTAAATCACCATGAATAGGAGAAATGCTAATTAAAACAGCTTTGAAGCCCCACCTCACATTCATCACATTGGCAAAGATGACAAAATGGCCAAAGACAGTTATTAGAGAGGATATGAGAGGTCAGCTGACTTAATGCCCTCTTAGTGAAGCCATGACTTGGTCCACCTGTTCTGGAAAGCGATGTGGAACTATGTCCTGAAAGTCCTGAAACTGCATGCTCTCTGACCCTGCGGATACTAAGAAAGAGGAAAGAACACATATATGTAAAAATATTTATAGCAGATCTCTTTGTGGTGGCAAAGAACTGGAAGCTAAAGGGGTACCCATTAATTCAGAAACTGAATAAATTATGGTGCATGAATGTAATAGAATACTAATGTGCTATAAGAAATGATGAAAAGGAGGGAAACATAGGGAGGTTGTATAAACTGAAGCAGAGTGAAGTGAGCAGAACCAGGTAAACAATTTAAACAGCAACTATAATTCTATAAAGACAAACAACTTTGAAAGACTTAAAAACCCTGATCAATGCAGTGACCAACCATAATAATAAGAGCCCCGATGAAGAATCATGCTACCCGCGTTCCCTGATGGATTTAAGATGCAGAACGAGACTCACATTTTTGGACACCTTCAATGTAGAATTTGTTTTTGCTTGACTATGTATATTCTTACAAATGTTTTGTTTTTCTTTTATTCAATGGGAAAGGTAGAAGAGAAGATACATGCTTGTTAGTTGAAAAGATAGCCATAAAAGTTATATTTAAGAATAAAAAATAATTTGGTATTGAAAAAATTTAATCATCTTGTTGCTAAGCTAGTGATAACTCATTCCAAACGTAGCAAGCCAGGTGCTCAGACAATTGTTGTTCAATAGTTTCAGTTATGTCTGACTCTTCGTGACCCCATTTGGAGTTGTCTTAGACCCCTTGGATACTGGAATGGTTTGCCATTTCTTTCTCCAGTTCATTTTACAGATGATGAAACAGAGACAAAGAGGGTTAAGTGACTTGCCCAGGGTCACATAGCTATTAAGCATCTGAGGCCTGATTTGAACTCAGGAAGCAGAGTCTTCCTGACTCCAAGCCCAGTGCTGTATCCACTGTGCCACGTAACTCCCTGGAGGATGGACATATAATAAAGATGATACTCTAGATTAGGACTTCAGTGAAAGCAAGAGACCAATAGTCAACAAGTACTGTCTTTCCAATGTTGTAATATAAATTATTCTTCTAGTTCTACTCTTTTTATTCTGTATCACTTCATATAAATCGGTGTCTTTTCCTATTTGCACCTTTTCCTGTCCTGGCAGGTTTCAGGTCTTCCTGGATCTTCCAGGCTCAGAGTCCTGGGGGCTTCAGGCCACACAGGATTGTCAGTTCAAAGTGTTGCTAGATTCAGGCTCACCTACAACATTCTAGGTTGGATTGCTATGGTCTTCAAATCCCTCTGGAGTACCTGAGTCAAAGCACTGCCTGCTTCAAGGTGCATCTGCAGTCAGAATCCATTGGATTTGTGACCACTCCTCAGGAGCTTCCCCATCAGAGAAATCTAAGGGTTCTTACCACCTGAAAGAGTTCTTCAGGCTTCAGGTGCCTCTGGAATGACTCTGGGTCAAAAGACTGACAAACTTCTGCTTTATTTTTTCTGAGCTTTCTCTGATGTCCCTAGAGGGACCCTTTTCCTAGTGCCCTCAAGCTTCTGACTGTAATTTTGTAGAATGCTTTACTGTATGAAAGAGCTTATCGTTGTTTCTTTTTAAATTTCTTAATCATTATTCGATCTGGTACCTTTGTTTAGATCTTTGCTAGAGTATATATTAGGGAACTAGGCACCTCTGTGGCCTTTCAAATTACCATCTTAACCAGAAGTTTTCCATACACAGTTTCATAATAAATATTAACAGAGTGAATCAATTAGTTAAAGATCCATTGTCTCTGTATGAATTTTCATTAGGACTTCGTGAACAACATTTCTGTGTCTTTGTATAGTCATATGAGAAAAAACTTTACTTGGATAGAATGCTGGACATAGAACTATCCTAGATTCACTGCCTCAGATATTATTTAGTTGAGGGACCATGTGTGTCAATATTTGGGCAATAAATGGTCAATAATTCACTTAATCTTTCTGAACAATCTCTCAGGCAGCTTTAAGCTGTAGACACTTTATGATCTCCTTGGTCTCTATGGGACCACCCAAGAAATTTAGAGGTCCTTGCCGTATGTATTGCACGACCACTGTACATTTTGAAAAAAATCTTCATGGTTGTGACCATGTATTCCAATTTTACTTTGAAAATCTCTGACCATTCCAATAATTTATGCACAAAATTCCCAGAAATTAATTGGAAATCTGCATACTGACAAATTAGAATCCTCTAGGGCAAAACTAAAACCCAATTTTTAAACTTTTGCCTTGGTTCTTAATCAAATCAACATAGCAGAGATCTTAAACCTCAGCATTCCCTTGTTTTATGAAATGGCTCAGCCTCATAGATCAGGATGAGGGGTGAAAATAAACAAATGAGGCTCATGAGAGAAAATAGCCACTCCAGGGGGAACCATACACTCTGATACCCATGGCAGCAGCATGAGGAAGCAGCCTAAAATTAGCAGGAGGGGAGAGCAGTTAGCCACTGTAGCCCTTGCTTCCTTCAGTTAGTGGGGAAGAGACCTACAACTTGGTTTAAGTGGTGGAGTGGAATTCTGTTTAGCAGGAGTGAGGGGAAGTCCTCCCTGGTGCCACTGGCCAGGTAAGTGCCACTTACAGATCTGGGTTGAAGTCTAAGGAAGACAAAGCAAGGAAGGCTCTCTGCTCCCTCTGGGGAAAATGTGAAGGTGTTAAACTTATCATGGAAAGTGGGCATCTAGTATAAGATGGCAGAGAGGTCAGACATTCCCTTCTTGTATCCCCTACCTTCACTCAGTGTTAGACTTAAATGGAAAAAACAGCCCTGACTAATTCCAGAGGTTGGCATTTGGAGGCCATTGCTTTGGATGAGTACTGGGTGGGAAAGTGTAGAGTTACCTTAGAGATTTGAGAGAAGTGTCAAGAGGTGTGTATAGAAGGTGATGCAGAGCAAGAAAGAGGCAGTTTAGGAATTAATAAGCTAGAGTAAGAAAGGAATGGCAAGGTGGTTTAGTGGATGGGAAGGGGCCTCCTTAGCAATGTGATGGCAAACCTGGCCACAGTTCTCTCGGTGCTCCCTATGGTAAAGAATTATATCTGTAATAGATTGTGATTGAGATAGATATGAATTCTTAAGGCGTTTCTTATTTTCCGTCATTATTTATTTTTGTCCCTTCCACTTCTTTTGACTCTGGTTTTTGTGTTTTCTACTTTATTTTGGTTTTATGGCTCTCCATAATAGTAATTACTATAAGCCTGTCCTCTTCATGCAACTATATTTGTAAGGTTTAAATCCTCAGAGGTAGACCATCTGAGATCTGTGGGATATGCGAACTTGTTAATGTTAGGTGGAGGAAGTGACTTATGATGTATACTGTTAAGTAGAAAGAACAAAAAGAAAGTCACATCTTTTAATTTACGTGTCTATTTGTTGATATATCATTAGCTACTCCCATCCTACTTCTTTTTAAGATGAGGCAGAGACAAAAATAGAAGAGTTTGTAATAGTTTGTTGTATTTCACAGCTTAACTTACCACCAAGTGAAACACATCTCAGTTCTTCAGGATGGGAATGCATACATATCCTGTTTCCTTGAGATTTCATAGTCTTATAAACTTGTAATCCACAGAGTTGAAAAAACTGCAGAGGCTCTCTCTGTTCAGTGATACTGCTAGTACAGAACCACATACAACTAGATACTTAATAAATTTTCTTTTTGGTGACAGTTATAATTTTATCATATCGTAATCTTGGATACTTCCATTTTCCTTTTGACCCTTCATAACTTTGTACCTCTTTTGTCGGAATGATATTTTACATTATGTTATAGTTATTTGATATTGTTTGGACATATTATAGCTTCTTGAAGATAGGGTCCCAAATTTTATCCTTTTTTATATCTCCATAATGTCTAATATAGTGCCTTGCCCATTGTAGGCATCCAATAAATAGTTATTGAATAAGTGAGTTAATGAATGAATGAATGAATGAATGTGGGATGAAAAATTCTGACTTCTAAAGATTGATAAGAACCTTTTAAAAATCTGTTACTTCTGTAATTGTTAGATGGTTTCTTCCTATCAGGAACTCTCTTATTTAGATTGTACCAAAACCTTACAATCTCTTTTATGGGCATTTTTGGAAAGCAGGAGTAGGTTTAAAGGAAAGGCAATTTATACATACTAATCAGAATTACAGGGTGTTCTAAAAGTTTTAGTATGGCTTTAAGTGATTAAAGCATAGATTTAAAGCTAAAAGGAACATAGAGGTAATCTAGTACAGCCCCTTCATTTCAAATGACAAAATGGAGTCTCAGATTATATGACTTGCCCAAGGTCACATCTGTAGTAAGGAGCAGAGCTGAGACATCATCCCAGGTCTTTTGATTCTAAAGCTAGTATTCTTTTCGCTGTTCCATGATAAATTGAGAGAGACCCTCTTTCTTCTCAGTGACATCCCAAGGTAGTTGCTGATGGACCACCTTATAAAGGAAGTTGTTTTGATGATGGAGGAACAAAACATAAAGGCATCTAACACAGACCTTTTTTATAGCGAATTCTCCTAGAAGAGCCCTCTTAACATATAGTACTTTAATTTTCCAAAGCATTTTAATAATAATAGCTTACAATCATTTAGTACTGTCATGATTACAAAGTTTTTGAGACCATATTACATATTTGGAAATCAGACTTAACTCAGATTTTTTATTAGAACCTTTCACATAATAAGTGGTAAAATAGAACAAATTAAACTAGAGAATTTCATTTTAGAGTATGTGCCTGCATCATTTTATAGTGAAAAGTATAATGAATTTTGAACTAGAAGACCATCTCTGCCATTTACTGCGTGGTGACCTTGGGCAAGTCTCTTCATCTCTCTAGACCTCCATTTCCTTAGTTTGTAAAAGGAGAAGGTTAGATCAGATAGTCCCTTCTAATTCCCTTCTAACAGATCCTGAACTAGGGCAAGGTCATCAGGGCTTTGTTCAGGGCACCAAATTTAGGGGGTGCTGACAAAACTTAACTTCTTCAGAAGCAGAGAACAACCAAGCTTAGCATCTGATTATCAAGAACAGTTAAAATAAAAAGCTAGAGGTCTATGCTTACAATGGTCCATGTTATAGTGTCTCTTTCTACCTCCCCGTAACTGAATTTGTCTTTAAAAATTTATTTTCTGATGGTATTGGGCACCTAACCTGCTGGTTATAGCTCTGCCTCTCAACAAGATTCTAAAATCCTATGATTCAGGAAAGGATAAGGGAAAATTCATTTTTAAAAATAAAGACATTGAAATTGGTGATAATTCCATAAAACAAACACAAATTGAATAAATACTACATTAAGAGAAAATAAAAATTTTATACTCTCATTTCTCTTCTACCATTGAGCTACTTTACAACTCTGGGCAGGTAGATTAACCTCCCTATACTTTAGTTTACTCATCTATAAAATCAAAATATTAAAGCAGATCTATTCACATGGTTCTCATGTGAAATAACTAATAAAAGGACAATAAAAAGTTTTAAAATATAAATTATAGTGATAATAACTTGATATCACTAATAAAATTAATTACCCAGAATGACATGGATTTTTAAAAATTAGTACAGTACCTTATGTCTACTTCAATCCTAAGCTATCATCATAACAACAAAAATTAAGGACATTGAAATCCTATATGATATGTATATGCAGTTGGTAAGTCTACCACGTACTGAAGGAATATAATAAGGTTATAAAATTTCCACTTCTTATAATGGCACTGCTAACTTCACTAGATCTCTTTTCTTTAAATCACTTACCTTAACTGCAGTCTTTCCTTTAGAATCCCAGTATCTTGCCTCTTCTGACAACTATCTTTAGATCCTGTTAGGTAAAAGATACATCTAACCTTAACTATTCTATCTTCTAGACATAAAGAAAGCATGTATTCTAGTATGAATATGCTGCCCTATTATTTGTCACCGCTTGGCTAATTTGGCCAAAGTTAGTTTGTTTGATATCTAGGTTGTCAGATCAGGTTATATTTTAAATTCTTTAGCTATGTTTAGCCCCTTGGCATTGGATGATTTGGGAGTTTACATATTTAGGGACCAGATGGCTCTGAAGCCTGGTAACAAGATATGAAGCATTTTACTGCTAGGTCATTGGTTTAAATCTGGACTTTAGCCGATCGTTATTGGTGGTCCCTATGAAATGTAATAGTGATCTTATGCCCATGTCTAATGGACAGCACCCCATGCAGGAAAGCACATCATTCTTGGCTCTAATTGGTATTCTTGTTGTCAGCTTCAGGAAAGAAGCCAAGGACTGAATCAGTCAGGAAATCTTGACTACTGATGTATCTGAGTCATCATTCTCTGACCCATTCAGCCTTTGGTCTTCTTGTAGTTTGTAGACCTTTGGGTTCTGCTCAATGGTTTTATGCCCAAACTCCAAGTGACTTCATAAATAGAGATTAAGATGTGATTTACCTTAGACATATTTCTGTACAATATGTTCTAGCATTTAATCATAATACTTATTCTTTTGTTACTTCTTGAATACCTTAACATAGATATTTTCTTAAGTTTTCTTGTCAGGACTTCCAGAAAATCCTCAGTGCCACAACTATAAAACCATCTAGCTTCCTTTTCATTATTATTCCTATACTTTCTGTGCTTTTGGTGATTTCAGGTTTCTTACAGAACTTATGTCCCTTTCCTAAATTCAGACTGTGTCAACTTAAATGTGTGTTAATGAAATACATAGTGCTATGTAGAATTAAACACACATTTTAACATGGCCAATGTGGAATTTGTTTTGCTTGACTATATTTGCTGTAAGTTTTTTTTTTGGAGAAGGAGAGGGGATATGGGAAGGAGAAAAAATATGATAATTGAAAATAATAACATTTAATTTAAAACAAAAATAAAGTGCATAGATTTTTTTAAAAGAAAGAAATACACAGTGTTTCAGGATCTGAAAAAAAATTAGTTTTACTGTCATATTCCCCCTGATCTCTTTGTGTGTTGTCATGGATTGGCCTAAATATGGCTATAGTTACCTACATTAATGAATGTTTATATCAATGGGGAGGAGCCTAGAGAAGAAAATAAATGGGAAAACCTGCCAGTTGCATTTTAGCCCCATTCCATATAAGCGCAATCCAGTTTAATTCAGCTCAACAAACATTTATTAAACACCTGTCATAAGTACAGTGGTAAGGACACCAAGCTGATGTGGCACAGACTGTATTCTCAAAGAATTTACAATCTAAGGGGCAGCTAGGTGGCAAGCACTGGCCCTGGAGTCAGGAGCACCTGAGTTCAAATCCAATCTCAGACCAGACACTTGACACTTACTAGCCGTATGACCCTGGGCAAGTCACTTAACCCCAATTGCCTCGCCAAAAAAAAAAAAAAGGAAGGAAGCAACTTGTATAATTTTAAATCAACACTAAGTCCCTACTCTTTTCAAGGTCCTGTGCTAGTGCTAAGGATACAAAGATCTGATACAGAGGTTGTTCTCCAAGAGTTTATAATAACTCTGATCCTAAGGGAGAGGACACAGATAACTCTGAAACAGGGTTGAGAGTGCTAAGTGCAAAGAAGAATTTCATATGGAGGGCTAGGGGAAGTTTGAGATATACTACAAAATTTCTAAAAGCTTCATGAAGAAAATGGCACATGGCATGGGCCTTAAAGGAAGGGAAGAACCTCGACAGAAATGTGAAGAGTATCACTTTGATAAGGGAAGCAATAAACAAAGGCCCAGAGACAAGAGGGCAGGCTAAGATTGAGGGATAGAGAGTTTATCGGTATTATTTGTATAGAGGGGAGAGTCACTGAGGTACCAAGATACCAAGGTACCGAGCATGGGAATAATGTAGCAGCATGAAGGATGCTTTGGAGAAGAAGTAGACAGGAGACAAGAAAACCAATTAGGAATCTATTATGATCATCCACATCAAAGTTGATGAGGGCTAGAACAAGGATGGTTGCAGTAGGAAAGGAAATAATATATGAAGATTGTTTTAAATATAAAATCAGTAGGAAACATCCAAATACACACCCTTCTCCACCACCACCACTAAATTATGAACTCTTTAGGTTCAAGGACTCTGTATCTACCACAGGCCTTCCTTGTATGAATGAGTAAAATAGGCAGAAAGACACAAACATATTCCAGTTATCCCCACCTTGAGCTCCCCCACCCCCATCCCAGGATTCTGGGCTCTGATTGGTGAGCATTCATCTTCTCTTTCCCAGAACCAGGCCCATCATGTCCCTTCCCAGTCATCTCCATACCATTGCTGCTATGGGTGTTCCACCTTTTCCACTCCTACTTCTGGGAACAGTAAGCAGATCTACAGTAATGCCCTGGGAAGGATGTGTCAGTCCATTGCCCTATGACTCATAGCATCATTTCCTATCCAAATTTCCATTTCCCTTTCCCTTTCTACCACTCCCATATATGTATAATCTTTCTCAATTAGAAGGTGAGCCTCTTGAGGGAAGGGGCTGTCTCATTTGTTTGTATTTGTATCCCCAATGTGTAGCACAGTATCTGGTACCTAGAAAGCACTTATTAAATGGTTTTTTATTCATACGTGTACATTGGATCATTTCCACCTACTGTGAAAGGTAAAATTAGGAAATGGGAGCTAAATATATTTTTAGTCTATCTGAATTCAGGTCATCATTTCAATTCATTTTGTGAGGTTTCCCACAGCACCCAGGGAAAAACTTTAGAAGTCATAGAGAGCATTCTTATCAAATTGGCAGCTGGCAACAAGCTAAGAGGGGTAACTAACCCACTGCATGACAGGATCCAGAAAGATCATGACAGGCTAGAAGACTGGCCAGCCTCTAAGAGGAGATTTAACAGGGATAAATGTGAAGGTTTACACTTGAGTTCAATAAATCAGTCACAAGTACAAAATGATGATGATGATGATGACAAGCATTTCTGTAGTGCTTTAAAGTTTATAAAAGGTCTTTTCAGATATTATCTCATTTAGGGGTAGCTAGGTGGCGCAGTGGATAGAGCATGGGCCCTGGATTGAGGAGGACCTGAGTTCAAATCCGGCCTTAGATACATAACACTTACTAGCTGTGTGACCCTGGGCAAGTCGCTTAACCCCATTGCCTAGCTAAAAAAAAAAAAATAGAAACAAATATTATCTCATTTGATGCAATAACCCTGGGAAGTAGGTGCTATTATTGTCCCCCATTTTACAAAGGAGGAAACTGAAGCAGAGAAGTAAAGTGACTTGTCCAGGGTCACTCAACTAGTAAGTGTCCTATGGTGGGATTTGAATACAAGTTTTCCTAACTCTAGGTCCAGTACTCTATTCATTGTGCCACCTAGCTTCCTCATAATAAGGGATGGGGTCACCAAAGTCAATAAAAGTTGTGAAGGTTTTAGTTCTCTCCACTGACATTGCCATGACTATGGTACATGCCCTCTTCACCTTCCACTTGGATTTTGCTATAGCTTTTTGGTTGGTTTCCCTGCCTCTGTTTCACAGAGGATTCAAAACATTTCACGTGATCTCCGCCTAACTTTCCGCCGCTCCATACACTAGTCACGTTGGCCTCATTGCTGTTCCTCTCACCTTGTCTGATGAGATTGCCTCTCTAACCTCTGCTGATGACAGAGCTTATGGGGAACATATGTATCATCTTCCCATATTTGAGCATAAGCAGTTTATTCTTGTTTAGTCCCTTATTATTGTTTATTCATGCTTACTTTTTTGTGTTTTTCTTAACTCCTGTGTTTGAACTTCAACATTTCTACACAGTTCTGGTCTTTTCATCAGAAATATTTGAAAGTCCTCTATTTCATTAAAGGTCAACGTTTTCCCCCAGTTTTACTGGATAAGTTATTCTTGTTTGTAAGCCTATATACTTTACCTTCTGGAATATCATATTCTAAGCTTCCAGCTTCTTTACAGTGGTGGCTACTAAATCATGTGTGATCCTGACAGTGGTTCCTTGGTACTTGAATTCTTTCTTTCTGGCCACTTTCAATATTTTTGCTTTGACCTGGAAGTTCTGAATTTTGGCTATAATCTTCCTGTGAGTTTTCATTCTGAGATTTTTTTTCAGAAAGTGATTGGTAGATTCTTTCAATTTCTACTTTGCCCTCTGTTTCTAAGATATCTGGGCAGTTTTCTGTTAAGATTTTTGAAATATGATATCTAGGCTCCTTTTTTATCATGGCATTTAGATATTCCAATGTTTCTTAAATTTTTTCTCCTCAATCTGTTTTCCAAATCATTTGCATTTCCTATGAGATATCTTACATTTTTTCCTGTTTTTTCCAGTCTTTCAACTTTGTTTTAATATTCTTGGCTCATGGTGTCATTGGTTTCTGTTTGGTCCATTTCTAACTTTCAGGAAATTTACTGCTTGAATATGGTTTTATACCCCTTGTGACAAGCTGTTAATTTCCTTTCCAATTCTTTCTTCTGTAGCTCTCATTTTCTTTTACATTTGATTTCTTTATGTTCTCATTTAATTTATAAAAACATTTTTAACTTTTTTTTTTAAAAACTCTTGCTTTATCTCTTCTGGAATTCTCATTGGATTTGTGCCCAAATTATATTTTCTTTAAGGCTTTGCATATGTATGTTTTGGAGTGATTCTCTTCTTTGGGGTTTCTATCTTGAGTTACCTTGCCACCACAGTAGTTCTTTATAGGGGAGCGGGGGGTTTCTTTTTTTGTTTGCTCATTCTTCTAGGCCACTTCCTAACTACAGACTTGATGTTAGGGCCAAGCTCTGCCACACATCTGGAGAGAAAGTCTGAGTGAAACCTGTTGCTGCTTTCATGGGGTATTGAGTGTCATGTTGTTCTAGGATCTCAGGGTCAGGCTAGTGATTTCCAAGTTTTCAGTACTCCCAAAGAGGTTTTATCCATGGCAAAGTCTGATCACTGCCCCCTGGTCTGATCTCTGTAAGTTCTGGACCTAGGTATGGGTCTGAAGATTTCTGCTGGACTCTGCCCTGACAGTCAGCTGGAAAGCTCTTTTGATTCAGAATGGCAAAAGTATAGGCTCCCCATTGTTCTGGGATTCCTGCTGTAGTTATTCCTCTGTAGGTTTTAGGCTGAGCTAGATGCTGGAACTGAGACCCTGCTCTGGTCCTGGAATCTCAACCATATTGCTGCTACAACTGGCTTCTGAACTTATTCCTTTCTTGGTATACCACTCAGGACCCCCTACACCAGAATACAACCCCTGAGTACATGCCCCCTCCTCAGTCTACCCAGAATCTGTGACCCAGATTTGGGCAGTAGGTGACAAAGGTGCCAGTTGGTTCCTGTCCCTGTCATGGTGCTCCATTATGGGTCTGGTGGTGCTCCAGTATGGGTCTGGTGGTACCCCAGTATGAGCCTGGGATCTCCTTTTGCTCTGGTTCACAGCCTCTCCCTGGGTGCTGGAGTGCTCTGAGAACAACAGGCTTGTGGCATGACTTCTGTTGTCAGCATCCTCAAACCTCTCTGCCTCTTTCCCTATGCCAACCTGGGAGGGAATAGTGACTCATGACTTTTGATAGATTTTTCTATGAATATTTGGTCTAGTGCATTTTGTGGTTGTTTTTGGAGGATTGGGGCAGGGAGCCTCACTGTACTGCTTCCTGGTACTCCGACGTCTTTGCTGTGCCCTCTCATTTCCCTTGATACCTTGTCAGCCCACCACCATTTATAGTCATCCTTTTCTCTAGTAATTTTATTTCAAATGTTTCTTGCATTGCACATTGTGGTTGGTAACATGAATGAATGAAAAGTATTTTTTAAGTTCTTATTGTGTACCAAGCACTTTGCTAAGTTAAAGGACTAGAAATAAAAAGGAAAATAGTCTCTGCTGTCAAAGAGTTTTCTTTCTACAACACATAGAAGAGTTCAGCTTCAGGGTAGCAAAAAGACCCAGAGGTCCTTAGATTCATCAGCATCATGCCTGGGGTCTGGAGAGCACAGTGATTGACAGATGGTAAAGTTTGATGGGTCTTAGGATATGGTGAGAGGACAGATGATAAGGTCCTTTACCAAAAAGATTGTAATCAGTGACTTAGCAGAAACCTTAGAGCTCATGTCCACCCTGAAGTCAAGGGGCTGGTAGGGGGCCCAGGACTGCAACTGTTGGGAAAAAGAAAGTGAATCCAATGGTTGAAATAAAGTAAATACTCTAATCTCCTTCCTGCAGGGTAAGGATTGAGGTGAATATACAGCTGGAAGAGGGGATCAGGAAGGAAGTATTGGCAGAAAGATGTAAGGAAGTGGAGATCCTAATGGGACCTGAGGAGGGGTGAAGTAGGGGAAAGACTGTACATCTTTCGTTTGCCTTTGAATTATTTGCAAATTTAATTCATCTTAGAGTACATTGTTTAGTGATTAGCAGCTACATAGTAGAGTCAGAAGAATATTTGCTTTTTTAGTGACAAGTTGTTGGAGATAATTGAAAATACCATGCCATTCTCCAAATGAGACCCAATTCAATATCTAATCTACCCAAATCTAGGACTGACTCATTATCCATTCACTAATCAATCACCTAACATTTATTAAACACATACCACATACCAAGAACTTTGCTAGGTGCTAGGGATAGAAAAACAAAATGAAAATTCCTCTTTTCTCATTCTCTTCTAAACCCTCTTCAGACTGGCTTCCAGCTTCATCACTTGACAAAAATGATCTCTCCAAAGTTTCTGATGATCTCTTAATTGCTTCTTCTGAATCCTCATTCTCTTGACTTTACTGTAGCATTTGACACTTCTGACCCCTTTCCCCTCTGGAAATGCTCTACTCTATGGGTTTTCATAACTTTGTACTCTCTTATTTCTCCTACCTATCTGACCACTCCTTAGTCTCTTTTACTGTATCTTTATCCATGTTACCCCCACTAACTGTGTTAGTCCTCTAAGGCTTTATCCTTGGCCCTTTCACTTAATGATCTCATTACTTGTCATAAATTCAATTATCTCTAAGCAAATGATTACAAAATCTGTTTATCCAGCCCTAGTCTCTACAGAGCTCCAGTCCTGCAACACCAACTACCTGTTGAACATTTCGAATTGGCTGTCCCATCGGTATCTCAAATTCAAGATATCCAAAACAGAATTCATTATCTTTTTCCTCACAAACCCACCTTCCTCTGAATTTCCCTATTATTGTTGAAGGTACCATGATCTTTCAGTCACCTAGGTTTAAAATCTTGATCTTATCTTTAACTTCTCTCTTACTTACCCAACATATCTAATCAGTTGCCAAATCTTGTCTTTTCTTCTTCTGTAACATTTCTTGAATGCATTCCCTTCTCTCTTCTCTCATAGTCATTACCTTACTTTAGGCCTCCATTAACTATTGCCTGGACTATTGTGATAACCTTCTAAATAGCCTTCTTCCCTTAAATCTCTCCTTACTCTAATCCATCTTCCATTCAGTTGCCAAAGTGGTTTTCTTTAAGCATAGGTCTGATCATGAGGAACCTTTACCCAATGAATTCCAGTGGTTCCTTATTACCTCTAGGATCAAGTATACAGTGAAGTCAGTCAGCAGACATTTATCAAGAGCCCATATGTTCCAGGTGCTGGGCTATACACTGGGTATACAAAAAAAATCCCTTCTTTCAAGGAGTTCACATTCTGAAGGGGGAGATAATAGACAAATAACTGGGTAAAAACAAGTTTATATAGGACAAATCAAAGGGAAGGCACTCAAATTACAGGGAGGGGGGGTGGCAAACGCTTCCTGTAGAAGGTGGGATTTGGTCTGAGACTTGAAGGAAGCCAGGAGGTAGAGAAGAGGCAGAAGAGCATTCCAAGCATGGGAGACCTCCAACAAAAATGCATGGAATCTGGAGATGAATTGTCTTGTTTGAGGAACAAGGAGGCCACTGTTACTGGATCACAAAGTATAAGGTGGGGAATAAGATGGAAGGGAAAGAAAAAGAACAAAAGAGGGAGAGAAATAGATGACAAAATAAAGAAAGTTTTTAAAAATCAGTAATTTGAATAAATTCAAAGAACTTAGGCCAGGGTAGGCAAATGGGAACAAAGGAACCTATGAGAATAGACTCACATCAAAGTGGTATAAGCAAAGCCAAGGATAAAGTACTGACTTAAAAGAGGAAGAGGCTAAAAAAGAAATGAAAATGAAAGAGAAGAAACTACCAACCTAACAATCATAACTTTGACTTTGTATGAATTAAACAGTGCAACAAAATGAGAGTGACGTAATGGATAAGAAAACTAGAACCAACAATTTTTCATGTAAGAAGCACATCTAAAAATTACATCTACATATGTGTACATATGTATAAAACATATGCACATTTTATTTATATAGACATGTGTATTTACATGTATATATACACATGTGCATATATGTAATAAACACTGGAAGCTTACCCAATCGATACAAGAGCAAAACAAGAAAGACTCATTTCCTTGTTATTATTTGATATAATTCTATAAGTGCTAATGATAGAAATAAGGCAAGAGAAAGTAGATGAAGACATAAATATAGTTAAGGAAGAGATAGAACTATCTCTGTGTTGGCAGAAATATGATTTACATATCAAAGAATCAGCAATGAAACTAATTGAGATAATATCTTTATCTAAATAGCAGATCACAAAATAAAACCACAAAAAAATAGCATTTCTATATAGTAACAAGAAAACTCAGAATGAAGTATAGACATGGAAGTCCCATTCAAAGTAACTACAAAATACATGAAGTTAGTCTTCCAAAGTATACTCAAGACTTGCGTAGATACAACTAAAAACACTCTTAAAAGAAATAAAGAGCAATTAAATAAATGGATTGCTATTCAGTACTTATGGCTAATACAATACTAATTGTAGTAACTCTAATACAATACTAATTAGTTAATACTAGTACAGTAAAAAATGATATTATCTAAATGAGTATAGATTTAGTGCTACATCGATTAAATTACGTAGGGGATACTTTATAGAGCTAGACAAAATAATTTTAATATCTATCTGAAGGAACAAAAGTTCTAGAATCTTAAAGAGAAAAAAATGTAGAAATGAAGGGAGGGTGCCATTTCCAGATCTCATATTGTACTATAAAGCAGTAATCATCGAGACTATTTTGTACTGTTTAAAAAATAAAAAAGTAGATCAGTAAAATAGACTAAATAAGGCTATATCAGAAACAATCAAACTTAACCCAGTATTCATTAAACCTAAGAATATGAAGCACTTGGAGAAGAACTCCCTATTTGATTAAAAACCTGCTAAGGAGATGAGGAGCCAAGATGGCAGAGTAAAAGCAGTGACTTGCTTGAGCTCTCCCCCAGGCCCCTCCAAATACCTGTAAAAAATGGCTCTGAACAAATTCTAAAGCAGCAGAACCCACAAAAAGACAGAGTGAAACAAATTTCCATCCCAAGACAATCTGGATGGTTGATAGGCAAGGTATATCACTCCGGGCAGGGAGAGGAATGCAGTTCAGTGGGTGCACAGGCAAAATAGGCCTCAGTGAACCTGGAGCAGGCCTCAGAGGACTGAATCACGGGCAGCTATGGTGGTTTCCAGACTTCTCAACCCACAAACGCCAAAGAGAACTTTGAAGGTCAGTAAGAAAAGTCTGTGACTACAGTGAGAGAGAAGCACGGTCCTAGCCCCAGTTCCCACATGGCTGCTTCTGGAGTTTACGGCCCACAGACTGAGGGGAAATTGAGTGGCTTATCAGAGGGGGATTGTGGGGATCTCTTTGAAGGTTCTGAGGCAGGATTCTCTTGCTTTGTCCATGCTTGTATCTGGGTTGCAGTTTTGGGTGACGGTCCTTGGGTGAGGAGGAGTGCTGGCATAGTGGAGCTTGTAGTGGTAGTGGAGAGGAAATCCTCCTCATAGTTCCAAGGTAGAACAGAGCGCTTGTGGTCACTCATAGACCAGAGCACAGGCCAGGAAAGGAGTAAATACCTCCCTCCTTATCATACCACCTTGGAAGAACTGAAAATTTACAGGTCCCTAGAAGTACCTCTGAAAATAGCTACACAAAACCCCTGAAGCTTGGGACAGTACATTCTCCACACTGGAAGCAGACCCCTACCTTAATAAAGAGTTTATAACTCAAGTAATCGACTGGAATCATGAGCAAACCTCACAAAAAAAGTCATACCATAGAATCCTTCTTTGATGACAAAGAAGACCGAAACATACAACCAGAAGAAGAAACAAAGTCAAAACTCCTACATCCAAAGCCTCCAAGAAAAATATGAATGGAAGAGCTCAAAAAAGGATTTTGAGAAGCAGGTAAGAGAAGTAGAGGGAAAACTGGGAAGAGAAATGAGAGTGATGCAAGAAAATCATGAAAAACAAGTTGACAGCTTGCTAAAGGAGACCCAAAAAAATACTGAAGAAAATAACACCTTAAAAAATAGCCTAACCCAAATGGCAAAAGAGGTCCAAAAAGCCAATGAGGAGAAGAATGCCTTAAAAAGTAGAATTGGCCAAATGGAAAAGGAAGTCCAAAAGTTTATTGAAGAAAATACTTCCTTAAAAATTAGAATGGAGCAATTGGAAGCTAGTGACTTTATGAGAAATCAAGACACTGTAAAACAAAACCAAAAGAATGAAAAAATGGAAAACAATGTGAAATATCTCATTGGAAAAACAATTGACCTGGAAAATAGATCTACAAGAGGTAATTTTAAAATTATTGGACTATCTGAAAGCCACGATCAAAAAAAGAGTCTAGACATCATCTTTCAAGAAATTGTCAAGGAAAACTGCCCTGATATTTTAGAACCAGAGGACAAAATAGAAATTGAAAGAATCCACCCATCACCTCCTGAAAGAGACCCTCAAAGGAAAACTCCTAGGAATATTGTAACCAAATTCCAGAGTTCCCAGGTCAAGGAGAAAATATTGCAAGCAGCCAGAAAGGAACAATTCAAGTATTGTGGAAACACAATCAGGATAACACAAGATTTAGCAGCTTCTACATTAAGGGACTGGAGGGCTTAGAATATAATATTCCAGAGGGCAAAGGAGATAGGATTACAACCAAGAATCACCTACCCAACAAAACTGAGTATAATCCTTCAGGGGAAAAAATGGACATTCAATGAAATAGTGGACTTTCAAGCATCCTTGATGAAAAGACCAGAGCTGAATAGAAAATTTGACTTTAAAATATAAGACTCAAGAGAAACATGAAGAGGTAAACAGTAAAGAGAAATCATAAGGGACTTATTAAGATTGAATGGTTTATATTCCTGCATGGAAATATGACATTTGTAACTCATGAGACCTTTGTCAGTGTTAGGGTAGTTGGAGGGAAAAAATTATATGTATGTAGATAGATAGATAGATAGATAGATAGATAGATAGATAGATAGATAGATAGATAGATAGATAGAGGGCACAGGGTGAGTTGAAGATGAAAGGGTGATATCTGGAGAATAAAATTAAGGGGTGAGAGGATTGTACTAGGAGAAGGAGAAAGGGAGAGGTAGAATGGGGTAAATTATCTCACATGAAACAGACAAGAAAAGGCTTTTAGAGTGGAGGGGAAATAGGGAAAGGTGAGAGGGAATGAGAGAATCTTATTCTCATAGGATTTGACTTAAGGAGGGAATAACAGACACACTCAATTGGGTATGGAAATCTATTTTACCCTACAGGAAAATAGGAGGGGGAAGGGGACAAGAGAACAGGGGGATGATAGAGGGGAGGGCAGATTGGGGGAGGGAGTAATCAGAAGCAAACACTTCTAAAGAAGGACAGGGTCAAAAGAGAGAATAGAATAAATGGGGGGGCAGGATAGGATAAAGGGAAATGTAGTTAGTTTTCCACAGCATAACTACTATGAAAGTGTTTTGCATGACTACACAAATATAACTTGCATCGAGTTGCTTGCCTTGTCAATGAGGGTGGGTGGGGAGGGAGGGAGAAAATTTGTAACCCAAAATTTTAAACACAAATGTTAAAAAAAATTGTTTTCACATGCAACTGGGAAATAAGATATACAGGAAATGAGGTATAGAAATCTATCCTGCCCTACCAGAAAATTGAGGGGGAAGGGGATGAGAGAAGCAGGGGGAGAAATAGAAGGGAGGGTAGATTAGAGGAAGGTATATTCGGAATGCATGCCATTTTGGGGTGGGGGGAGGGACAAGATGGGGAGAAAATTTGGAATTCAAAATCTTGTGGAAGTGAATGTTGAAAACTAAAAATAAATAAATTAATAAAGAAGTTAAAAAAAAATACCTCCTAAGGAGACTGGAAAGAGGTTTGGCAAAATTAGGTTTAGACCAACTACTTATACCATATACCACAGTGAGGTTAAAATATATATGCGACTTGAATTGTAAAGACTTAATCATTTAAAAATTAGAAATTTTCTCAGCATTCCCAGTACTGTCTTACACATGGCAGTTCTCTCAGACACATATTACTTCTCTCAAATATACCCTGAGTCTCTGCACTCTATCTGAACGTTAATATTCCTCCCAACACTATATTCTAAACCTCTTTCCCTATATCCTGGAGCCAGTTTCTTCTACAACCTCTACTACCAGTGTCAAGGGCACAGCCTGGTTCCCAGTAAATGAGCTCCCCCGCCCTCAAAAAAAATAATAGACTACTATATCCTGGTACAGAACTGCCTACACCTAGGGTTCCCATGGAATATGTAAGACTTCCTGAAATCATTAAATAATGTGCACGCCAGAATCTTTTTCTGTCTCTAATTTTCAATCAGTTTTGTGACCATGAAAAAGTAGTCTGCTATTTAGAATCACTTAAGAAACTTGTCTTTTGTATCTCATTTCAGCCAGTCATTAATCACTTATACTGAGCTAAGTTTTCTCAGTTCTCATTCCCCTTGACCTCCCTGCATTCTCCTGGTTTCTCAGGTTCACAACCTAGAAGTCATCCTGGATTCCTCACTGTCTCACCCTCCATATCCAACCTGTTACCAAGACCTGTTGATATCTCCTTTGTTATATCTCTCAAATATACCCCCTTCTCTCTTCTCACACTGCCACCACCCTAGTGTAGGCTCTCATCACCTCACGCCTAGATTATTGCTAGTGAGTCTACCTGTCTTAAGTTTCTTCCCACTTCAATTCAACCTCCGTTCAGTCACCTGTTTTGATTCCCTGTCACCTCCAAGATAAAATACAAAATGCTTTGTTTGGCATTCAGAGTCCTTCATAACCTAGTCCCTTCTTAACCTTTCCAGTATTCTTACACCTTGCTCCCCGACATGTACTCAACAATCTAGTGACCCTGGCTCCTGGCTATTCCATGAACAAGGCACTGCATCTCTCGGAATTTTCCCTGGGCTGTCCCCCTAGAGCCTAGAATGCTCTCCCTCCTCATTTCCACCTAATAACTTCTCTAACTTCCTTTAAGTCCCAACTGAAATCCCATCTCTTAATTCTGGTGCTTATTGATTGGTTGATTCTGGACAAAACTTTGGGAGACAACTACAGTTAGTACACATGTGGATGAAGATCCAGCAAAGGAGACTGATAAAGAGTGGTTGAACAGGTAACATGAAAACCAGAAAAGTGTCACAAAAACCTAGAGAGAAGTGAATATTTGGGCGGAAAGGGTCATCAACAGCATCAAAAGTTATAGAGGTCAAGAAGAATGATGATTGAGGAAAAAACCATTCGATTTGTCAATTAAGAGACCATTGGTAATTTTAGAGAGAGCAATATGGATTGAATGAAGGAGCTGGAAGCCAGATTGCAGAATGAGAGAAAAAGAAGTAGAGGCACCGTGTACACATCTTTGAGGATGTCATACATTGAACATGCTCATAAAAATATGTTTAAGTTAATGTTTTATTGAAGCTTTTTCCTTTCTTGTATCACCATTCCTCCCTCATGACTCCTCTCTTCCCCAGTATAATCTTTCCTTTTAACAAAGAAGAAAGGCTAAGCAAAATGAACCCATGTTTGACTATGTATCATAACAAATGTCTCACTTTCACAGGTATAGTCCTCTACTTTTGCCAAGAAGGAAGCATGCTTATGCCTATACTTTAGAAAAATCTCTTTGGCATCCAATCGGAGGATGAATTCATCAGTTTTCGAAGTCAGCATTGGTCACTGTAGTGATGAGAGTTCTGTCTTTCGTCGTTTGCCTTATGTTATTGTGGTCATCGTATAGATTGTTCTCTTGGTCCTACTTTATTTTACCTCAGTTCATACAAGTCTCCCAAAGTCTCTCGGATTTCCTCTTGTCATTTCTTATGACACAATAATATTCCATTAATATGTCGCAATTTGTTCAGCTGCTCCACTTTACTTCTAATTCTTTGCTATTGCAAAAAGAGTAGCTAGAAATATTTTGCAGATATGGGAAATTTCCCTCTGTCTTTGACCTCCTTGGGGTTTATACCCAGGTAGTGGTGTAACCAGGAACAAAGTTGGTTCTTTTACTCTGTCTTCATGTAGGAATTTGGGGGAGGAATTGAATCTTCCCAGATCACATCTTTCTCCTTCCACAACAGGTCCTATGGGACGTACCCTTTCTCTTTTGGTCCACACCTCCACCCTAATTACTTTTCTTCCTATTAGATGATGATGATTTGTCTAAGATGCAGAAGTGTGGAGACAAATTACACCTAGCTACAGCAATAGCTTACTTTCTAGCTTTGCAGCAAAATTGCCTTTCAGTCCACATAGATTCCTTTCTCTAATATTTTAGGGAGCTTTTAAATATACGTTCTTAATAAAAAGCATCACCGTAACAGTTCTTCACACATCGAGTTATGAAGCCCCCAAATAACCACCAGGTCAGAGGACTAATCCCCTGACTTACTTCTTAGTTCTATGTATCCCAGGTAGTCATTGGCATCCCCATTCTCTCTTTCCCACTGTGGAATGAATACACATGATGTCCCAAAATTCTTAGCACAGTTTTAAGCTTTAATAATTTTAGAAATGTAAATGCCACAAACTTAAAAATGTCAACAGGTAAAAGGTTAATTATTTAAAACTTTAAAAATATTAATATGTTTCTTATTAAAATTCAACAAAACCACTGTCTTGTTCCACACATGGTTCTAGTGGATTTTTTAACTTTATAAAAACCTTGATTGCTGCCGCTCAGTAACTGAAATGATTGCATTTCTAATCTTAAGATTATACCAAGAATAAAGTATTGATTACTACATGACAGTTTTTATATGACCTCCCCCCCCCCAAAAAAAAAAGTTCAATGGAGGTAGATTAGGTGACCAAGGTGGCCAAGCAAACAGTTCACCCGTCTGAGATAATGTCATCTAGAAACTTGTTGTACATGGCCAGGTAACCATCCTGTTAAAATTAAAAATTAATTATTCAAAATTCATAAGATTAAATAAGTGTGAAAGATATTTAAATAATTAAATGTTTAAATGATTTGTTTGTAGCATTTATCCTTCCAAAGTTATTAAAGTTAAAAACTACACTAAGACTTTTGGGACACCCTGTATAGGTAATGCAACACAAATGATCACATTTGAGCATAAATTTTGTTTGAAGCAAGGTCTGGATAAAGAAGCAGGGTAAAGGAATAACAAAGAAAATCACATAAAAGCACCTGTTCAGAACAGGGATGGCGAAGAGGAGTTGGAAAGAATAAAACCTTCCCCAATGGACTATGAGCTTGTTGAGAGCTATTTCTCCCCACCCACCATCCCCCAGGTTTTTGTATCCCCAGCACTCAGCACAGTGCCTAGCACATAGTAGGTAAATGCTTGTTGACTGACTTTCCACAGATTACCTCAGTTCTTAAAGGAGTGATCACACCCAACAGGTTCAGTCTGAATTCTTTGTTCCGCACAGTGGAGGCTTGCCCACAGGCCAGTCTGCTATTCTTAGGTCCCAGTGCCTGAACACAACACACTGCAAGATGCCTGCCAGGTCCAGATCACCACAACTGTCCAGCTAGTCCTCTTCCAGCCTTCACCCCTGACACCTTCTTTCCCTCAGGCAGACTGCTTGCTTCTCAGAAGTCTAAACTGATTCAAAGGATTCCTAGATTCACAGGAAATCAGGCCTCTGCCTCAGAGTACAGGAATTTTTCTCAGAGCAAGAAGCAAATGCTCTCTATGGGACTGCACACCCCAGAATTCCCAGTGGGAACTCAGTCGCTCCCAACCACAGAGCAGTCAGTCCAAACACACAGGATTATTTCAATGATGTCACTACATGAAAATAAATATTTTATAGAGATAAGAAAGCCAGCATTTAGTTCAATAATCACTGACTACTTCTTGGCCACTTTAAAAAAAAAATAAATAAAAGTCCAATGTCTGCTCTTTTCTACTGTAGAGGAATTCTTTCCTGAGATATTATCTGTGCCTATCTTTTAGAAGGGATAACTTAGGTGACCAATCTTTGATCCTTTGTATTTCAGCTTTTATTAATTTAAAGAAATATCAACATCATCAGAATGATAATTTTTCAAGTAGTTATCAACCCTTATTATAGCCATTAAATAAATTCTATTGAGTGTCCACTGGATGTATATCACAAACTAAATTGTATGATTCTTCTCTCTACTTATTTCTGTCCACAAAAATGAAGAATGCTTTTAACATCTTTTCCCTCAATCAACTATATGAAAACAACAGCTGAAAGCAATTCTTTTTTCTTTTGTTAAGCTAATAGAGCAAAAAAAATCCTATTTAGTTGGTTAAACTGATAGTGTTTTCCTTTTTATTGCTGTTCCTGATTTAATTAACATTTAGGCCTAATCTGAATAATTACTATTTATGTCATTAGTGATATTGTAGTTACTTGTGTCATGTGTAAGAACACTGAGCTTTGTTTTTAGCCTTCTGAGATGTCTACCATCCCTAAAAATAGAATCTGATTGAAATCACCCAGGGGCTGGCATCCAGGCATTTAAAAGATTCACTGCATAATGTTATGAATAGAATATTCCCAAACTGTTATTATCTTACATATGACTTGCAAAAAAAAAAAAAGCTAATGACAGAGAAATAAAAGTAAAGTGTTTAAATTTCATTTAAAGAACAAAAGTCTTAAATGATATTAGACAGTATATAGTGAACAAAAGAAAAGCCAAGCCAAGTTCGGAAGTATTTACTTCAGGTCTATTTCCAATTTCCTACCTGCTGACCACACTCCCCTCACACACTACATGCCATTAAAACAAATTGCCCCAGTTTATTGTAAAAAAAATTATAAAATTCTAAGATTGGAAAAGACCTTAGTAGGTCACTTGGTCCATCTATAATATTGTATCATATCTCTTAGGATGACTGCTTTTGAATTTCTTTTCTGTCTCACAATTAAGATATCTGTTATTATCTGGGTTCAAAAGTACTTGTTACTTTCCAGGGTTTTCCTCCCATCACATTTTCTTTCCTTATTTTCATTTTTTGAAATCTCAAAGAACACTTCAAGGTTGGGATTAAGGATAATGTATCTTTCTAATCAAAAAAATTGTGGGCTTGGATTCCAAAATAGTGTCCAAAAGAATACTGACCAAAAGATATAACATAAGAAATACTGCTTCAAATCTATTTATGATGTCTTATAAAAGTATTAGCAATACTTACCAATATATACCTTTTGCAGTTTAAACATCATTCTAAATATTGCTTTGGTTTTCTGTAATAATATACTGATAGTCATAGGATACCTGTTTAAAAATTTAAAAATGAGTTTCTTTTTGGGGAAAGATAATTTGCAGTAAACTTTACAAAAGCAAAATTTAGACTTTCAAATTAATGGAAAGGAACTTAAAGGAGAGATGTGACAAGATTTGGTAATGGATTAGATATATGTATAGTGAGTGAAAACGAGGAGTTAAGGATGATACTAAGATTGTGAGCCTCAGTACATGAGAGGATGCTTGTCTCCATGCTGGGTAAAGGGATGGATTTAAGGAGAAAGATAATGAGTTCTGTTCTAGACATGTTGAATTTGAGATGCCTGTGGGATATCCAAATTGAGATATCCACATAGCAGTCGGTGATGAAGAATTGGAGATCAGGAGAGAGACAAGAGCTGGATATATAGATCTGAGAGTTATCTGCAGAGAGATGAGAATATGGAATGAGAAGAGATAAGGGCCTAGCTTTGGAAAACACCGATGCTTAATAGATTTGATCTGGATGAAGATCCAGCAAAGGAGATGTTGAACAGATAGGAGGGGAGCCAGTGTCACAGAAGGAGCAAGCAATGACAGAAAATCTTATGAAAAGAGAACATCCAGAAGAAGGTAATCAATAGTGGAAAATGGTGCAAGAAAGGTCAAGAAGGATGGGTATGGAAAAAAGACCTTTAGACTTGGCAATTAAGAGAGATCACTAGTAACTCTGGAGAGGGCACTTTTGAATGAATGATAGGATCAATACCTAGATTACCAGAGGTTTACATAGAGTGAAAGGAAAAAAAGCAGAGGCAAGGAGTCCTCTCAAACGAGAGGGAAGATAGAGGACAATTAACTAGTCACGATGGTAGGATCAAGCAAATGTTTTTTAAGGATGGTGGAGATATGGATATATTTCTCAGTAAAAGGGAAGAAGCCAGTTAAGGGAGATATCGAAGATAAGAAAGTGGAAATGATTATAAAGGTGATCTGTGGAGAAATGGTGAGGGGAGGGGATCAAGGGTGCATGTAGAAGGGTTGGCTTTAGGCAAGGAGAAGGGCCTACTTCTTGCTGTGAGAATGAAATGAGTAAGATAGTAGGGAAAGATGAATGCTATGAGATGAAGAGGGAGAATAACCTCATTTGTGGGGGTCGAATGTGAGGCAGGTCATCAGCCAAAAGTGGGGAAAAGGCTACCATGAGAGGCTTGAGAGATAAGGTTTGAAACTGCCACTGTGGGAAGGGAGATAGTTAATGTTTTAGGAAAGAATAGAATGTTTGCCCACTACAGGGAGATAGGTAGATAGGTCAGAGTTTGATTTTGGAGGACTATAAACACTACCATAAGGGATTTCTATTTTATAGGTAGATTTTTTAATCAGGAGAGTGACGTGATCATACTGGTACGTTACGAAGATTATTCTGGCATTTGTGTGAAGGAATGGATTGTAGAGGGAAGAAACTAGAGGAATAAACCAGCCAGTTCAAAGGTTATTATAATAGTTCAAGCCAAGTCAATGAGCATTTATTAAGCTCCTACTATGTATCAGGCACTCTGGGGATAAAAAGAAAGGCAAATACAATCCCTGCCCTCAAGGAGCTCACAGTCTAAAGGGAAAGACAACATTCAAAGGACTATATACAAAAAAAAAATATTTATAGGATAAACTGGAGATAATATATGAAGGAATGCACTCACATTAAAGAGGACCAGGAAAGTTTGCTTAAAGAATGTAAGATTTTAGCTGAAACTTTGGAGAAGCCAGATAGCATAGGGAGGAGGGAAAGCGTTTCAAGCATGTCAGACAATTAGTGTAAGTGCATGAAGTCAGGAAATATTGTGAGAAGAACTTCAAGGAGTCCAGTGTCACTGGGTTGCAGAGTATACAGAGGAGGTAAGGTAAGATTGGAAAAGTAGAAAGGAGCCAGACTGTGAAAGGCTTCAAAAGCCAAACAGGATTTTATACTGGATCCTGGAGGCAATAGGGAGCCACTGGAGTTTGTTGACTAAGGAAGTGACATAGTCACACCATGTTGCTTAGGTAGGTGAGTGGAGGATGGACTGGAGTAGGGAGACATCGAAGCAGGGGTCAAGAGATGATGAGAATGTGAACTAGAGAAGAGGCAGTGAAGGCAGAAAGTATAAGATGATGGAAGAAATATTGTGAAGATATAAGCTACAGAACTTGACAACTGATTGATTGTTAAGAGAAGATTTCCATTATGGGTTATTACCCAATGCAGAACCAACATGTGACAGTTATTCCAGGTGGGGAGAAGGGCAATCCCAGCCTAGGATTATGGAGGCCAGGAAGTCAAGGGGTCTAAGCTGAGAGAATAGTCAGAAACCAGAAAGCAAGGCAGGGGTCATTGCAGGTATCTGCATTAACACTAAGATCCAAAAGCTCAGATGGGTGGTAAAACTATACTAGGTATATTCAGAGACTGTGGGGTACCTATGAAAACCAGGAAGCCAAAATATAAAGAGTATCAGGCAGATGACCATTAGTATATCTCAACCTGATTCCCCAAAACTTCAGTTTCTTTTTGGGGCAGCCCTGAGTAGCCCTTACATGCCAAGGTGACCATGGAGAGTATTCCTTCAAGGGTCTTCTGGATTCAGTCATCCCTGTCAGGCCATAGTTGCATTTGTGGATGACTGGGAAGATCATGGCAACCCCAACAGAAATAGAAAAGTTGGGAAGAGGGATATGTTTGAGGGAGGTGATGAATTCAGCTTATGACATTTTGAGTTTTTGAGGTACTGGGGGATAATAGAAAGGTTTGGCAAAGAGTTGGGAATGCAGAACTGGAGCTCAGGGGAGAAATTGGGGCAGGAGATGGAGATTTGAGAGTCATCTGTATTGAGATAGTGGGAGTGGATGAGCTCATCCAAGTAGATAGTGTAAAGAGATAGGAAAGGAGACCCAAGGGCTGAGCCTTGAAGAATACTCAGCCTTAGGAACCTAGAGCAGAAGAACGAACCAGTAACCAAAGTTAAAAGGAATAAAAGGACTTTTCTTCTTCTAGAAACAAACTGGCAAAGCTTATAAAATTTCCTTGGAAATGTCCTAATTGTCATTTTTTTTTCACATTTGCTCAGCATCTACTTCACATTTAGTACTGTACCAAATTCAGTACAAGCCCAGATTTACATACGTTCTACCAACATTCACTGCCATGTCCCTTTGTGAATATCTTTTTTTCTCTAGAATTTTTCCTTCTAATATTTCCTTTCTTCCTGGGATAGTTCGCACAAGGCTGTTTCTGTTATCATTATTCTCATTCAATCATTCAACAAGCGTTTTTTGAGTCTTCCTGCTTTTGTGGATCACATGTGGGTGTTTTGTCTCCATTTGTTGCAGATCAAGAAATTAAAGTTACTTTCAAAGAGCAGCTTGTTCTAAACGACTGTTCCTTGTATCTGCAATGAAATCCTGTAAACATCCCTTGTTACTTGACAGTATCAAATTTCTTTAATGTTACTTTTGTACAGCATACAAGCTAAACAGTTAGACTTGGATCAGTAAATTTGCTGGTTGGGAAAGGAATGGTACTGCCGCCAAAAGAGGTAACCACAATTTTATATCTATCAACATTTTAGGATATATTTTTTTTATTTGCTTTTTAAAAATTCGAATGTGAATATTTTTCTAAATGCTTATTTTCCCAAGCCAAATGTTTTCTTTACAATTCAGTTAAGCTTCTCTATTGTCAAATGAGATACTAGATGTAAGAGCTTTGTAAATTTTAAAATGCTGTATAAATGTTAACTATTATTGCATGTTTTCCAAATAATTGTAAATACATTTAATAGTTTCAAGAAATTAGTAAAATTATATCATCCTGATTAGTTATATTTTTAAAATAATATGTTGTTTTCTAGAAAATTGTAAAACCTATAATCTACTTCTGGGAAACCTAACTTTAGAAAGCCAAGTACTAACCTGTAATGTGGAATTTTCTCTTTTGAGAAATTTTCAGTAATAGATTCCCTTATGAATTTAAACGACCAAATTGCTTTGAGCATTTTATTTTAGAAAACACTGTTACATAGCTTAAGCAGATACTTGTCCTTCATGCACAGAAAGAAAACGCAGGGATCATTTTTGCCCCTGAGCTAGAAGTTGTGGCAACAAAACTCCTTGAGCATTTCAGGTTCAGCATATAAAAACTTCTGTTCATGGAAAGCACTTTTAGAAAATTAAAATATAGCAGGGATTGGAAAAAAAAAACAGAAAATCCAGAAAATAAATCAACTTTAATAGCACATTATTCCAAATGCTTCCCAGCCAAATGAAGACTTCCTTAGCCACAGATCTTCTGATTCCTTGGCATTCCTAGGGATCATCTCAACCTAAGTCAATTGTTTCTGTAGCTGAGAAAACAGCTGAAAGGCAAGCTCAGGACCCACTCAGGCTCAAAGGTTTGCATTCGTATGCTTCTCTCTCCCTCAAAAAAGATTTGCTTTTTACCTGTGGAATAATGAAGAAAAACATTTCTAAGATTAACTTTTTTTACCCCTATGCCCTAGTAAAAAATGGAAGGCAGAGAATAGTGGCATCATGTTTGTATCAGTTATTGAATTACAAGAGGAATTATGCACTTCTGAGTAGAAAATAATAAATAAAAGTTGTGATCTAAAATGTGGATCTACAGTTTCTTTGAAAAGACATCCTTTATTGCTGTATTAGTTGATTTGGGTTTATGATTTCTAAAATTTGTTATATCTTTTCTCAGAAATTTCATGGTACTATGTCAGAAAACTTCTTGTACAGTAATGTATGTTAAAACACAATAGTGAAAAGTCAAATATTAGTAAAAGTACTTCTTGGGGTCTTTTCTATAACATTTATCTTGATTTCTAAAATGATTTTAACTTTTTCCACATTTGTTCCTCAATTCCACTATGCTATACATTTTATTCTCTTTTATAGTACAGGTCAGTTTTCACATCAGTATCCTATGCCTAGACGGAAAGGAGAATATAACTGTCATACCAGAGTCAGCTCTAATAAATTCTATGTTAATTTATAATGTATGTATGAGAATAGGCTTGTCCTTTCAGGGGAGCCATCTATAGCATAGCTGTTGAATAAGAGAATCATCCCAGCTATGCTCCAGTACCTTCCCTCAGCCCTACCCAAGTCTTAGGAGGTATCTCTTTTGAGAGTTGTATATTCTGGCAGCACATGGTGACCAACCCTCCAACCACTGGCACCATACCCAGAAATTGGAGAAAGTAAGGATGCTTCTCCCCCACACATCCCTCAAAAAAAGGATACCTTATGAGAAGCCACACCTCCTATTAAAAACAGAAAATAGAACAAGTCTAGAAAATGCCCAAAGTATATTGATTTTTCAGAATTGTAAAATGTTGAAGAGAAGTTAAGAAAAAATAGAAGTTGGTTATCTGAATAACATAATTAATAAAGACAGCGAATTTATATAATTAAAGCAAAACACAACCCCTCCTTCACAGTTTGGCATGACTTTCTTAGCTTTCCCTTTTATTTTGCCTATGTAGACGTGGAAATCTATAATAAAAATTTTATCACAGTAGTTAACTTTAGTAAGTAAACATTTGGTTTCTATCCAAGGTTCTAGGGATAACAATCTCAAGGTAACTTCAAATAGATTAAGAACTTTTTACTAAAATTGGAAAATTTATACCAAAAGAAAATATGTTGATTTCAATAAGAAAACTAGATTTGCATGCTAAAAAGAAATAAGAGAATGCTTCTTTTAGGGTGAGTCAACTAGTCGGTAGTCTTTTTTTTTCTTTTTTTTTTTTTTAGGCAATTGGAGTTAAGTGACTTGCCCAGTGTCACATAGCTAGTAAATGTCAAGTCTTTGGTCTGAGGCCAGATTTGAACTCAGGTCCTCCTGACTTCAGTACCGGTGCTCTATCTACTGCGTCACCTAACTGCCCTGTTGGTAGTCTTTAAATCTGAAGTTTCCAAATCTTGGGCATTCACTAAGATGAACAATGTTTCTGTGGTCCATGATCTATTATAAAACCAAGTATTCTAAAGTTAGCAGCATAAGGCTTATGTTTTTGGAAGTATGTATTATAACCAGTAGCTTCAGGGTAACTCTCAAAGGCAGACTAAATTGTAGAGGGGCTAAGACCTCAATTAGTGGAATGAATACCCTTACCCATAGGATCGCATACTTGAAGCATTAAACTGTAAAAACAATATAATCTAAAAATCTGTACTTTGACAAAGTAGATATTTGGGAGGTGATTAGACTAGGTAAACGTTTTTTTTCTTGCTAGGTTTGTTAAAAAAATGTTAGGAGACATCTGCTTTCTTTGCTTTTAAAGCAGTTTCCTAAAATATGATATCAGGTTTTAATAGACATGAATGAGAGCTGTATACTCTAAACCCATATTTGAAAACATGAAGCATTTGGGCTTTGAAACGGTGCCCAAAACAGTCTTTCTCAACTATTCATATTACATTCTTGTATTTCTCAGGTTGGTTGTTTTTTCTCTTCCTTTTGGGAGATTGTTCATTCATTTCTTTTAATGTCAGCCTTCTCACCCTTTTTGGTATTCGGACAACTCAGGAATACTTCTATCTATAAAATGATATGCCACAACCTTATATCAGCTTTGCAGGCTTATGACTTGTTGGGTTCTTAAAATGTATAGGTGGTTAAATGTGAAAAGTCAAACTCTTGAAAGTTATGAACAGAATTCATAATAAACAAAAGTCTACATTTTTATATTTGTTTTTAAATAAGTGTTTTTTATTTTGACAAAATGTATTATGCCTGTGCCTTGAGCATTGTCCCAAAGGTGAATTAATAATATACTCTTTGAGCATCTGTCTTTAGGTGAAATTCTACAGTTAGAAAAATTCAGTGCCCATAGGTGCTGATCTGCAATGGAATCCCTTTGCTCAGTGTTCTTCTGCCCAATCAGGTGGAATGTTTCACAGGCACATGGTTTATACAGCTCAAAATAGCTTGGGACCTGCGAACTGACAAATGCTCTGGCTTCGGTGGTGACAGGTTGTCCAGCTTCTTGCAGCCATCTTCACTGAAACTAAGGTTGTTAACTCCTCGCTCTTTATGGACGGCTACTTTCTGTGTCCAAGGACGTGAAGACTTCCCATGTTTCTCGTGTCATTTCATCTTCAAGTTCTCCAGGATAATTGGCATCGCTGTGGAACACCAGGGCTGGAGATTCTCATCTGGGTCAATTAAAAAAAAGAAAGGTAATATTTGGACTTAGTTCACAAATATGTTTTGATAACACTCCACAGAGCACTGACAGTGGATGAAGGAGTATTTCAGAATATTAATTACTGTTGATAAGATAGATTTCTAGAGTGAATATTTTTCTAAATAGATGTGTTGTATCACAGACAGTAGCACAAAAAAGAAAACAAATGTTCTTCAGAATAAGTTTGGAGAGGGTTATTGTCACCCCCCCTTCCCAACCTCTTGAAAGTTAGTACCTATTTGGGGCCTAAGGGAGAAAAAAATAATCAGAATGAAATTGTTACAGGTAACATATATACATATTATATATATTTTTTATGTATACATGTATACATATTTCTGTGTGTATATATATTTGGTATTATTTAGTCATTTTCAACCACCTATTCAAGTAATTGTGTAAAACAGTATTCCAGTAGAACATCCATTTCCTTCTTAAAGAAAAGTAAACCTAAAATAATGACTACATAGTTAAGATTTTCATTTTAATTTTTTTATCATGTAAAAGGATATGTCTTGCTAAATTTAGTATTGAGAGATCTGCTCCCTGGATTAATGTACACAACAGCTGCAGAAACAGTCCTACTCAAAGGGCATTGCTAGTTCTTTCCCCTATTCTATCTCTTGCTGCCTTTTCATTTCCATCAGAAAGATACTTGACTGTCAGTGGCAAGTGTTTGGCCTAATACATTACAATATTAAGCAGTAGTGAGGAACATATCTGATTTTAAAATTGTTTAAAAACATTAAAGAGTTCAGAAGGGAGAATAAACCAAATAGGGAGTTCCGGCTGCCCTAAGAGATGACCATCACATTAATACCATCAGAAAAAAATAATTACTTTACAATAAAATTTTAGTTACATCTTAATTTAAGGAAGCTACTATTTTTCAGCAAGAAAAAATAGCTAAAGGAACTAGGTTTACAATTGCAACTCTTCTTAGTCTTCCTTAGTTAATAAGCCTTGAGCATATTTTGCTTTTTGCCTTAATACATTATTAAAGTATGACATGCCACACATTCTGTTATATAATACAAGAATTATAAGAATTCTGATAAATAGTTAATGCCTTGCTTTGGGAAATTTAAAATTTCATAACTTACAATAGGGTTAAGAACCACATTTTAGACATGAGAGAGCTTTACAGTAATAGAGCATGACACATGCAGGTGGTCACAATCTGCATTCACCGCTTTTCCTCTGCTTGTAACCCTTGGCAAGTGCAAATTAGAACTCATCATGTTATTTTTAACATTCTGGTCTTCTTAGTAGTGTTAGTTATTATTATTATTAGACCAGTTTGTTATTTATTATTATTATTATTAGACCAGTATTATTTAGACCAATCTCTAAGTTCTAAGAAGACCCCATAGAACCTTATTTCACCTGCTCTGATGTAACTTAAAGGGGCATATTCAGTGAAATTGCTCTAGACTACAATCTACAGATAACAAGGAATATCCATTCGGTCCCACTTCTGCCTGAACCAAATGAAAATGTCATTGGGAAATGCTTAACAAAATAAATAAAAATGCAATACAACATAGATCATGTTAATTTGTGGTTTTCTCAGTCAACATGTGGACTGTAGGGATCTGTTTCTATTTGACTTTGGCACCACTGATCTAAACAACTAATTACTTAACACAGAAGTAGTGATATGCTTATCACATCAACCCGGCATGACAAGTAGATTTGGTGAGACTGATCCCAGAAAAATAAATTCCTTTGTTCATTTAACAATGTAAACATTCAAATCCATTCATATTGGTAAAGGAGATAAATATGATGAAGACAACTCAGCATTAAAATCACCAGATGATTTTAAGGCAACATTTCCGTGTTCCATTTGAGATTATTTTACATAGGTGGTTTTTATGACAGAAGGTAGCCATAAAATTAATTTTCTGGTAGGAATATTTCAAAATTACAAGTAATCATCATCTCCACCTCCTTTATAACTAGAATTTATAAGAAATCTCTATTATGTTGATTGATTCCTCTTGCATGGAGCAGTGTTACATGTCATTTAATAAGAAAACATAGTCCTTATTATGCTCTTTTATGAAACATCCGTAATATGGATCAACTAAAATCAAAATCATACTACTCTGTTTTATTGCAGTTGAAAAGTTTGATAATGCTGCCCCTTGAAATTTACCTTTTAATTGTTTCCTTTTCTTGAGTCCATTTGGCACCTTTACAGTTCAATCTGAATCAGAGTACATCTCTCATTAGCTAGAGAACAGAATTCCACCTGTGTAGATACAGGGTGGGGTCAATTAGATCCTCCTTGAAGGGACCTTAGTAGTTTATTCCATCTACAATGTTGTGAAAACAGCAAACGGGCAGGCATAGAATTGTCATGTTCCCAAGAGTCTGTCTGTGCCCTTACTGGGTAATGTACAGCCTTGGTTTACCCCCAAAGTGTCACTCTGTGTAGTAATGGAAGATATGAGTGTGAAAATGACCCTTATAATGCTATTATATGAAGAGGCTCAGGGCATCTTGTACATCTTTGTATAGGTTTTCCCTCTTTTTTAGAAAGGAGAAAATAAAGCTAGAAAATTATAATAAAGGAGATATCTTATATGTGTATGCAATTTTAAGTAATAGGTTATCAAACATCTGTCTTAGAGGGAACGAAAGTATAAATGAAATCACATCACACATTTTTAACATTTCAGTGTTAGCATTTAGATTTATTTCTAGATTGCCCATTTCTTGAATATTTATGTCATTGTAATCCATAGAATTCACATGCATCAATTAGAATCACTTTACCATTAAAAAAATTAACACATTTATATAGTGCTTTAAGGATTACAAAGTTTTCCTCCCAACAACTCTATTAGGTAATTATTAGTATCCACATTTTTCAAAAGAGGAAAGTGAGGCTCAGAGAGGTAAAATAATTTGTCCAGGATGTGTAATTAGTAAGCATCAGAACCAGAGTTTGAATCTAGGTCTTTCCTACCTCCAAGTCCAATATTTCTATATACTTGGGGGAGTTTTCAGGAAACTTAGAGTACATAAAGCTACAATCCGAATTAAAAAACACTCCACATTTGGAATGATGTTATACAACCTTGATTATATACTTCATTTCCTCCATTCCTTTAAAATACATAAATGAAGACTGGCTTTGCTTCCTGAGATCTTTTTATGACACTCCATTCCAACCACCACCCAATCCAACATCTTCATCATTTTCATGTCACCACAGAATTAAAATTTTTTTAATTCATTCTAATCACCTAAAATAGTGGCACATGTTAAAATACTAAAGAAAGAAAATGAATGGTCTTGTTCTTCATGTGAATTACAGAGTTTGAACTAGTTTTGTGATTTAAATGAATTAATATTGTTCTTTAAAAAAAATTTCCTAAGCTAAGTGTCTTATTTCTGGTGACTCGTTAATAGTAACAAAGACCTCAACTTTTTGTTTCTTTCTGTGCCCCCTACCAAATCCCTTTTTGTTCTTGGACTAATTTAATTTTTTTTGTCCACCTTCAGTGACTTTAATTTTTTTCTACAAAGTATAGCTAAAATCATTTCCATGCCTGCCACTTCAATTACATCTGCTAAATCTCTTAACCTGAGGTCTATGAACTTGGTTTTTCACATTTGCTTTCACTATATTTTGATAACTATATTTCAGTATAATTGGTTTCCTTTGTAATCTCATGTATTTTATTTTATGTATTTAAAAATATTTTTCTGAGGAGTTCATCAGCTACACGAGACTGTGTCCATGACACAAAACACAAAAAAGGCTAAGAACTGCTATCTTAAAAGTACCCCTATTTCCTTCCAAATTAAATTTTGGCAGTGGCCTTTACTATTCTGTGCTAGCTAGCACCTTCTCTCTTCTTTTATGTGCCTAAACCACATCCTTCAACTAGCCAGCCTTTCCTTCTTTTCCAAGACTTTTCCAAGTCTTACCCAACCTACTAAAAATTCCCTCCTTTTTCCACTGAAACTTATCCCTGTCTTTCTTATTTCAAAATTCACATCCTTCCCCCTTTAGGAAGCTTTCATTGACCAGTTTGATCCCCACTTTTCTGCTAGTTCTTTTGTGCATCAATACAATCCCCTTATCTAAACATACTTATATAATTTTCATATTTATCAGCTTTTTGACCTTATTTTCCTTTTTAAATTTGTCATATCCTTAAAAGAAGGGACTTTGCTAAGTCATTACTAGATAACTCAAGTGACCATTACTCTAGTACTATACACCCTGAATTTACTCAGTATAGGTACTTGTTGACTGAATGACTAAAACTTTTCAAACAAAGTAGTTTAGACTTTTCTCAACATAAACCCTGCCTCATAAATATTCAGATGCTGTTTTCAGACAAACCTAAAAAAACAAGCTGTATCCATTGTGTCTAAGACTAGTTTCTATTAGCTAAGATTCATTTTTTGAATCAGCAAGAGTTTCTTCAAAGGACCTACTAAGAACAGTTATGTGGTATGGCAGACAGTAGGAATGATCAATCAGTCACAGACTCCTGGACCTCGATCTGGAAGGACGTGAGAAGCCATCTAGTTTAGCTCGCCTTGTTTTCCAGTTGAAGAAAATGAAGTTTCAAAGAAATGGGAGCCAATGGAAATTTGATGATCATCTTTTCCCTAGGGGTTATTCTGCTAGCAGTAACTAAATATTGGCAAATTATAGGTTATAAAGAATATAATAATAGTTAACATCTATATGACACTTTACATACATTATCTTGTGTAAGTCACACAGTAACCTCATTTTGTAAAGAGGTTCATAGGATCAAAGAGATTAGATAACTTGCCCAGGGATGCACAAGTAGTAAGTGTCTAAGGAGGAATTTGAACCCAGGTCCTGACCAAGTCAAGTCCGAAATTTTATCTGTTAGGCTGTACTGATTTGAATGTGTATGAAGTTACTTAAGTGCATTAAGGATTGAGAATAGGCCTGTGATTTCATTGGCCTAGGGACCTTCTGAGTAGAGTTATCCTTTTACTAAAGCAGGCTGTCACCTTCTCTGCAACTTATAGACTGACAGAGTAGCCTAGAGCACAGAGAGGTTAAGTGACTTACCCAGTGTCAGACAGTTAGGATGTGTCCAAGGCAGAACTTGAACCCGAGTCTTCCTATATTCAAAGCCAGCTCTTTGTATACCACTACACCACGTAGCCTCAAAGGTAAGGAAAGTAACCTCATTATAGGCCTTTTTCTTTGTGGAGAGGGAAGTAACTAGACTTAAGTTTTCCCATTTTTATCACAACTAATACACATAACAATTAATTTAAAATAGTAGTCTTTCTACTTCAAGTTCCTAACAACTTTTCCCTCTACCCCCTTCTTAAGCATTCACATTCACAAGAGAAAAATAATTGTACATTACCCTTATCCCTAACAATATGGTCTCTTCAGAAGTTTGGACCATGGCTAAAAACGAAAAGTAAAAACATAAAGGATCAAGGGCCTAGGAAAAAAATGTTGCTTTGTTCATGTAACCTGTGAAGTTTGCCCCAAACAAACTACATACATTTTCAAGCAGTTCCCTGGTCACACATTCTGTTCTGAAGAAGGATGACTAGAAGGAGGTACCCTGAGGTAGTCAGCAAGACCAGACGGGTAACTAACTTGGCTATTTGAGAGAAGCTGTGATTGCATCAGCATGGACACTTCTACCAGAGCAATTGCAGTCCAGTCCTGCAGCCTCCTCCTGGTCAATGTCCCTGTTTTTTCATAAATCCCCCACTGAACATCTAAGTGTGCTAGAGACTGTCCTTTGGGACTTCTAAGATTTCGTGACTACCAATGTAACACCTTCCCTCTCCGTTCATCATCTCCTAATCTCACTATATGCTACCCCACCTTTTCTAGTCATACACATCCTTCATTACATACTTTGTATCACTTCTTGAACTCAATTCATATTTGGTAGCATATCCTTGCATTACCCTTTTTATAACCTACAATGTTGTCTCTTGTGAGATAAAAAATGCTTGTTGAATGAATGAATCAACGAAACGGTTATGTTTCATGATTTGTAGCCATATACCATCACCAAGAAGGTATTACTGCTGCAAACAAACAAATTTGCTTTGGCTGTAGAGAGCTGCTTGAAATTATTTAAAGTATCATGCAGTTTCTCAGATATGATCTTGTTCACCCTCTGTTCAATTCTGGGCCTAATTCATTGTCCATCTGCAAGTGCCTGTCCAAAAATAATGTAGTTGTGACTCAGAGTGTTTGCCAGCCAGCTGCATGTTTGCATATTTGGACAATATGCATCCTTACTGTATTAGATATTGTAGTGTGGATGGGTACCCTTGGAGTAGCCACATATCTCACTGATGAGGATCCACTCTGTTTGGAGGCTCAATGTCATTCATAGATGGGGGCATTGGAAGAAACTCAGTAATCTCTAGGAAATTTTTCCATTTGAAATTTGAGCAGGACATTTTTCATAATCAGAAGATTGTTCACCAAGTTTATCTGTTTGGTTGCTTCTCTCAAGGAATCTCCTATGATCAAGTGAGAGAATGCGTTTAAAGCCCTATGTCGAGAGAATACAGGAGAATCTTGTATCCTCTACTCTTCTCAATCAAAGCTATGACTGTGAAGATGTTGGCTGTGTGAAATTGTAAAATCCTGCCTGCTGCCTTCTCATATTTTCATCAAGAATATCCTCAGAAATATTTTCTAGAAATAAGACAGTAATAAAAGCAGTGTAGCTTAGTGGAACACCTGGCCCAAAAGATGGAGGTTCCAGTCCTGCCTTGGACACATCTTGGCTCTGTGACTCTGGGCCTGTCAATTAACCTCTCAGTACTCTAGGAAACACCTAAGGTTGCAGAGAAGGTGCTGACTCATTGGTAGAGGTAATTTCTTTACTCAAGAATTCTTTATGCCAATAAAATCACAAGGTTATTTCCTATCTCCAAAGAAAATCAGTAGCTGCTGTCTTCTCAGTCACCTTTAAAAAATGTTTTCTGTTACTTTTTCCATCCTTTTGAAAATTTCTCCTCTTTCTGACATCTTCAAAATTAATCATTGATTAGTATTAAAATTGTGCCATCTTCAACTTGGATTTTCTCTGTATATATTTGGTCAGGTTCAGCTACATTTCCTTCTTATTTCGTTTTACTGAGTGTCATTTTTATTTCTTCATATAACCCATAAGGTGTTATAGTCCAAACATGGTGGTTCCACTGTCATTGATAGTCTGAATAGATATCTTTAGACGTGAGGGCATATCTGTTCCATTTCGTATCTATTTTCTGTCTTTTCAGTTTCATCTATGAAAACTCTTGGGAAGGCTGATTTGGGCAAACAACAAGTTTCCTATAAGTTCATTTTCCTCTCAACTGCTTTTCACTGTTTTATGAGATAATATTGCTAATAATCTTCCATTATCTTCCATTAAGTTTTGCAAATGAGTTTGGTAGTCTAAACTTGTTTCACCCTTATGTTTATCCATTTTTCAAAGAGATCAAAGGTTCTAGGTTAAGGCATTTTTATTCTCTTTTGGCTGCCTTGCTAATGTGGTTGTTTTATATCAGTTCAGTTTCTGAGAAGTGGCAATAGAGACTTCATCCATTTCCCAGTGTTCAGAGCTAGCAACTTATTTAAATAAGTTTGGTTGGAGATGTAGTAATTACATACAGTGTTTTAATTTAGTGTTGCTTTTATTCTTTGCTCTGATGTTATGTTTAACTTTTGCTTTAACAGTCAGTATCCTTCTACATACAGACTATGGATTCAGAAATCACATTTACATCAGTTGTTTCTTGTTTGTTAGGACACAGTCAATTTAAATTTTTATCATGTCATTCAGCTCTCTACATATCTCATGCCGGCCTGCGCAACCTGTGGCCCACCAAAAGATTTTGGGCAGGCCTGTGAAAAATGTAGAGGAAATATAGAGGAAATCCCGCAGGTTGTGCAGGCCTGATCTAGGATCTCCTGACTCTCTACTTGGAGAAAATATTCTTAATATACAGATATGGGGCTTCTGAGTTCTTGGCAAGCCTTTGCCCTCTGTCATTTCTTATACCATGTCTTTCTCTTTGTACTGTACCACATACACTCTCCCCCTGTTCTCACCTTCACATTGAAGGCACTGAATATTGAGATGTCAAAGTTTGGGAATTCTTGTCAGGTTTTTTGTAGAATTTCAACTGCTTCTTCATCCTCCCACAACAGATATTGGTGCTTAAGCTGTAACCATCTTCATGGTAATCCTTTTGCCAGTATTTATCATGAACACTTTTAGGTGAGATGGACAAGTTATGTTTCTCTCGTATAGGCATACGTCAAAAGCACTCTCCTGACTTATTTATCCACCTGGAAGGAGAACTTGTGAGCCGTCCTTCCATTCCACTGGAAGTTCTTCATATCTTGTAGTTTTATTTATAATGAGAATATCGATCTAGATTTAATTCAATTTTTTCAGTTATATACAAACTACAAATTACTTGTTGTACAAGTCATTCACCTATAGAGTACCAATAATTGAATTATTATTTGTAAGAACCTGAAAATGGTATTATATTTAGCACTATTTTTTGCATCTCTGTGGAAAGGCTGAAGGTCATTTTTGTGTTCTTAATCTGCTTCGTTGGTCACTAATGGCTGGGAAAAGGGGAAATGGAAAAAATTATGACTCTCTTGAATGTATGAAGGGATAGCATGTTGAAAAGAGATTAGACTTATTCCACTTGGTTCCAAAGGGCAGATCTGGGGCCAATGTTGCTGGATATTTTTTTTTTTGGTAGGCAGTGGGGTTAAGTGACTTGCCCAAGGTCACACAGCTAGTAAGTGTCAAGTGTCTGAGGCTGGATTTGATCTCAGGTCCTCCTGACTCCAAGGCTGGTGCTCTATCCACCGCACCACCTAACTGCCCCTGGGGTCAGTGTGTAGAAGTTGCAGAGAGCCATATGTTGGCATGATGGAAAGAGCAACTATTTAATGATTAGAGCTGTCCAAAAGGTGAATGGGCTTATTTTGGAGGGAGCAAGGTCCTCTCTTACTTGAGGTTATCAAGTCAAGACTGGATGACTAATTGTTGGAGTTGTTGTCTAAGGGATCCTCATTCATGTACAGGATCTTTCCCTTCCAATTTTGAGATCCTATTATTCTGTTTAAGAATCCACCAGTGAGCAACCAAGTCTCTAGTGATGAGCCTCTCTGTACTTACACTGGCCTTCAGGTGGCAGACAGTCTGGCAGTACGCCCATATTCAAAACTTTCCAGTTTGGTAAAATTTGGCCAAGTTTGTGCTCTATTGGTATATCCTTCAAAACCCATGGTTATCTCTATGGCCTAATGAGGTTATAGAGGATAGATGGGAAACTTCTCATAAAATTGCCCCTAAAACCACACTGGGCACAAAGTTGTATTTTGCCTCTTGAAAAAGCTAGAAGCATAACATATGTTGTTATTTCTCTAAGAATAGCTATCCCTTTTGGATAAAAGAAATGTGGAAGTTGGTAGAGCACTCCCACTACATCTTAATCATTGTTATCCAAGCTTCACCTGACACTAGAAGTGCCTCGTGACAAAAAGTTAGGGACCAGCTTAGACAAAACGTTAATTATAGTTACATCTGTCTCATGGAGGAAGAAAGCAGTCTCAATCACTAGCACATTTACCTTGTAGACTCTTCTAACATAACTACAGCTTTCCACAGCCTTCTGATGAGATCCATGTTTATTCACCAACATGGAAGCACAGATTCGCTGAGTATCCAATTTTATACTGAAGAATAGTTTGTGACAAGTCTTCTAAGTTGCTGACCCTCAGTATTCATGCTGTCCCTTCTCACTGGACTCACTGAGGTGCTCATTTCACTCATTTATTGGCCATGAGGGGGTAGGGAGACCCATTTAAAGTATTTTATACCAGGGGTAGTGCCTGGCCTCCTGCTACAGCCATTTCCATTAACATTTGTTAGACTCAATGTTACTAGTTCAGCTATACTAAGTTAAGAGCATATTCAAATATAAATAGTGAATCAAATGATGCTAATAAAATATATTTTATAGAGTTTAAAATATATATGAGAAGGAATTTTAGAAATGACATATTGTTTGCATATAAATGAGTGTTTTTCTTGACCTTAAATTTTGGTTTTTTTATAAGGTTAAGGACTTCCTTGGCAATTATTTTGTACTATTAATTAGTGCAGTAAATCCTTTTCTCATGGATAGTTAAAAGATAAGATTAAGCTCTGGCTGGCTCAGTGGATAGAGTGTTGGGCCTGGAGTCAGGAAGAGCTGAGTTTAAATAAGGCCTCAGACACTAGCTGTGTGACCTCGGGCAAGTCACTTTACCTCTGTCTACCTCAGTTTCCTCAACTGTAAAATGGGGATGATAACAGTACCTACTTTGCAGGGTACAGCACTTAGCACAATGCCTGGTACATAGTAGGTGCTATAAAAATGCCCTTCCCACCCCCTAAAGACTTCATGCTTAATGGCTGTCCCTTACTAAATGAAAGTTCCTAAGCTGGAAGAACTTCCTGAAGAATATTTGAAGGGGAGATAACTGAGTGAAGATAAACTTTCAAGAACTTAATATTCATGTCTAAGATTTGCCTTGGTGCCCCAGGGAACTCAAAAACTTTTTATTTCTGCAAATAAGAAACCACCTTGGCTTTTTTTGGCCTGAAGGCACTTCAGAGGAGAGCAGAGGCTGATAAACTTTGGACTGTAGTCACTCAAAAACAAATGTAGTTACTGAAAAGGAAGCAATGCTGATGAACTTTGACTTTTGATTTTTTATGGACATTTCTGAGCAATAGCATTCAGTCAAACTTTATTTATGGCTGAACATAGCCACAGCTCTGACTGACTGCCCAGCTGCCTCTGTAGAAGAAATAGAGACTAGGGCTCAAATTCTGGTTCCATCATTATCAGTGTGTGACCCTGAGCAAGTCACTCAACTCTCTGAATCCCTTCTGTAAAATTAGGATGTTAATACTTATACTCCCTGCCTCACAGGGTTGTTGGGAAGAAATCATTTTGTAAAACATGATAAAACCCGCCATATAAATGTGAACAATTATTTTCCTCTCACTTGCTCTTATCAAAGTTTGCCTTTTAAAATTTTCATTCCCTTAGGGCCTTATTACCTGTGTGACCAAAACTGATCATCCAGTGCAGTGGGTAGAGAACTGGGTCTGAAGTCTGAAAGACCTGAGTTCAAATTTGTCTTCAGATATTTACTAGCTGTATGACCATGGGCAAGTCACTCAACCACTGTCTGCCTCAGTTTTCTCCTTTGTAAAATGGTGATAATAATAGTGCCTACTCCTAGGATTCTTGTGAGGATCAAATGAAATAATAATTATAAATTTCTTAGTACAGTACCTGGTACATAGCAAGTGTTGTATATAAATGTAGCTATTATATTATTATCATGTGACAGTGGCTGCTAATGAGTTAATGTATTACACATATCTTAAGTAATATATTTACATTTTAACAGGGATTTCTGAAGACAGTACATTAGCCCAAATAGTGATTCTAATGGTGGGAATTTCAGGCATTGGCAGACTGATGGAAAAGACAGCAAGAGATAGGTGAGCCATTTGGCACCCTTTGAATCATAACTTAAAAGCAATAATATGTGTGGACCAATATGTAGGCCAGGCCTCTATAACCTTCTAGGAATCTGGCAAATTGCCCCCCAAAAAAAGAAGATTGGGTGGAGAGGATTTTATAGTATGACTGCCAAAAGAGTGAAAGGAAAAGGGACAGAAACAATCTAGTCATGGAATCTTAGGTCTTGAAAAGACCCTACAAATCATTTAGCTTAATCCCCTCATTTTACAACATAAGCACTTGAGGGCCCCAAAAAGTAGTGAGTCCAACAAGGTCACTGTGCCAGTTTGTACACAACCAGAATTAGACTCCTAATTTCTAGTATAATGCTTCTCTACAGTATCACAATAAATGCAGATTCAATTTCCAAAATCAAGATAGTTCAAAGATCTGTTAAGTATATAAAAGAAAACAGCTATCAATAAACTTCACTAAAATTACTGTACTGTAAATTTGATTTACACTATTAGAAACTCTTGACAAAATAGCTTTAAAACTAAAGTCATTGCATTATATTCTGAATTAGAAATTCAGAATTTCTGTGGCAGCTAGGTGGTGTAGTGGATAGAGCACTGACCATGAGGTCAGAGGGACCTGAGATCAAATCTGGCCTCAGACCAAACACTTAACAGTTACTAGTTGTGGGCAAGTCACTTAACCCCAATTGCCTAAAAAAAATTTTTTTTCAATTAAAAAAAAAAAGAAATTCAGAATTTCTGCCCTGCATCTAGTAGGTATCTTTGTAGAGTATATATTAAGCCTGAGTTTGAAAGGATTTAAATCACTAGAAGTAGGGTGAACTCTAGTACAAAATAAGGTAAGAAATTTGTTTCAGGGATATATTAAAAGAATGAATGTTTGTAAAGCATTTATAAGTTCTTTAAACAAAAAGAATCCTATATAGAGAAAATAGAAGTAAAAATAAAAATTACTCCCATAATTTTTCAAGGAAACAATCACCATGAGAAGGTAAGACAACTGAGCTATGAGGATGAAAAAACTACTGCTCAAAGCAGCCTTGAGGAAGATACTTGCTTTTCTTCCATGCTGCAGCTGACTGAAAGTAGCATATCAATCTAAGAGGAATAAGATTTTTTGACTGGGTCCACTCTACTATATCATGTCCCCTGAGATGGTCCTGCAAAGGGGTAATAAGAGAACAAGAGCTGGGTGATACCTCTTCATGGCAAAGCAGTATTGCTGTTGTAGGGGTCTTGTATTCCTGGGTGGCTTTCCCTGGGTATGTTTGGGTTCCTTGTGTCTTGTGTGTCAGGCCATACTGTACGCTGCCAAAGGTCTCGGGCACAAAGAACACTAAAGGGTTCCATGATGATAACTATCGGAAAGGCAAGAGTAATAACTATGTCCTTGATGAGACCTTCGCTGCCCTTTCCTACTCACTCAGATGTTCTTGTGTCAGGAGTCATGGGATCAGAAGGCAACATAACCCAACAGAAAAAGTCCTGGATTCAGAGTCTAAGGACCTACCTAGATTTCAATCCCAGATCTATTCCTTATTGTACCTGTGTGACCCTGGCAAGGTCCTTAACCTTTTCCTGGGCCTTATTCTCCTCATCTATTGAAAGATGGATTGGAATAGCTGTCTCCTGAGATCTCTTCTAGCTCTTAAATCTATTAGGCTAAATTGGGGCATGATAAACTTAACCTATGTTAGCCTTACTTTTATGCACATATCCAGTGACTCTAATCCTTATTTGTGGTCAGTGACCCTTAGAATTGCAGGTGTAGTACAATGACAACCAAGAAAGGAAAACATAATCAGCAATGAAAATGTATATTTATATTGAGGGTGAGGGTTGGGAGAGAATGGGAGGAAAACTTTGTGGGTCCATAGAGTTAACTTGTATTATTATCATCATATTCAAAATATGGTGCTTCTAATATCTGCCACATCAACAGATACCATATCTACCAAGAGTAAATTATTATAATATGTTTGACAAATAGAACTTGACTTTTAATGCCAATTTATATTATAGCTTGAGAGCTCGAAGGGACCCTAGAAGTCATCCAATACAAACCATTTCTTTTACTAGTGAAGAAACTGAGACCCAGAGGGACTAAATTATTTATCTAATGTACATGGTAAATAAGCTCTTGGTTCCCTGCTCTTTTTCACCATATTATACTTAGTCTTTAGTCCATCTAGATCAAAGAAGACTTAAAGCAAGATTGACATTTAACCCTGTTAGAAGTAGAGGAGAAAAGGGGGTAGGAAAGGTAGAAGACAATAGGATGAAATGGAAGGAGGTTTGGTCTTGGAGTCAGACCTAGGTTGCCACTCACTGGAAGGCCTTGGACAAATCATTTAACTTCTCCACGCCTCAGTTTTCTTATCCAAAAAATGTGAATAATACTTTCCCTACCTACCTCTGAAGTTTGTGAGGAAGATATTTTTAATAACTATCAAGGACTGCATAACCACATGCTATCATTAGGTATAATAATCAGTCTGAAGTATACTATGTAATACTCTGCAAGATAAAAGTATGAAAAGAATGTGACTAATTTTAAAATAGATATGCCCAAACTTATACAACCGAGTAAGCATTGCCACCTTCAAAATAGTCATCTCACAGGGGCAGCTAGGTGGCATAGTGAATAGAGGTTTGGTCTTGGAGTCAGGAGGACCTGAGTTCAAATCCAGCCTCAGACACTTAACACTTACTAGCTGTGTGACCCTGGACAAGTCACTTAACCCCTATCACCTCACCAAAAAGCAAATAAATAAATAAATAAAGCGTCACCTCACAAGGCAGTACACATTGATCCTGATATTATTGTTTATGCTATTTTGGGGCTCCTCCAAAACCTGTAAGTTCAGGTAGCAAATCTTCATTCTTTAAGAATGGACTTGAGTTTTGGAAATAGTCCCAAATCATTCAGAATAAATAATTTGAGATGATCAAGATGAACATATTTGTTTTAATTTTTTTATAATATAATGAAATATAATATTTATTTTGTTACTTCTTTTTGTTAGCTTCTGAACTTCCACTTTCGTCTTTGTATTTTAAAAATCCTTCACTTTTTCTTTTTTTACATCAGTATCAATACCTGCCCACTGTCCTCCACAATGCTCCCCCATGCCACTGGAAAATAAAAGCATTTTAACAAATATGTATAATCAAGCAAAACAAATTCATATATTATAATAAAATAAAGCATAATAAAATAATTAGACTGATTATATTGTTTCTTCTGGTTCTACCCGGGGGCAAGGCTAGGAGCAGTCACCAAGAAGGGCACTCTGTGGCTTGGGCTTCATTACCAGTGGGATGACCTGACCTGAGTCATGGCAACCTGGAAGGGTAGGGAGGGGCCAGAAACAATTAGGGAGTGGTTTGAGGTTAGGTAACCATCAGTCAAGGGTCAGGGGCCAGAACAATGACTTGTTCCAGAATTACATTTTAGAAGTGTGACAGTACAAGCAAAATACTGCCCAAGGTTTTCCAAGAGTTCGAGGAACTAGGTGACCAAAATGATACAATTCCAGTTTGGTTTTGTATGGAGTTATTGTGCTAATGTCCTTTTGACTCCCACCACTTCTGACTGGCTATTGCCGTCCCACCTTGCTCTTCCCCCAAGCTTCCTAGGGACAACCCTCATAGGTTCTAGTATTTTCCTTAAGGGAAAATAGTTTGCATTACATAATGCCAAAAGAATTTTGTGTACTTTTGTCTGCATACTGGCATGGTGGAAAAACCATTGGATTAAGAGTCAGGACGCTTCATTTTTTTGGTCTAGAAAATAGTAATAATAGAGACCCCAATCCAACTGGGAGTATGGCAGGTGAACAAATAGTCTGGTACCATTTACTCATTAATGGATTATAGTGACAAGTTTGTTGATAAATGAGGAAAGAATCTCATTTTACTCTATATTCAGGAAAGGGAAATGTAGTGATTTGTATAAATAAAGAATACTGTTAAAACTGTAAAAAAACAAAAACAAAAACAGAAACACTTGGATTCTACAAGTGTCTACAACTCAAACACTGCTTGACCTCCAAAATTACTTGACCTATCTAAGGCTGTAAATGTAAATTGTGATAATACTTAAAATATTTACCTTACAAGGTTGTTTTGAGGCTAGTAATTTGTAAATAGTAAAGCACATATAAATTAAAATCAATTTCAGTACTATATAAATGGTTTACTATATAAACCACATTTAAAAAAATAATTCCTATATATAGTCTTATGTTCTAAACAGGTATCAGTCAATGAGACAAAGCCCATTTAGTGATTAAGGTTTAATAAAAAAAAAATTGAGGCAGAGAGTAGCCTCTTTATCTAGTCAAAAAAAAAATCAATCTGGGAGGAGAAAGTCAGACTGGTGACTCTGCATAGGCCTCCCTCACTTAAATCCAATTCACTTGCATGTCATGGCATCATCTCCCTGATGTCATGGTCCTCTTTGAGAACTCAGGATAAACAATCACAACAACAACAACAATGTTCTAAAACAGACATGGACATATTTGTAAGTGTCTAGTCACAAATCATATAAAAGTCTTTTTATTTCCTTGGAATTTGGAGATTTGCTTTTCTTCTTTCCTTATAAGATCTACGTAAGGATTGAGAACTGCATCTTTATGAGTTTTAAAGTAAACATTTATTGAGAATTTCTGTGTTTATATCACTCATGTTTATTTTGTCTATAAGTTTTTTCTTTATTAGGAACATCAATATTCACATTTCAATATACAAAGAATAGAAAAGGCAGTTGTGAAATCATGAGTTTCTATTACATGCAGATTGGTTGTTTTTGTTTTTTTTTAAACACAATACAATATCAACATTGCCCTACTTCTCTTTGTTATCTTTTGAACTTCCACTTTCTTCTTTGTATTTTAAAAATCCTTCACTTTTTCTTTTTTTCTATCACATCAGTAACAATACCTGCCTACTCTCTTCCAAAATGCTCCCCCACCCCACTGGAAAATATGTCTAGCAAAACAAATTCACACATTAACCTCGTCAGATATTATATGTCTCATTCTGTACCTGTTATTCTGTCTATCACTTATCTGCCAAGAGGCTGCAAATATTCTTCAACATCAGTCTTCTGAAACCAGGATTGGTCATTGCATTGATGAGATTCCTGAAGTCTTTCATCATGTGTTTTCCTCAATATATCCCTTTCCCTCAACCTCCAAGAGAATCATCCATTCCTTATAACAAACAATAAAAAGAGAAACAGTTCAGCAAAACTAACCAACATAGAAAAAGTATAACATTATACGCAATGTTCCATACCGGTAATCTCCACCTCTATAAGAAGTTAGGAAGATATAAAAGTACTTCCTTACAGCAAACTACTCAACAAAGAAAAACATTCAATGTTAGTACCAGCATTTGGAAAATGAAATCCTGTAACATTACAGTTTTTTTAGTATTCAAAATTTAGTACTCATCATATAGAAACAATTCCATTTATGATTTAAAAAATCCTCAAATAACTAAAGTGCACAGTGATAATGTCTATTCCAGGGGTAGGGAACCTTTGGCCTTGAGGCCACATGTGGCCCTCTAGGTCATCAAGTGTGACCTTTTGACTGAATCCAAACTTTGCAGAACAAATCCCCTGAAGAAAAAGATTTGTTCTGTAACACTTGGACTCAGTCAAAAGGCCTGACCCAAGGACCTAAAGGGCCACATGGGGCCTCAAGGCTGCAGGTTCCCCACCCCTGGACTGATCAGGAAACTAAACTTACATACCTTGTTTCTGGTCAAAAGATAAAAGTCCCTGTGTATATAGACCTTCCCTGAGTGAGATTGACTATCCAATTTGGTGATCAGTTCAGATTTGCCATGTATCCATATCTGTAATTACAGTTTCTGTTACAATTGAAGTAAACGTGTGGGTGAGAATTGCATTTGTTCTCACTATAATTGTGTCATTAGACTGTGAGCTCCTTGAGGGCTCTTTTGTCTCTATGTATTCCCAGGCTTAGCACAGTGCCTGGCACATAGTAGGCTCTTAATAAATGTTTATTGATGGACTGATTTGAAACACCATGTGGTATCACAGGATTGTGATGGTAATTATCTTACTTAATAATTTAGTGTTTAAATAGTGTTTAATAAATGCTTGTTACTTGTTGACTAATTCTGTGTTCCCAATTCTAGTCAAATATCATGTAGTTTAAATTTATTTTGTAATTTATAAGATAATAGAGCCAGACCTTTAGACAATCTCTTTGATATAAATTAGGTGCCATCACTATTTGACCAAGAGTATGTCTCATTTGGGGTTTATGTTCTTAAGAATCTATTGTGTAAAATTAAATATAGACCTGCTACTTCCCCCAAATCATCCTGTTGTTATTTTTTCCTTTTCTTTTTCTTTTTTCACTTTGTTAGCAGCATGCAAGACGACAACATAGAAGCTTCCACTTCCATATCCCAGCTTCTAAGGGAAAGCTATTTAGCTGAAACCAGGCATCAGGGAAACATCGAGAGAAGTCGGGCAGAGTCTACCCCCAATCCTTTCCATTTTGGGAGTCTTGCTGGAGCTGCTGGAGGAGGAGGGGGTCAAGATGACCTTCCAGATCTTTCTGCCTTCCTGAGTCAAGAAGAATTAGATGAAAGTGTCAATCTGGCAAGACTAGCCATCAATCAAGATTCTGTGGATAGCAAACCTGATGATTCCCAATCTAGAAAACATATTTCTTCTGATCAGGCGAAAAATTCAAGTAAATCAAGTTCTGATCCTAACTTCTACCAGTATCGCCCTGAGACTCAAGCCAACTCCAAAGAAAGCACTCAAGAGACAAAGAAACCGCAGTACAGTTCAGAAACCCAGTCTAAAAAGGTGTTCCTAAACAAGGCTGCTGATTTCATTGAAGAGCTATCTTCTCTGTTCAAAGCCCACAGCTCCAAAAGAATCAGACCGCGCGCCTGCAAAAACCACAAAAACAAGTTGGATTCTCAAAGTAAAGTCCCACAGGAAAACAGTACCAGTTTTTCTGGTCAGTCCGAAAGACGGGAAAGATCTTCTATTCCCATCCCCATTCCTCAGGACACCCAAGATAATGAAGTGAATCATGCCCTTGAACAGCAGGAGGCTGAGAGACTTCAGGAAATTGAGCGAATTACCAGTGAAACAACCAGTACCGATGTCACCCCGGATTCATCGCCTTCATCTTTGTACTATGAAGAGCCTCTGGGACAACCACCACGGTTTACTCAGAAGCTACGGAGCAGAGAAGTTCCAGAAGGAACTAGAGTGCAGTTGGACTGTATAGTAGTAGGAATTCCACCACCTCAAGTAAGGTAAAAATGTCCCACCATCTTAGCAATTCATTTCTAGCAATTCCGATGTTCCTGTTGTGACTGAGTTTTGAGTAGTTGGGTAACCAAAATGAGTTACTTCTATTGGTAAAATAGTCACAACCTGAAGCCTGTAGCTATGAGAATGTATTTACCATCAATATCCAAGCCAGTAGTATTCTTTGAATTTTAGAAGAAAAGAAGATTATATTATTTGTGGCTGATATTTTATTAGAATAAATATTGTAGCTAAGTTATAAGCCAATATAAAGGGATACTGTTACATACTTCCAAATTTTGCTTATTATGAATTACTTTTATAGTTAGGGAAATGCCAGTCAATCCTAATAAGATTAATTTGCAAAAAGATTCCTTCATTCTTTTAAACACCTACCTATAGTATACTTAGCTGATTTTATTTCATTGCCACTGATAGCTTAAAGGCGTTCCTCCTTCATTGGTGGGTTAGCACCTAACATGCCAAATAGATGAGCAGGAACTATTTTTTCTCAACTAATGGGCATTTTAAAGAATTGAAATAGTCATGGTTTCAGTTTATCTTATGTAGTATGCAATATTATTTGTGCATATGTTTGTACCTATGCATCTATATATGTACATATTATGAAATTAAAAGACATACCTGAATTTTATTTATGTTTTTAAAAAAAGATAAGAATACTGAAATAAGAGTAATATTCTCAATTTAAAAGGTAATTAATGATTAGATTTCAAATCAGAGTGTCTTCCATTTAGCAGGTGCTTAATAAATATTTCTTTTATTAAATTAAATCAGACTTAAACATACAGTCTGAACATTATTAAATGCTATGCTGTAGTACAAATATATTTTCTCCAGGGCATTTCCCAAATCTAATCTAGAAGTCCTGACAAAAAGGAAATAAGGTTAGTCTGGCTGACTTGCTCTTAATGAACTCTTGCTAGCTTATAATATATAACCCTTTATTTTTTGATTGTTTAAGAACTATCTCTAATGATCCATTTGAGAATTTTACTGGGAATCGAAATCAAGTTTAACTAGTTGGAAATTCATCAAGTCAGAAGTATGTACTTTCTTTTCTTTAAAAGAAAAATGGTGGCCATTGCCCAGCACAGTATATGAAAAACAGCAAGTACTTAAAAAGTGCTTGTTGATTTACCATAGGAATAACAACATGAAGTAGTGGATAGAAGCCTGGACTCAAATGAGAAAGTCCTGAGTTTGAGTTCTACTTTTTATACTTACTAGCTGTGTGACTTTGGGCAAGTCATTGAACCACTCAGCTTTCTCAATATCTGCCTTGTAGCATGGTTATGAAGCTCAAAGAGATAATCTATGTAAAATGCTTTACAAACCTTAAAATACTATATGAAAATCCATTATCATTCTTTTCCCTCTACCAGTCCTATGGCACCTTTCTCTCTTTTTACCACAATTGCTTAGCAATCTAGCATTCATACCCCCCAGCACCTTGTAATGTAGTTCTTTTAGGCCACATTAAATCATAGTCTGTTAATGCCAAAAAGAGATTTTTAAGATCATTGGGTCTCATTTTACCGGAAATAGACCTGGAAATTTTGAGTGACTCAAACCCAGAACTTTCGACTTAAAGTCCAGTTCTCTTTCCACTATGCCACACTTCATGTCCTTAGGGAGGCCTTAATCTCTTACCATTACTTATTAATCTCTTACCTTACTCATTTGGAATTCCAATTTCATATTACCCATTTTTAGTCTATCTTTCACAATCTGAAAATCATTCTCCCTCATAGAAAAATCAGAAGCAAAGTAGAAATTAAGTCATCCCATATTTTCCATATTCTATTTCACCCTTGAATTCCTCACTCCCTTGTCTTTCTGCAATTTTTGCCCTGCTAATTCCCAAACCCTAGTAAGGTATAACGTCCTTCAAGTTGTAAAACTATGCTGAGTGGGTCCACTACAAATTAATGCTTCTAAAGCTCAACTGAAATTTCAAGACTCTACCAGAAATCCTTTTATTGTCTTCTGATTAATTGTCTAGTTCTGCAGATATAGCTTCAAAACTTTGTCTCCTCAAGTTCCCAATTCTAGACTCATAATCTTTTCCTTCAGTTGATAATTTTCACTTCCGACTACAGTGAGATTAGTCAATCTGTGTGAGCTATCTAAAATCTGCTACTCCATCTTATCCATTCTCTCCTCCTACACTGCTGTCTCAGAAGATAATATGGCCAAGGCTAACTGTGCCCTTGTTCCCATCCCATTCTATCTCCTTTGGGACCTTGTGCCCTTAATTACCCTTGTTCTTTTTCATCTCCGTTTTCTCTCCCTCTACTGGATCTGCCTCTGCCTTGAAACATATTCAGCTATCATCCAAAGAAAAAGAAACAACTAGGCAAATTGAGCCCAGCTACCCTCTCAAGCTATTGTCCTGTTATTCACATCCCCAGATCATATCTATTTGGTTAATTTTGCCCCCACCCTGAGTTGTCTCTGGGAAATACCTGAATACAGCACACATCTAGTTCTCCACAGGTGTGGGTAAAAGAGGCCTGTCTTCTTATACAATTAGTCAAGATAATAAAAGCATTTATCAGGTAGTCCATTTGACTTCCCTGTCTGGTGAGTCCCACTTTCCCCCCAGGATCTTCCAGATTCACAACATCACTCTGTGGATTGGCTTCTAAAAGGAAACAAACTTGGGGCTGCTAGGGAGGCAAGCCCCCAACATTTCAGTGAGACCTACTTTTACCAGAGACCCACACAGGTATGTAACTTTATGGTACTGTCCTAAGAACTTAAACTCCTCTGGAAGAGAAATGCAATTGCTAGAGTGGCAACCCTCTTCTCATAAGCCCTACACCGTCAAAATAGCCCTTGTTAATGGTGGAGGGCAAAGCCCAGGTCTTTTGCTGTTTCATGTCATGTCTGAAACTCAAGCTGCGGGATTACTTGAATTATCTTTTTCTCCACAAAAAGCTGGCATTGCCTAGAACTGCCTTTTTCACTCTAGAAAGCTGGATCCTAGAACTCTTGAACTTGGTTAAGGTTGCTGAAGAGGCATCACCCAGCTGGTGCTACCCAGGAACTCTCCTCTGCAATATTCTAGGACTTGATGATATCCTCATAATGTCATTCACAAATAGGAATGTCTGAAAAATCTAACCAACTATAGGAAATCCCTCTTTTCATCTTGATTCTGCATTGGACATACTCAGTAACATAGGCTAACACCTCTGGTGAGTCAATGATCAAAGGATCATTAAACAAAATTATCTGCATTATTGAGTCAAGAAATCTTATGTGATTTTAACATACACATGGGAGATACCTTGTTAATAGAGAGCTTTTAAAGTGTCATTTTGCTCTACTGAATCAAATGCTTTCCTTATAGTCAGTAGTCACAGTTAGGTCTTACAGTCCTTTCTGGTAAAGGGTTGGCCTGCTATAGAAAATGTTTGAAAAAGCCTCCTATTCCCTTCTCCTATCTTCATTAAGTATGTCCTTGCTTTTTGTGTAAATTATTCTCATAAAAAATGTTGTAGAGATAGGAAAGCAAGCATATGAATTAATTGTTATTGGTAATAATAATAATAGTCATGATTTTCTAAAACCTGTAATCTCTTTATCAATTTCATATGTGCTGAGGCCCCCAAATTGTGTTCCTTTTAGCACAGACCTCCTCATATATACTTGGGCTTGTCCAGCTGCTTTTCCTATGGTCCTTGTTTATTTGTTTTTAATACCACTTATCTTAATATTTCCTGTATGTTGTAGATTGAAATATTAGAGCTCAGATGTGGTGGCTACACCGTCACTGGTAAATAAAACTATTGATCTTAGAAATCTTACAGCTCTTTTCTATTTTTCTGTTTGCTATTCTTCTCCCAGTTTCAGCTTGAAATGTTCACAAGGTGCTCATGCTTAATTTAGGACTCTTGTCAAGCTTTCTCTCAATTGCTTTTCCCCTTCACTGCTTCTCACAGTTTTATGTGGTAATGTTCAGAATCTTCTGCCATCCTCTTCAGAAATATTTTACAAATGAATTTATTTTCCAACCAGGGGTGTTCTTAGTCCTCTCTCTTTGCTTCTCAGAAATCAAGTGTTTCTTACATAAAATAGTTTCTAGGCCCTTTTGGCCTTTTCATTTTCTTGATTGATTTATATCAGTTGACTTCCTTAGACAATGGTGGTGATCATCTATGTTGGTGTTGAAACTATTTTTAATTGTTTCCCATATCTTCTCATTTTATTACTCTAATTTAGTATTGATTTTTATATTCACTCTAAAAAGTTAATGATTTGATTATAGAGACACAGCTGATTTGGAAATGACTCCCATAGCAGCAACTAGATGCTTCACCTCTCCTCTTTTAGCATATAGTCAATTACTTTTTTTTTTGCATTGAATATTTGGTGGTTTTTTATGCCTAGGAACTCCAAACTCTCTCCTTGAAGAAATTACCCGTGATATATGGGTATAAGGCTTATATTTAGCCAGCAATACTTTGGTTTCTTTTGGTTTTTAATCCTCAGTCTTAATTTCTGAATTTTTTTTTTACCATTTTTCTCTATGCCTACTTTTGCAATGAAGTCACCAAGTATTGAAATGTACATTAATTGAAATTGGACAGTCTAATTGAGTACTTTATGGAATTTCATCCTCTGCAATATGTATGTGAATACACTGCAATTCTCTTTATGGTAGTCTTTTTGCAAATGTTTATCATAAGTACTGCAAATCTAGATGACCAGATGTCCCATGAATGATATTCCCTGTTGCTTTGGAGTACATGATGAAATACTCTACCAGAGTCTTTATTTGCCTCTTCGTGAGAGCCTGTGAGCCATTCTTCCATTTAGCCTCAAGTTCTTTTTGTCTTCTGTTTTCCTTTACAGCAAGAATATCAATAGAACAGCAATAGGAACTGGACCTGTAACTTCATTAGTATAGGGAGTTTTTCCAGTTCAGGTCAGCCCTTCTCTGCAACTTATGGTTTTAGAGCACTAAGAAATTAGGTGACTTCTCCTGGGTCAAAAAGTAAGAGTTTGGACCCAGATCTCCGTGGTTTCAGGGACTGTACCCTACTGTGTTGGGTCTAAATCCAGTTTTTTATCTACTGCTCCACTCTACCACCACCCCCAATCCATTGATCTGATGTCTCTACCTAGTCCTTAGAGCTAGGTTTGGACCTGAGTTTTCCTTGGTCCAGCTGCTGTCCCCATCATAGTATAGGAGCATGCCACCTTAGCTCCTTCCTAAATTTTTATTGTTGTTGTTGTTCAAACTTAGGAATTTGCCTCTAAAAATATCAATTTTGAAATTATTCAATTCGTTCTGTAGTATGTCAACTAGCTGATCCCTGGACAAGAATCTCACATTTGAAAGAATCTTAACCAATAGTTTGTACTAACAATTCAGTTAATAATGGCCTAAAAACCATGTTATACTTAACACTTTAAGCCTCTTTTTCTACCACCCTGTCACTATAGAAGCAGAAAAGGGCTTCATAGAACTAAAAAGACAACTTCATATTTTTCTGTTTTCACAAATTGTCATAGACAAAAAATTAATTACCTAGTGGCCAGCCTCTACATACTTAGTTAGGCTTGTCCTCAGAAAGCTGACATAATGTTGAGTTGGGACTATATTAGAAGCCTTTCTGGAATGGTAGAAACTTGCAAGGCTTATACTCTACTGGAATAGCTTTTGAGATCCCAGGATTACATCCATACCATGATAAATGGTGGCTGGGGGAGGGCGGAGGGGAGACAACATGCAGGCAACTCTGTACAAACAAGCTATGTGTCAGATAGATTGGAGACAGGCAACAGAGGAAAGACACTAGAATTAAGGGGAATCAGGAATGGCTTCTCCCAGAAAGTAGGATTTTAGCTGGAACTTGAAGAAAGCCAAGGATGTCAGGAGGTGGAGATGAAGAGGGAGAGCATTCCAGGCATAGGAGACGGCCAAAGAAAATGCCCAGAGTCAGGAGATGGGAGGGTATTGTATCACTGAATTGTAGAGTACGTGGTGGTCAGTTGGCCTGTGGGAGAGGGCAGGGCTGCAAGGTATAAGAAAGGTGGGGGGGGGCAGGTTGTGAATAACTGAATGCCAAACAAAGGTTTTTATATTTAAACCTGAAGGTGATAGGGAGCCACTGGAGTTGACTGAATAGGGGGGGTGATACGGTCAGACCTGTAGTTTAGGAATATCAATTTGACAGCTGAGAGGACAATGGATTAGAATGGAGAGAGACCTGTGGCAGTCAGACCAAACAGCAGGCTATTGCGATAATACAAGCATGAGGTGATGAGGAGAAAGATGGACGAGCTCTCCAAATGAAATAGTAAAAGAGAAGATAAAAGGACCCAGCAAAGAATCCTGTGTTCCTAGATAATAACGTGACCTGAATGAAGATCCATCAAAGAAGACTGAGGAGTGGTCAGATAGGTAAGAGGAGAACCAGGAGAGAGCAGTGTTATGAAAACAGAGAGAAGAGATATCCAGGAGAAGAGGGTGATCAATAGTACCAAATGCTGCAGAAAGGTAAAGAAGAATGAGAATTGAGGAAGGCTGTTAGATTTGGCAATTAAGAGATTGTTAGTAACTTTGGAGAGCAGTTTCAGTTGAATAATGAAGTTGGAAGCAGACTGAAGAGAGTTAAGAAGAGGGTGGGAAGGAAAGTGGAGGCACCTACTGTAGATGACCTTCTCAAGGAATTTAGCCACAAAAGGAAGATGAGCTATGGGGCAGTAGCTAGCAGGGATGGATGGATCAAGCGAGGGTTTTTTGAGGGTGAGGGAGAACTCCCTGGGGAAGACATGCATCCTGTGGAGAAGCTGCCAGATTGAAGATGAGTGAGAGAGTGATGATGAATGAGGGAGCAGTCTACTGGAGAAGACAGAATGAAATGGAATCATTTGTGCATGTAGAGGGACTTACCTTGGAAAGCAGAAAGGCCACTTCATTATGTGAGATGACAGTGGAGGAGGAGATGGTAGCAAAAGGTGCCTGGTGATGTGAATTAAGAAGTAGAGGAGAAGACGGAGTGCTTGGTGAATGGTCTCAATGTTTTAAGTAATATATGAGCCCAAGTTCTTAGCTTAGAGGTAGGGGGTGGGGGAGTTATAGGAAGTTTGAGGAGGGCTGAAAAGGTTTAGAAGAGATGCTGTGGTGTGAGGGAGATATAAAAGGATTGGCTTGCAGCAGTGAAGGCCCTGTTAAGATTACATATCATATATTTATAATGAACCCAGTAAACACAGCTTATCTGATTTTCTACAGCTTTGTTCAGCAACACATGTGTAAGAGCAAAGGCAGGGGATGGTAGGAGTGATCCAAGCTGAGACTTGGAAGGGCAAGACTGTCAGTGGGACCAGGGGAGCAAGGCATTCAAGAGAAGAAAATGGTGTAGAGTTGGGATGGAACAGTGAGGAGACCAGCCTGACAGGAGTAAAGGAGGCTGGAACCAAATTAGCCAAAGTCTTAAAAGCCAAGAAAGCTGAGAATGTGACAGAAAATAGGAAGCAATGGAAGATTACCAAGCAGTGAAGTATCATGATAAAAGTATATCTTTTTAATATGCAATAATATTCCACCCCTGCCTTTTACCTATCTTGCACTGTTTGGATAAAGTATTTGCCTCCAGAGCCATATGCAGCATTGGTCCCATCTCCCTAGTCCCAATAAGAAAATACTTCTAAACTCAAACTTGCCTTCTCATATTAAAATCACCATAAGATAGTCTTTGTAAAGCACTTTGCAAATTTTAAAGCACTGTATAATGATAGCTATTGTTATTATTATTATTATTATTATTAGTTCACCTTGCTCTGTGCATCTGTGTTTAGATATCTGATATCATAGGCTTTATGGTTGATCCCTTTCTTGGATTTTGTCTCTTGTGAATTTCTGGGTGTCTCTACTGTTTTTCTTCTTCATATATTGTGACTGGTCTTTGGTATCTAATTTGTTGGGTATATGTAAGCAGTTTTCCCCCTCCTTCCCTTTTGATTTGAAACTCTTTTGATTAGATTTCAAGGTTCCAGACACATGCCTTTCTACCTGCCCTCCTTACAAGCACTCCATCCCTAATCAAAGATCCATCAGCCCTTGCCTTAGATCTCCAGCTGTGATGAAAAATGCCACTTATGTCCCTAAATCCTTCCGTTTCTTGCCTTAGACTTTAGAATATGGCTTAGAAGAAAAAGTTTCATTTCAAGAAAAATTTTTATTTTTGCGTTGATGTTAAATCAGTGTTAAAAGAAGACCAAAACACTTTTACAAATTGCTAATGTTAGCTTTTTTTTGCTATGTGTTAAACTTGGCAACATAGCTTTATGGGACCACAGAAGAGATTATTATCAGTTCCCCACAGATAAAAGGGTTTACAGGAATTCATAGCAAATAGTTTTGATTCCCTCTTTCTCCCCCTCCTCCACATCTATTCTACAAATGCTTCTCCTATGAATGTACAGCTGGACTGTTCAGAAGTATGTTTATTCTCATGTAACCTTCTAAAGTAGTGCAAATGAACTTTCAGTACAAACAGATGCCTGGCACTGCTACAGCTTCCTCACTGCTATGCTGAAGGACTTTAATCTTCTCTTTCTCTGAAGTAGCAGTACTGAGGAAAAACTAAAGGAAGAAATTAGGATTGGGTGTAATAACCACTGGACTAGTTCCACTGCAGAAGATAAAAAGGTATCTCACCTAATCTAGGAGGTCTATGACGGCGTTTAGGGTTCATCTCCTTTCACATTCTAGCCCCTTCTTTGAATAAAATTATATTTTTAATGACTTTTTGCTTCTACTGTTGCTCTTAGTTAAAATTACGTGGCCAGGTATTGAGAGCAATTGAAGGTACTACATGTAATTATAATTTTTATAAATATTATAGCAACTTTAATCATTTGTTTCATTGATAACTTTTTCTTCTATTACCAGTGTTTCCATGCAAAATTGTTTCTGTTGCCAGAATGTCTCTAGGGTGTAATTTTATGGGTTACCAAAGGTCTACCTGCCCCCAAATCTCTTTCCCACCCCAGTACTTGAAACTGACATAGATTCTTCTGGCTTATTAGTAATGAATTCTTCTACTTGGATGTGTCTCCATATTCCAAACCATTTGACGCATTTCTGCTGGGTTACTTAAAACTCATACATTGGGATCATTCATTTGGCTGTGATTGCCTATTCAAGGATATTCTGAATATTGATATTCTGAAAATGCATTTATTTTCTTATGAAGGGCAATACATGAATTCACTAACATCATGTATACATTAGTTAGTTTATTGGATTGTCAGGGAACTGGGCCCTGAGGGAGCAGAACCACAGGACAGGTAAATTTAGACAAGGGCAAGATGTTGAGAAAGGCTCTACTTAGAGAGGTCAGATCAGAGTAGGACACCATGTTAGGGTGAGGAGGGGTTGTAGGGAGACAGGTCACAAAAGAGGGCACAAGACTACTGGGGATGAGGGAGAGAGCCTCACAGGGGAGGTGCAGCTAAATTTAACCCATTTATCAAGTTTTTCTATAGAGAGCCCTGCTCTAAATGCTAATACCCTCTCATAAATCCTATCAAAGCCAAATTATTCTAGTGGATTTCCATAAAGTTCACATATTCTCTTCTTGGGTAATGCCTAGAACTGGGCATGTAATGAAGAAATAGTTTTCTTATTATGTAACTGTCTATTGTAAGATACAGATAATAATAGCATCTCCCTCCCAAGGTGTTGGGAGGGTAAAATGAGATGATATTTGTAAAAATGCCTTGCAAAACTTAAAGCACTATATAAATGCTATTATTATTATTATTAGTGTTGTCACTTTTAAAATATCACCTATAATATTCTAATTGGAGGAATACATGATGGACCCAGAGATATAAGATACACCAAGTTCTTCATTTGCTTTGTTTTAGAGAGAGCACAGAGAACTGAACATTCTAATTCTATTAACTAAGCAGCTCTTTAACCAAAAAGGCATTCATAAACAAGGAACTAAAATGAAAGACACTATTGAGAAAGCTAAGGTAGCTTTGCAGTGTGTATAGACAAAGCTGGACATCCAGGTGGCAGCTCAGTAAGGCGTAAGGGAATTTTTTTTATATAGAAGAGATATTTTAGGAGCCTGGAGACATATGGAAATATGCCTGTTTAATACAACAAATTTTAGGCAGTGTTTCAAATATTACTCATCCCCTTACAGAGTTAAAAAATTGAGCTATTTTAAAACCAAACTAGCCAAACTGATCTCACTGCAAGCTTCTCCTCAGCCACCATGCCTTCCTGTTTTTCTTTTAACTTGTTGTAATATGAAGGGAATGCTTGGTATGCTGATCTGAGATTGTATTGATCTTAAAGTGCTAATAATCATTCTGTTATTAATCTTTATTGGTAGTGGGCCACAATAATGCATTTAAATTAAATTTTGAAATCCTGAATTAAAAGTATCAGGATATTTATCCAGGAAGCAATTCAGGTCAGAGGTAAGAAATAGCCTTAACAGCAGGGCAGAAGTATGCAATTAGAGAGGAGTCAGCGTCTGAGAAGTGTGTCCCTCTTTGATATCTTCTGCATCCCAGCTGAGTAGCGTGCTACTTAATAGCTAGTCATAGAGCTTAGAGCAGACCTGGACTTTATCTCCTTGGCTGATTGGAGATGGATTCTTCTTTATCATTCAGATGGATCTCCATATTTTCCAAACCATTTAACTCATTTTTATTTGGTTACTTATGAATCACTTATGAATCCACTGCCACCCTGTGTCCTGAGAATTGAAAGCCCTAAAAACAAGGCAGCCCAAGGCAATTTCTATGAAAGCATTTTCTGACATGTAAACAGGCTTAAGCATGATGTTTTCACCTCCTCAAAAGTCTTCACCACAGCTGAATAAGTTATAATGAAATCTAAGAGCTACGTGACCTCTGTTATTTCTGAGCAGTTCATGCAAGCACTTTTATTGGTTTTATAGTTAGAATAGTGGATGCTGGTTGCACTTTGTATCTGTCTGACCTGCATAGGAGCTAGCATTGCTATCTAGGTCAAGAAGAAAATGTTTGTGACAAAGGCTATGAGTATTTTTGTTATTCTACTTGTTTCTAAGTCAATATACTTGTGCTTATAAGGATGTGTCCACGCTAGACACAAAAAGTATTACCTGGGTAAAGAAGAAGAAGATTATCTAAACAATTAAAATGATCCTATATGGTGTTAGCATTTTATATTTTGCTTGTACTTCACATGTACCATATGACTCATGTGAATTCCACAGGGCTTTATTGAGATCTGTGCTTTTTAGATTCTGTGAGCCTATTTCTTCCCTTTTTTGTTGTACTCATTTTTAAATTACTGTACTAGACACAATAATAGCCACATTGTGCAATACCTAATGTTGATAGACTTAGCCCTTCTGAGCAATGCATAGATCTAAGACATCTCCAAAGGTCTCATGATGGAAAATGCTAGCCATCCAAAGAAAGAACTATGGAATTTGAATGCGAATTGAAGCATACTATTTGCTATTTTTTTCTTCTGCTTTGTTTTGTTTTCTCTTTCTTGTGGTTCCTCATACTGATTCTAATTCTTCCTTACAACATCACTAAGGTGAAAATATGTTTAATAGGAATGTGTATGTATAGCCTATATGAGATTGCATGCAGTCTTGGGGAGGGAGGCAGGAAGGGAGTGGGAGAAAAATTTAAAACTCAAAAGCTTTATGGAAGTGATTGTTAATAAATCAAAACAAATTAATAAAAAAGAAAATAAGAGAATAAATTGAGTTAAATGGAAATAAATAAATAAATAAATTACTGTACTAGAAATACAATTAAGGAGGTAAGAGGAAAAACCACTCATCAAAACTAGCATCATCTTAGTCAAGCACCGTGATTCAAATCTCAGAATCTTCTAAGCAGGTAGCAGAGTGAGAGGAGTACAGGAGTAATAAAGGGTAGTTTTGATGCTATGGCTGCGTTGCATTCTCCACCCAGTCCTGGAGGTGAGAATAGGGGCTTTTGATTTGAATACAAATGGATATCCTCTGGAAGTTATAATCAAGCCTTTGCTACATGAAAGTCTGTATTGATTATAATCAACTAATAACTATTGTGCAGTTAACTATGTGTCCAGCAATGTGCCAGGCATTGTGAGGTACAGGAGGAGTGAGATATTATTCATGATCTCAAGGAGATTGCAGTTTAGACTCAGAGACTAAAAATTGAAAGGACCTTAGAGGTCTTTAAAAAGATCCTTTAGCTCCTTCTTCGGGATAATATGTAAACTCTTCTGCTTGGCTTTTAAGTCACAATCTGGTTCCACCCTAACTTTACAGGCTTACTAAAAACTTTCCTTCATATCAGGTGTCTTTCTCATCTACTCCTTTCTTCTCACACCAGGGAAACCTGACTTCCCCACAAGGTACTGTACCCCTGGATCCCCTCTTTATTATGCAGTATACCTTCATTCATGTCCCTGTACCCACTGGACAAGAAGATGGAGTAAGCATGCTTCTTGCACCTCACTACCATTTCCAGACTCTTCTTCTACCACTATCATTCATTAGCCTCTTTTCCTTTAAGAATGACTCCATCCAGACTGATCATCTTATCTCAACTCTTGTAGTTGATCTCTTTTGACATCTAGATCATTTTTTCTCTTTTCTCAAGGAGTTCAATGCCTGATTTATAGTCTTCCTCTCTACCCCAAACCCTGACCTTTTTGCTTAAGGACTTCAATTTATATGTTGATGTCCTTCCAAATATCCTTGATTCCCTTGATCTCTACCCTTAGCGCTGCCAAACACAAGTTGTTTTCTTACTTCAACTGAAGCATAATAGATTCTGCTCCAGCCCCTTACTTTTACTCTGTGTGTGTCTTTCTGTTTCAAGTGTGTCTCTTGTAAACAACATATTGTTAGATTCTTCTTTCTAGTCCATTCTGCTATTTATTTGTGTTTATAGATAAGTTCATACTCACAGTTATGATTGCTAACTGTGTCCCTCCATCTTATTCTCTTCCATTTATCCTTCTCTTTTTTGACCCTGTCCCCTCCTCAGAAGTCTGTTTTGGTTCTGACCATTGTATCCCTTAATGTACCCTCCCTCTTATCATCCCTTCCCCTCCTATTTGTCTAGTTTAGTAAGATGAGTTTCTATACCCACCTGTGTGTGTGTATGTATATATATTCTTTCCTCTTTGAACCAGTTCAGATGATAGTGAGGTTCATGTGTTATCCATTTCCCGCTCCTCCTTTTTACCCTCCATAGTAAAAACTCTTCCTTGGACACCTGTTTTATGTGAGATAATTTTCCCTATTCCTCTCCTGTCCCCCTTCTCCTAATGCATTCCTCTTTCTCACCTTTCCACTCTTCTTTAAGATCATCCCAACATCATTGACTCATATTCATCCACTTTCTCTAAGTAGATTCCTTCTAACTGCCCTTAGGATGTTAAATTCTTAGGATTACATGTATCATTTTCCTATATAGGAATGTTCACAGTTTAACCTTATTAAGTCCGTTACGATTTCCATTTCATGTTTACCTTGTTATGCTTCTCTTGAGTCTTGTGTTTGAATATCAAATTTTCTATTCAGCTCTGGGCTTTTCATCAGGAATGCTTGAAAGTCCTTTATTTCATAAAATATCCATTTTCCCTTGTAGTATAATATTCAGTTTTGTTGGACAAGTTACTCTGGGTTGTAATCCTATCTCCTTTGCCTTCCAGAATATCATATTCCAAGCCTTCTACTCCTTTAATGTGGAAGCTGCTAAATCTTATATAATCCTTGACAGTGGCTCCATGGTACTTGAGTTATTTTTTTCTGGCTGCTTGAAGTATTTTCTCCTTGACTTGGGAACTCTAAAATTTGGTGATAATATTCCTGGGAGTTTTCATTTTGGGATCTCTTTCTGGGAGTGATTTGTGGATTCTTTCAATTTCTACTTTGCCTTCTAATTCTGTAATATCTGGACAATTTTCCTTTGTAATTTCTTAAAATATGATGCCTAGGCTCTTTTTTTGACCATGGCTGTCAGGTAGTACAAGGATTCTTAAATTATCTGTCCTCAGTCTGTTTTCCAAGTCAATTGTTTTTCTATGAACTATTTCACATTTTCTTCTATTTCTTCATTCTTTTGACTTTGTTTTATTGTTCTTGATGTTACATGAAGTCATTGGCTTCCACTTGATGAATTCTAATTTATAAGGAGTTATTTTCTTCAGTGAGGTTTTTTGTTTGTTTGTTTGGATGGTTTTTTTTTTACCATTTGGTCAATTCTGATTTTTAGGGAGCTATATTCTTCTTATTTTTGTGCCTTTTTTACCAAGCTGTTAATTTTTTTTCATAATTTTCTTGCGTTGCTCTCATTTCTTTTCACAGTCTTTCCTCTATCATTATTATTTGATTTTTAAAATCTTTTTTTTTTTTGCTGTTATTCATCTCTTTCTTTAGCCCTTATAAAATTCTTGTTTGGTTTGTGTCCAAACTGCATTTTAATTTGAGGCATTGCTTATAGATGTTTTTAAGTCATTATCTTTTAAGTTTGTGTATTGAGCTTCTCTGTCACCATAATAGCTTCTAACAGTCAAGTTATTTGTTGTTTTTGTTGTTGTTATTGTTTGATCATTTTTCCATTTTTTTACTTCGTACTTTATACTTTATATGTTAGAGTTGAGTTCTGCTTACCTGTGTGAGAGATGACTGGCCTAAGCTTTAGTCTTTTATGTCTTTCTGGTGCTTTCTTTCACAGCTAGGTCTGTAAATTTTTCATAATTCCAAGGTGGTACAATTTAGGGAATACTCTAGTTACTGACCTGATCTGTGCTCTAGTCCTTATCCAGCTAGGGCCCCTACTACCTCACTATTGTAACTTCTCCCCTTAACCCTGGAACCATGATGTGGAACTGGGTAATGGGCAACAGAGCAGCTAAATGAGACCTGGTCCTATAGACAGTGTGAGCACAAGGGTCCTATAGAATCTCCTTCTGATTCGGTGCTCAGTTCCTTAATGTCCCTGTGTGTTATATGCATCTGCTATTTGTCAAACTATGTATGATTTTCCTCCATTACAAAATCTTAGAGAAATTAGTCTTTCTCTCCTACCAACACTCATTTTCATCTTAGAATCATCCCAGAGTTCAAGACTTTAAAAATCTTTTGGGTCTGCTCCTGCCACTGCTACACCACCATGTCTCTAAGTCACACACCTGGTGCTACTTCCACCATGTTGCACTCCCAGTCAGCCCCCATCCTAGTATCTGCAGACTTATCTTTCTGTCCTCTTAAGTGGCTCTGGGCTGGAAAAATGACTCATTGTGACTTCTTCTTAGGTAGTGATCCTACTCAGAGTTCAGTTTGACACACTTTTAAACTTGTTTAGAGGAGTGGATTGGGAAAGCTCAGAAAAAATGCTCACTTTACTCTGCTATCTTGGTTCTGCCCCCCTTCGGTTATATTCTTGATCTCATCATGGACCTATTATGACTCATCTCCATAATCCATAACTCTGAAATTCCTGTGACCATAACATCTAACCATCTTTCCATTTGCCTCCCTACTCATCTGTTCTTCCCTTTCCAAACCCCAGTTCTGAATTACTCCCACTCTCTTCCTTTTCTTCTCTCCATTTACCTGTGAATTCATTGGAGAAATTCCAATTCCGTTCTATGCAACCTTGCTGATTGGGTCCACAAATTTATGTTATGTAGTCTCAATAGTCCCATAGATCAACACACCAGTACTTTTACTCTTCTCTGATTGAGTTTACCCTATTCTTCTCAGTATCTGTTAGAACCTTATCTTCTCTCCCCTGTCACCTACATCATCTCCTCCTCACCCTTTAATAGAGGAGTTTGTCTCACTCTTCACTGAATAAATTGAAGCCATTCATCCCAAACTATGTTTCTTCCCTTTCTATATTTTAAATCACCTTGATATTATTTTTCATTATCTCTTCCTTTGCTCAACTTGTGGAGGAAGAAGTAGCTTTTTTCCCCCTTGCCAATGCTGACTTCTCTTGATCCCATCCTCCCATGAATTTGCCACATTGATACCCCTTTTTCTTCTTAATTTTCAATCTGTCTTTAGCTCCTCACTATTTTTCTTTTTCTTTTTTTTCTTTTCTTTACTTTTTTGGCGAGGTAATTGGTGTTAAGTGACTTGCCCAGGATCACACAGCTAGCTAGTAAGTGTCAAGTGTGTGAGGCCGGATTTTAACTCAGGTCCTCCTGACTCCAAGGCCAGAGCTCTATCTCCAAGGCTGCCATTGATCTCTTATTTGCCAAATTTAATAGCCTTTTCTCAGTTCTTATCCTTCTTGATCTTTCTGCAAGATTTAACAAGTCTTTCAATATATGACCTTGTTCTTGGCTTTTTGTGACAATGCTCTCATTTCCTCCTGTATCTCCACCTGCCTGACCATTCCTTCTCAGACTTTTTTGCTGATTCTCATCCATGCCTCACAGACTTTTTGTGGATCTATCTCAGGGCTCCATTCTGGGCCTTCTCTTTTCCCTTAATATTCCTTCTCTTGATTATTTCAACAGTTCCCATGAGTTAAACTATCTCAATTTGGACAACAACCAGGTCAATAGAGCTAGCCTCAGTCTTCCTGAGTTCAAATACTGTATCACTAAATGCTGCTGCTGCTCCAATTGAATGTTCCACAGGGGTCTCAAATGTTCAAAATTGAGCTCATTATCTTTTCCATAGTGCCCCCCTCCTCAACCTCCCTATTTCTGTCAAGGACACCATTCTTCTAGTCACTCAATTTCTCAGGCTTGAAGTTATCTTCAACTTCTCTTTCATATCTGTTGACATATAACTTGCAGCATTTATAGATTTAAGAAGTCCTCTTCCTAATTCCTATTTCCACCAATAAGTTGGGTCCTCCAAAGCAAAGCCATATCTCCCCCTCAGGGATTTAGGGGTAACCCTGAGTGGTTGGGAGTTGTCTTCCTTTAATACTATAAGCTCGAGTCTCTAGCCCAGTGTGTTCTCCCCAGTGTTAACCACCAAGTATTAGCTAATTTTATTTAACCAATTAACATTAATTAGCTTTTACAAAGGGGATATTTCCTGAAAATATAGAGCAAGAACAGAAATACAAACAGAATTCTCCCTCCACCTAACACCTAGGGGGAACACTTTACCCTGTACTATCTCCATGCCAGGGGTGAGTGAGCTAGTCTCCATATAGCATTCTTTCCCACCAAATTCACTTCTGAATGTGGCATAGTCAATGGATGAGTTGCTGTCTGTCCCTCTTGGCTGCCTTTGATCCACATCTTTGCTGAGCCAAGCAAGCCCTCAGTATTTCTATCTTCCCCAGGTTCAACTGTCTGTAAAATCTGGCATGGACTCCAGCCACCAGTCCTCAGGCAAGTCACCCTCCTGCTTTTTTTGAAGCTCATGAAGTTGCTGCCTATTCTAAGACTCTTTCACTTAAGAGCAGACAAAACCAAACTCAAAGAGGCAAAGAACAGAGGCCCATATTTAAAAACCACAAGTGGGAGTAATTACAGACTGGGGCCTTTCTCTTACAGCTCTTTGTATCCATTGTGTATTTAATTTTCTGTTTCTGCTTAATATAATGGAAACTTCTTGAAGACAGGAGATTTTAAATATTTTTTTTCTTCGTATCCCCAGTGCTTGGCACATGGGAGTAAGTTTAGTCCAACACACCTGGTTAATAGATGATTCCTTTCCACAACATCCCCAATAAGTGGTCATCCAGCCTCCTCTTGAAGTCTGGTGCCTGGGAACTCATTACCTACAAAGGCAGTCCCTTCCATTTTTAACAGCTTTAATCATTAAGAAGTTCTTCCTTACATTAAACTGAAATCTACTTTACTGTTATTTCTACCCATTGGCTGATGTTCAGTCCTCAGGATCCAAGAAGAATATGTTTAATACTACTTCCAAATGACAACTGTTCAGGTATTTGAACTTGCTGATCATGTCACTGTAACTTTCCCCTTACCCAAGCTAATATCTCCAGTTCAACTCAGCAACAAGTTGAAGTAGGTACCAGCTCCATCCCTGGGGAGAGTGAACTCAAGCTTAAAGCAGTTTCTAGATAGCATCCTATCCCACCAAGTTCACCTCTGAATGTGGCATTGTCACACCTGTGGCAAGTACAAAGTACCTGCTATATACCCCACACTGTGCTAGACACTAGAAATACAAAAGTGAAAACAAAAAAGTGCTTCCTCAAGGCCTTTACAGTCTACTGGGAACTATCTTCACCCCACTCTCTTATGGCATGGTTTTGAGCCCTTCAACATCTTGGCCTCCCTCCCCTGGACATGCTTGTCCATGCCCTATGATAACCACTAACACAATATTCAAGATCAGATCAGACCAGGGAAGACTGCAACCAGAATAACATCTGCTTTGGACATCATAATTCTGTTAGCCTCAGATCATGTTAGTTTTTTGGTTGCTGTGGCATAGTGTTGGTGCATATGGGGCTTGCAGTCTGCCAAAACATTCAAGTTTTTTCTCATGAACTGTTGTCTAACCATGTCTGTCCTTTCTGGAATTATGCAATTTATTTTAACCCAAATGCAAGACCTTGTGTTTATCTGTTAAATTACTTAATTATGGCTATTAAATATGGCCCAATCTTCCAGCCTATCAGGATCTTTTTGGATGACAGTTCTGCCATCTAATCTGGCATCAAGCTTCATGTCAGCTATCTTCCACACATCGGATAAGGGTGCCATCTGTGCTTCCATCCAAGTATTGATGGAAATGTTGAACAAAACAGGGTCAGTGACAGAGCTCTGCCAACATACCGCTAGCTGGGAGACAATACATATAAGTGTGAGACAGTTTTAAGAGCTCAACCCTATGTCATCAAAGTGCTAAGCAGTATCATATGTTGACTATGAGAACAGTAAGAATTCAGAGAAGAAAGAGATCATTGAGAACTGGAAAGATTCACAAAGGAAGCAAGGCTTGATGTGGGATCTAAGGTAAGCCTTAAAGGCAGGATCTGCCTAGGCAAAAAGGAGGGACATTCCTCATGAGAGAAACATAAGGAGTCAGTATAAGAATGAGGAAAGCATGTTAATGGATGTTAAGGAGTATGTACACTGAGAAATAAATAAAGTTATTTCATTGGGAAAAGAGTCCAAGATCATTGATTTTGATTTTCTTTTTTGTTTTCTTTTGAGACCAAGTCTTCTTCTTTTACCCAGGTAGGACTTGCAGTGACCATTCACAGACCTGATCCTCCTATCAGTTGGCACGGGAGTTTTGACAAGCTCTACTTCCAACCTGGGCTACTTGACTCCCCTTAGGCAGCCCAGTGGCCCCTTGATCACCATGTTGGTGCCAGACTTAGTGTAGAAAACAGATCAGCTTAACACACTGCAACTCATAACTCCTGAGCTAAAGAGATCCTCCAGCCTCAGTCTCCCTCAATAGCAGCCATCTAGTCTAGAGATTTTGATTTTTGTGAATATTTATTAGAATTCCATTTTTTTAAATTGAGAAAGTTATTAATGGCTCAGAACTAGTTCAAAACAAAAGTACAATTGAACGTTAGTCAGGACTAAAAGTCACACTATTTAACCTAGTGCTATAATTGTACCACTGACACTTCCAACCTCCACATTCTGAATCAATAATATATGTTTTTTGTACATATCTGTTTATCTATATACCTAAGAGTACATATTGTGATTTTTAAAATCAGCTGCTTAAAACTGCGCTAAGACATTTGGGACACCCTGTATAAAATGCTTTGTATGCCTTAATGCACAATGTACCTGTCACATAGGGACTCTTAGTTCTAGCCATCTATATTCAGGTTTGCTGTTTTATTTTATAAACTTAATAGTTGGATTTTAATAGCTAAGCTTTAGTGGCTTAAAACTGCACTAAGACATTTGGGACACCATTTCAGCCTCACAGTAGCCTCCTAAGGTAGTTATTATAACTATCATAAACTCAGTATTACAAATAAAGAAACAATGGTTTAGAGAGGTCTCATGATTTGTCCAGGTCACACAACTATTTTTGGAGCTAAGATTCAAAGGCAGGTTTTTCTTACTACAAATACAATCCTCTATCCACTATACTATGCTGACCTCCTAGAGTTGGGGCCAATAATAACGTAAGGGGCTTTCAGGAGTCCTTCACCAGCTTCTCTGATCTATATCCTCAAAACAAATAATTTTATGGGTATGTGGTATATGTAGGAATGAGAAGACCAGTATGTAGTCTAGCCTCAGAAAGCGGTACTATCTAGTAGCCATAATTTATTAGAAGGAAATAAAATCCCCTGAAGTAAACACATGGAAAAAAAAATAGATAGCCCTGAAATGAGCTTAATTTAAAAACAAAATCTGAGTGTGAAAGAGAATCTTATTTATAAAAATACAGGTAAGATTTCTACAGCTGGAGAAGGGAAAAGGAAGGTCTTTTTTTAAGAGGAAATTAAAGCATGTTCCATAGGGAAGGAACTAGAGATGGGTGACAGATTAAAGCATGTGAGAGGGATGATGGACTACTAGAGCAACATTTTAGGATGTTGACATCGTAGGATGTCAAGGGCATCGAGGGATTTGCCTTAGAGGAAAATAGTAGAATATGTCTGTGGACTAGTTTCAAAGTCTGGGAGCAGGAACAGGACCAGGAGGGGACACTTGACGTGGTGGTCCACTGGAATATATTGGATTCGTAGTCAGTCCTTGTGTGAACTTGGGCAAATCACTTGATCTTTCTGGCCCTCAGTTTTCTCATCTACAAAATGAGGAGATTGGACCAGATTAGAGGTTCTTCGCCTTTTCTGTGTCTTGGACCCCTTTGGCAACCTGGTAAAGCCTACAGATCTCTTCTCAGAATAGTATTTTAAGTGAATAAAATAAAATAAATAGATTACAAAGGAAATCAATTATTTTTAAATAAAGATGTAATGTTTTTCCCCTGCAAGTTTATGAACTCCCTGAAATCTATCCATGGACCACAGGTTAAGAATCCCTGGATCTCTGAAGTCTTTCCAGATCTCAGTCTATGATCCTACAATGATGTCTTGCTTTATTCTATTGACCCAAGTTCCTAGATTCATTTTAATTTTGCTGCCTCATATGTAACCATCAGGGTTCTGTTGGAGTTTTTAAGAATTAAGTAGTTATCCACACTGTATTATATCCAGATTAGATGAAAGAATTTTTTATTTATTGCAAAAAATAAAGCCCCTGAGGTTATTTGGAGAGTTAATCCATAAAGGTTCCCATCCTTTAATTCACTTGCTTCTTGAACCTTCTTTTAGGACTTGTGCTAACCTTAACCGGAGGAGCTTTTTAATTCCGTTAAGTTACTTTGTTCCCATAACATCAATGCTACATAATTGAGCGCTCTCTTTTTAGCATCACAATAATACCATCAATGATAAATCCAGCTGTTTAGTGTTTTGATTCCTAGTTGATCTTGCCCCGGGGGTCTCTTGTGCTAGGCCCTGTGACAGGCAGTCATCTCTTCTCTCACAGGTGGTACTGTGAAGGGAAGGAACTGGAAAACTCACCTGACGTTCAAATCACCCAGGCGGGAAACGTGCACTCATTGACCATCACTGAAGCCTTTGAGGATGACACAGGGCGTTATTCGTGTTTTGCTTCCAATATCTATGGGACAGATTCAACTTCTGCAGAAATTTATATAGAAGGTAAAAAAAATATATATATGCACAGGTTTTCAATGGGCAGTGTTAGTGAGTTTTACAATATTATTCTACTGGGGGAGGTTTATTACATTTCTTGTTTAAGATTTTTTTTTAATCCTCTAAAGTTTTAGAGAGGTTTCTCTAAAACCCTGGATTTTCTCCAGGTATTGTTCTTTAACAAATGGATAAAGAGTCTGTTTGGAAATCTTTGACCTCACCTCTTCAGAGGTTTTGTCTGGGGTGCCAGTGAATTATCAGTAAGCCAAATATCAGAGCTCCGGTAATAGTGCTGAGATTTTGCTGCTACTGTTTTTCTGGTTTTGGCAAAAGGACTACAAACACCCTTACTTTAAAAAAAAAACAATACAACAAAATAATCAACTCTACCTTATTAATAGTAAGGCTAGACAAAGGGGCACACAGCTACAGCTACAATGTTTGAAATCTACTTTAAGCCCTTTCTTTCTCAAATCTGTGACTGAGGGACTAAAATGAATTATAGACACTGGAGAATGCCATTACCTTTCAGAGCAACTTATCCTTCCTAAACAATTCTTATTACAGCCAGGGAGAGTTTTAAACTTAGAAAAACTGGAAGGTTAAAGCAATTGTTTTAAGTTTTAAGATCTTTCGGATCCCCCCTCAGACACAACACTTACTAGCTGTGTGACTCTGGGCAAGTCACTTAACCCCAATTGCCTCATCAAAAAGCAAAAAAAAAAAAAAGAGATCTTTCAGGAGGTAGGTTTTGTCAGTATAGGGAACTCCCAGTATGCTGTTCTCCCTCTCCACAAATCCATAACTCACTGGTCCTAAAGAACATCCTGAGGGCCCAAGCATTTCTCCACACAGACCCAGAATGCATCAAAGGCCAGAGTTGAAACCAGTTCTTCCTGAACCCAAAACCAGCTTGCTTTCTACTGCTGCTTGGTTAAGAAATACAGTTCTTAAATTGCTTGTAAATCAATTTAAGAAATTAGGATAAAAATCTCATGTCTCTCTTCCCTCTTTTCCAGGCGCTTCATCGTCTGACTCTGACGGGGATGTTAAAAAGGAAGATATGAATCGGTAATGCTAATTAAATTGATTTTTGAAACTTTTCATTTTGTTGACTGTAAGTTTGTTTCTTAGCTTTCATACAGTCTTTTAAAAAACTATGAATTGGTTTGCTTTTAATTTTTTTTTACTTCAAATAGAATTTAAAATCTGTGATTTGGGGGATAAGAGATTAATGCAGGTTCATAACTGTGTGGTCTCAAAAGAAAGGGTTAGGCTGTATTAGGTGAACAAACAATCAGCTGTTTCCTTTGGTTTAGTTATCAGATTAATATCAATATTTCCTCTAAGAAACAGATAGCAATATAAATATAAAACATGCAAGGGGGAACAAATGATCTTTATACTGCAACTGCTTGATGTTTTCTGATTAAAATAGTAACAAGAATGACTCAAAGTCAACAAGAAAATATTGAATTATGGTATGTGATCTTAGATAAGACATGGAACTTCTCTTGGCTTCAGTTTCCTTTCCTGAAAAAGTGAGAGGGTTAATGAAGATGATGAACAATAATAATAAAGAACACCCAAAGGTCACTTCCAGCTTGGAAATCTATAAGGCAAACATTATACTTAGTATAAAGTGTTGTTTATTCAGCTGGCACCAACTTAAGCTGAATTGTATAATGTAATGTTGATAGAGAGATGATCTTGGACACTTAACCTCATTTTCTCATCTATGAAATGCAAATTTTTTTTACCTCCTTAAATTGATAGGGTTCAATAAGATAAATCCTGAAACCTGGGCTGTTTACAAACACAAATACAACAAGTCTTTATTAAATACCACTGTGTGCAGAGCATGATGCTAATTCCTAGGGGAGATAAAATAGTGAGATAAAACATGATATCTGCTTACCCTCAAGGATCCTATAGTTCTGCTCAGAAGAAAAGTGCTCAAAAACTATAATAAATTATAACATTAATCCAAGATGATCTATTATCATCATAAAAAACCTGAATCTGGGACTTCATTGGTGTAGGGAACTACAGGTATGGAACTCTATCAATCCAAATTTGTAGCTATTCTGCAATATAAAGTCTTGGAAAATTTGCTTGGTCATGACAAGGTTAAATGACTTGCCCAAGATCTCAGGAGCTAGAATATGTCCAGGTGTTCCTGAATCCAAAACTGGCTCACTATCCATGCTGCCTGTTACAGCATTCTCTTGAAGTGCCAGGCAAAGTAATTCAATGATGATTTTGCTTTTGTTTTCTCTAAGTTTTTATCTATTATAATCGTTCTATTCACTATAGGATTTACATTCATTTGAAGCAGTGTGGGCCAGGACGTGACCTAAAAACATTGAGCTAAAAGTCAAATGCCCTGAGTTTTTAGACTGACTTCATTTCTAATTACATCATTATTAACCACTAACACTACTAGCCAGCAGTATGACTTTGGGAAAGAAAGTTAGCTTATCTAAACTTCTATTTTCTAATCTACAAAATAGAAATAATACCACTCACCCTGCCTATCTCATAGGAATGTAAGAGAGAGAAGGGAAATGCTTTTATACTAAAAAGCAATGCACAGATACTAAGACTTTATTTTAAGTTTTGTACTGAGTCACCCCAACAGAAGTCTTGCTCTGATGCCTCATTGTGACATAAGTTCCCAAAACTTATGCCAGTGGACTACCAATTGTGGAAGTTTATGCCAAGAAGAGTATGGATCTATTGGTGTATGTGGATGTGTATATTCTTAAAAAGCAAATTATGTAACAAAGCAAACATTATAGTTTCTTATGCAATCCTTCCTTTTTCTTCTTTGTATGTTGATATGTTTGTATATGATTGTTGAGTTCACACATACATATAAAAAGAAAATTTAAAAGAAAAGATTCCACCAAACCAGATTCCTGAAATAATCTTAGCAACAGACTAAAGACAAGCCCAGCTTAGTATGGAGAGGCTCACCATTTAGTGATGAACTTTTTATCTATGGCACCCCAAGAACAAAAGGAAAATACAAAATGGTGTCCTCAGTGTGATGTAGGCTGCTTATGTAATGATCATGGTAGAGTGGTAAAAGAAGGGGTTTGTTCATTTTTCAGTCATATCTGACTTTTCATGACCCCATTTGGGGTTTTCTTGACAAAGATACTGGAGTGGTTTGCTAATTCCTTCTCCAGATCATTTTACAAATGAGCAAACTGAGGCAAACAGGATAAAGTGACTTGCCAAGGGTGATATAGCTAGTAAGTGTCGGCAGCCAGATTTGAACTCAGGTCTGTCTGACTCCAACCTGGTACTCTATCCATTACGCCACCTAGCTACCCTGAAAGAGGGGGTAGATGATGCTAAAACAAAACAAAACCATAGTAATCTGTGCTCTAAATACGAGATCCTTGTCCGATGACCAGTGAGTTGATCTATTACTAGAGGAACTGAACTATTTGCAGTATAATGGGTAGAAAGCTGGCCATGAAACCAGGAAGAGCTAGGTACAAAGCCCACCTCTGACACATATGGGACCCCAGGCAAGGCATTAAATTTCTCAGTGCTCTGGGCAGCTGATTCTCTACATCATCGTGGAGAAGGTGTCAGCCTGCAATGGTAGAGGGAATTTCCTAAACTAAAGAGTTTTCTATAGCAATGAAATACAGGTCCAGTCACAATCTTAACTACAAGTGAAACTAAAAATTATAAGAAAGATGACCCAAAGTTCTTTTCAAAGAAACAAATAATTGCCTGTTTATTTTATTGTGGGCCTAAGAAATATAATTACAATTCACCTTGAGCTGCTCGTGATTAGCTAAATATCACCCAAAAACTCAAGTTAGCTATATCCTATTGAGCAGGAAATGACTGGTTAATTATGGGGAAGTCATTTCTAAACCAGTTGTTTGTGTTTAGTTAAACCATTGATTGGTTAGAGTAAAAGCCAAAATCAAAAACAAATTAAAAGAAAGCATAAAGATTGAGAAGAACATAGTGTATGCAGCTACAACAGATTCAACCTGCTGTATTCATTCTGTCTATAAGTACAGAAAAAGAGAAATGTATAAAGGAAAAGACTGATTCTGAATTGCCATTCCCAGGAGATGTCTACCCAGTATAAAGCAATGGCCACAACAAGGAGGCCAAAAACCACCCTAGCCAGCAAATTCTTGATCCTTTTGACAAGCAGAGAGCTATAGCAGCCTGGGACAATGCTGACTTAGGTTATAAACTCCTTTTTAAAACACTGCAGAGGAAAATTTAATTCGACAAAGATAAGTTAAGCTCCTACTATGTATAAGGTACTTAATGCTTGGTGCTGGAGATACAAAGCTAAAAATTAAACAATTCCTGCCTGCAAGAAACTTACATTCTACTGGTGAGAGATGCAGGGAATCAAACATCTATACAAATAAGTATAAGGAAAATTGAGACTAAGAATGCATTAGCAACTGGAGATATCAGGAAAGGCTTCAAGGAGGAGGAGGTACCTGAGCTGAGCCTTGAAGGGAGCTAGGGATTCTAACATTCAGAGGTAAGGAGGAACTCCAGGCATGGGAGACAGCTCATTTAAAGGCACAGAGTTGTGAAAGACAGAATATTGAGTTCAAGGAACCACTGGTGGTCCAGTTTGACAAGAATATGGAGTGCTGCAAAGGAAGTGATGGGAAATAAGGCTGGAAAGGAAGGCTGGAGCCAGTTTCTAGAGGGCCTTAAATACCAAGCTGAAGAGTTTGTGTTTTAACCTGTGGACAGTAGAGAACCCCTGAAGGGTTTTGACAAGGGGAGTGGCGTAGTCTGTGTGTCTTAGGGTTTAAAAAGACAGTACGGATTAGAAGATCAGGCAATTCTGTGGAAAGGGAATGGGTGAGGGGAACTTCTGGAAGCAGAGATGCCAATGAGAGCTTCTTCGTAAGGGCTCAGAAAGGAGGTGATAGAGGTCTGAAGTAGGGTGATGACTGTCTGCATGGGAAATAAAGGGACAGATACAAGAGATGTGGTCAAGGGAGAAAGAGCAAACTTGGCAATTGAATGGATGGAGGTGCAGTGAGGGGAGGGAAGGGGAAGGGACTTGGAAGAAAGAAAAACTGTGATCGGAAGTGACTGAAGGATGGTGGCGACCTCGACAGAAATAAGGAAGTTAGAAGAAAGAAAAATAATGAGGCAAGGCTGTACAGGTTTTCTTGAAAAATACAACCCAGCTAGGTAGCGCATAGAGCACCAGCCCTGGAGTCTGGAGGGCCTGAGTTCAAATCCAGCCTCAGACACTTACTAGCTGTGTGACCCTGGGCAAGTCATTTAACCCCATTGCCTCGCCAAAAAAATACAACCCCAGAGGTAAACTCTGTTCAAAGATCCTGTTTATATGTATCAAATGAGGGATAAAATAAGCATACTTGCCAAAGGTATTTGCCACTTTCCTAGACGATGTGATGGAAAGAGGAATTGTCTGTAAATGCTGAGGTGCTCTAGATGTTCTAGTGTGTGGGTGACAGTATATCAATTGCATCAAACTGCAGAATCCTCTAGGGCCTCCTCTTGGAGACCTGTGACTCCTCTGTAGCCCTCTGCTGCTGCCCTGGAGGAATACCACCCTGCTCCTTTGTGAATCAATGCAAATAAAAAATACATATAATTTTAAAACATCAAATCCATTGTGTTCAAATGTAGCCTATTGTTACATGCTTGAGAGAATCTTTGAGAGATTTTATCTTCATTGAGTAATGGGCAAACGTGGTAAGACTACACTGTTTTAAATATTTCACAGGGTCCAGAAGCCAGAAGAGGTGTCATCACCTCCTACTAATTCTGCAGTCCCCCTGAAGGAAGGAGCAGAAGCACAGCCTAGAGTGGTCCGGCCTCATCTATCTATTATTCAGCAGGTATGAGAATCCAGGCATAACAGGCAAATGAATCCATTCCCAATACTTTATTGTCTCATGCCACAGTTTAAAAGGCAGAGAGTACACATATGATGTCACACTGGGCCTAGAAGTGGGCATCACCCCATGAGACTTGATTTTCTATTTATTAGAGCCTATGATGATTCTTCTGTCTCAGAGAGCACAGCTATGGTGGTAGTCCTCACAGAATACCGATTTCTTCTGGCAGGTCCTGGTTGCTCTGGTGTTGTAACATTCTTTTCTGTGATAGCTGCTCATTTCTATTCGTTGTTAGTCCTAAGGGATGAAATTTTTTTCTAGTCCATTAGAATACTTCTGTAGCAAGTTGGGAAATTATAGATAAAAATAATTAAATAATTTACATCAAATTAACAAAATTAATTACTGGATATTAAATTAACAAAATATGAGAAATTTCTCACCAAATTTATAAAAAATTAAGATGGCTCTTCACTTGATCACTTAAAAAAAAAACTGTGGCTTTTCATCCATTAGTACCCATTTTACCATCTTTTAATAACTGTGTAGATTTCTGGAAAAAAAAAGGATTGACTATAAGTCCAAAGTAGTCTGTATGGTACCCAGGCTTAGGGTTGCCCCGTCCATTCCTCTTGGGAAGAGCAGTTCCCCTCATGAAGTGGTTTAGAGGCCAGATCTGCACGGAAGGATTGCATTATCTCAGTGGCTGAGGCATTTATCACTGTTCCTTTTTCTTTTAATTTTCAGTGTCAGAGCCCCACAAACTACTTACAAGGACTGGATGGAAAGCCTATAATAGCAGCTCCTGTGTTCACAAAGGTAATTGAAACTTAATCTCCCTCTGATGTGACTTAAAGAAATCACAATAACTGTACCGACTCAGAAAATAAAAGTTGTTGCGTTTTCTTTAATGTTACCTCAGGATATGAATTCACCAGGAAAAATTTCTGGCTGTAGTAATAATTACAACCCCAACTTTCCAATAATGGCTTCCACGTCAGTAAGCAAGTCCTTCCACACTCACAATATTCTTTTTGGTTTTAAATTGTCCCCAGGAGTTTTCAACACACCTTTACTGGCTTCAGTTTCCATTTCAAATGAATGTTCATCCCTGATGAGAGCAGGTCCCTTTGGATGTCATTAGTCTGCTCTAGTCTGCACTTTGGTTTTCACCCTTAGTATTTCTGCAGTTTGAAGTTGGTAGTTGGGTCCCAAGGTCATGCCCAGAAAGGCACAAGTAACAGTCCATGTATATCACACGAAGCACTTCTCTCCATCACTGAGCCATAAGGTAAGGCTCATCATCACTGGGCTGCCCTCCACTGATGAGGTTTTTTCTGCCACTGCAACTCATCCAGCTACCTAGGAAAGACTGCCAGGCACAGAAATGAGAGCACAGGGTTTAGAGCCAAGAAAGCTGAGTTCGAATTCTGCCTCAGAAACTTACTAGCTGTGAGGCTAGAGGCAAGTCACCTACCTTGTCAGGTTCTTCACCTGAGAAAATCACCACAAGCTATAATGAGCTGTACAAAAATGAACCATCATTGCCGTCATCGTCATCATCATCTACAGTCTGGGCAGGTGGTGATCTGGGTCAGTGGAAGAGATACCTGTGCAGGTGAAATCACAGTTCCTTAAAGTCCTGAACAGTGATTCACACAGCGGTCCTGGGGGCTAGCCCCCCAGGAGGGAGCTGGCTTTGATCCCTCATCTTCTAGCAACTTGCTTTCGTACTTGAGCGATCAAGACCCTGTATATGTGCTTCCTTGTTTAGGTGATTTTTCCTCAAGAAAAAAATCATAAGCAAGGCTTTTCAGAGCTCTGATTTTAAAAGTAGCTCTTGGCAGAGCCAAACTGTGTAGACTCTTCCTCTGCCACAGGCTTTCAACTCCATAAATGGAGCACACACTCCTCTCGCGTGTTCAGGGTACTAGTAAGCATTGGCCCCATGCCCCAGGGATTCAGCAGCAGCCGCACACTTGCGTTAGTCTCTGTCAGGGAGGGCACAGCTGAGGTCAGTCACTGCCAGTGTCATTAGCCACACATTTCTCTGAGTCAGAGTCACTGATGACAGTGCTCATGTGTCTGTGGGCCATGACAACAAACCCTTTTATGCACTTTGATTTAGGCTATTCCTGTTCTGTTTCCTCACCTTTGGGCGTCAACCTAACGCCTCTGCCTCACTACCTATTCTATCCTATAATAATGGGGTCTTTTTCATTGATGCCAAGAAATCATCATTTGTATTTTTATAGCATGCATGTTGATCTGTGGAGCACAGTTCTGTTTTTAAGCACCATATCATTGATCCTTAGACTTTCTTTGGGGTTAATGGGAACTCCTTTTATCATCATTTTAGAGTTAGGGGAAAATGAAGGTGCACAGAGAGATAAATGAGTTGCCTAAAGCTCCCCAACAAATGGGTGGTAGAGTTTATGACTGGATCATGGAGGTACTTCATCTTAGTTCAGGCCTGGACCAATAGGAACCATCTTTTGCAAGACTTTTTATGTGACTTTAGATAGGGAGAGGCCTCACTAATAAAATATTTCCCTACAAGTCCGAACAGTACAGTATGAAGTATTTTTGTAGGGAAAAAAAGAGCACTACCACTTGATGAGTGGGAGAGGCTGCTGACCCCCTCCCCACTCCCACGCCCACAGCAGCTGCCGCTGTGGTTCCTGCTCCAAGGCTGCAGAAGCCCTGGCTCCAGCAGTTTCAGCAGTAATTTGAAAAGGGCAGCGGTAGAACGGGTGGGGGAAGGGAGAGGTAGAAGAGCAGATCTGTTATATAACAGCAGAGACAGGAAAACCTGGAACAACCGTGCTAGGGGTCTGATCCGGAGTTCTAATGACTGCATGGACAAACTCAGACCACTCTTTTTTTCGAATTATTTTCTAACCCAGCATATGCACCAATCTGTGGTGGAATTAAAGCTAATGGATTCCTAGCTTTGTGTAGTTATTATGCCCCCTGCCTTCCTCGCAGGGATGTCACAAATATGACAGAGGTACCAACAGAATATTTTAAGTTTTATAGAAGAAGGCCTGTAGCTGAACCTAGAACATTAGCAGAGCAAGAAAAGGCACTGGCTTTGCTCATTCTACCCTTTCCCTTCTTCATCCTCCTCCCCTATCCCATTTCATAGATGAGAAAACTGAAGCTCAGAGAAATTACATGAAGAGGCAGCGAAATTCTATAAAGAGCTCAGTAAGACCCTCCAGATTAAATCAACACATTTTAATAATCAATGATTTCAGTGCAAAGATGAAAATGGGGGTGGGTGAGGGGAAATTGAAACATGTTAGAAAATATGGTCCAGGATTAAAGTAGCATATCAGTGTAATGAACACTGTTTATGAAACCAGAGCACCTAGATTCAGATCCTGACACTATCACTGCTTGGGTGACCTTTGGCAAATCTCTTAATTTCTTCATCCGTAAAATTACGGAGTTGTATTAGATGATAGCAAGGTCCTCTCCCTTCTAAATTGATGATCCCTTGATCCTAAGAAACAAAAGAGAAAAGAAAACAAAAGAAGCCTATTGACAATATGTCAAATATATTTTTCCTCATGAAGAAGCCAGTGAAGTACTTATTATACATGGTGAGCATAAGAACGTCACAGATAATGAAGCTGATTGTATCAATATCAGATTATTACCATTTTCTAAGTAAATTTAACTGTTAAAATCACTTGTCACCAGGAGATCAAAATTTTAGAAATTGCCTTAATCTAAGAAACATGATCTTCTTGCCAAAAAAGAGGTACAGCAGGCAAGAACAATCTTGATCTAGAATGTAAACTCATTTGTAAAATTCTGAGGAAAAGTATGATGGAAGAGTATGAGCAAGATAAGCTCTTAAAGCAGCAAGAAGTAGAAGGGAAAACAGGGCTATAGAAAAATTTGGTAAAACACCCAGACTAGGGGCAGCTAGGTGGCACAGTGAGTAGAGCACTGGCTCTGGAGTCAAGAGGACCTGAGTTCAAATCCAGCCTCAGACACTTGAAACTTACTAGCTGTGTGACCCTGGGCAGGTCACTTAACCCCAATTGCCTAGCAAAACAAAACAAAAAATAAAATAAAATAAAAGACCCAGACTGTCCCAATAGCGCCAGATTATCATAAGAGCATCTAAGGCTAAAACTTCACAGAGGAGAACAAACAACCTAAAAAATTGGAAAAGATCTGTCAAAATTACTTAAACCAATGATTCCCTCCATCAGTGACAGTAAAATTACCACATTTGAACTCTAATGTCACAGTCCCTGATGTACTTAATGAGAAAGTAGAACTTTCATGCATGAAAGGAAACAAAGTTGGAGAAAAAACTGGATTAGCCCAAATACACCCAGAGGAGAGGGTTGGGGAATTAAATTTCAAGGACATTGAGGGAGAAATTGATTTTCAGGATATCTAAAAAAAAAAAAGGTATATGATCTCACAGAATACTTGAGAATGACTTCTTCCCCATCTCTACATAATTTTCATGACAATAATCTGCATATATGTCAAAAGCTTCCTTAATAAAAGATGTAAGAAGGAGACAAGGGCAATTTCATAACTGATACTCTACATCAGACCACATATTTACAATTGTATGGCTGCCTGAAAGGTGCAGAGAATACAAGATCCCACCATTGCTGACTGTAAAAAATGTTTTTGATTTGGTAGAGCAAATGCTGCCTTTGAGCCCCTCCTTCAGTATGCTGTCGCTTTGTATTTGGCAGTATGGTGCGGTGAATAGAGTTCTGGCTTTGGAGTCAGAGTTCTTGGGTTCAAATGTTGGCTGTTGCTTATCTGCTTACATGACCCTGTTCAAGTCACATCACCACTCTGGGCCTCAGTTTCCTCATCTGTAAAAAGAAAGGGCTGGGCTAGGTTGCCTCTAAGTACCCTTCTGGCTCTAAATTTATCATCTTAGAATTTGTTAAAGTCATACAAGATTTCTTCAAAGTTACAACAGCAAAGATTATTTTCTCTTATACAGGGAACAGGGAAAGGTATACTGACTCCAGGTGTTTGCCAGTGTCTTTGAGGCTAGTTAGCAGAGTCCAAATGGAAAAGAAATTCCCTAAAGAAGATAAGTTTCTCCAGATGCTCTTGTTTACAGGTGACACTGTGCAGGTAACATCAATCCCCAGAATGCTGAAAAACCTGCTAAATAAGATACATAATCACCCCCAAAAGGTTCATCTTGTCTTTTCCCACAGAAAATGAACAAATAAACAAATGGATGAAGGAAGTCTATTGTTAAGATGCATAATTGAATAGACAGCCCAAATAGCTGGTACCTGAGTACAGACATCTTGTATAAACACTGTACATGAACAGTGAACTGGGCACAGAACTGAACTCACCAGCTCTGTGGGTTCAGTTATCATCTCTGTGCACTAGCCCCACTGTCTCTGGAATTCTGGTCCCACGTGACCAAATGTTTCCTATGTATTACTATACAATAGAGGCAGCTAGATAATACATTGGATAGAGTACTGGGCTTGGAGTCGGGAAGACCTGAGTTCAAGTCTAGCCTTAGACACTTATTTTTTGTCACTTAACCTCTGTCTACCTCAGTTTCCTGTTCTGTAAAATGAGAATAATAACAGCACCTACTTTGCAAACCTTAAGTGCTCTATAAACGTTAACTATACATCTCTACCTGGAGATTTCATTGCCACCTCGAACTTATCATGCTCAAAATAGAATTCATTATCTCTATGCCCCACCAAAAGCTCCTCTATCTCTAAACTTGTGTATTTCTTTTGAGGGTGCCACCATGATTCCAGAAACTCGGATTTGTAATTTCAGAGTCCTCCTCAACTCTTCTGTCTTCATCCTCCATATCTAATAAGTTTTCAGGTCTTTTCTCTTTTTGACCTCCAGTACATCTCTTGCCTCTATCACCTTCTTTCCACCCACATAACCACTAATGGGGTTCAGGCCCTGGTTCTCCTTTACCTGAATTATTGCAATCATCCTCTCGCCTGTCTCCTTGCTTTCACTCATTTCCCTTTCTAGCCCCCTTCCACAGAGCTGACAAAAACCAAATCTTCCTAGAGAGCTGATCTGGCTGGGTCTCTCTCTGTCAAGAAGAAATCTGTTGTCATTAAAAGTACTGAAGATTTTCCCAAATGCCATCAAACCCTAATTCAATTCCCTTTCCTTCTATTCCATAAGCATTTGTTAAGCCCCTATTCAAAGTCTATGATGTCAAGGAGTTTCCATTTATGCAACAGAACCTTATATATGCTCATTGCTTTAAAGTGAATTTTATGGTTATGTCTCACAACTTTATGATTACAAAGTGCTAATATATATTATGTGTCATTCAAATATCACAGCAAATCTATGAGCAATATAGGTCAAATGATATTATCCCCACTAGAAAGATGAGGAAAAATACCGATGATAAAGCCTGAAAGATGCAATCATTTGTTTCATCCACAAAGCTATACCTTTGATGGAAACCAGAATATTTTACATATTACATCCTCTATACAAATTATACTTGTTGATACTCATTATGGTATTTTGCAGTTCTGAGAAGCCAAATCCCATATGTGACCTTGACAATAGAGGTACTTATTATGAATCAGAGTAAGTGAAAAACTGCAAAGTGTTCTACATGATATCATGATATCATTATCACATTAAAAAAAAAAGCATGTATCAGCTAAGGGAAAAGAAATACAGTAACCTAAATGACTGCCTTTAAAACACTCTCGAGAGACCTTTCAGAATTAAACATAAAAGTCTTCACATATGTGAAGACTTAGAAAAAGATCAGACATTGGGAGAAATAATATCTTCTAGAAGTTGGCACTAGATTGCAGAAAATACAACAATTCTTTATTTTTATAATATACTTTCCCATTACAGATGCTGCAAGATTTATCAGCCTCTGAGGGTCAACTAGTTGTTTTTGAATGCAGAGTTAAAGGAGCACCATCCCCCAAAGTGGAGTGGTACAGAGAGGGGACATTGATAGAGGATTCTCCAGATTTTCGAATTTTACAGAAAAGTAAGTTGATTTTATTTAGTGCATTTCATTTGTTGGATTTTAGATGTTGGATTTAGATTCATTCATTGGATTTTAATTCACGCCAGTTTGGGACATATAAAAGTGTTGAAATGCATTTAGACCTTTGTTTCTGCATGTCAAAAAATATTTATACTTTACAAAATCTTTACAATTCAGTTGCCATTAATTGTTCTTCCAAGGTTGTCGTCGTCGTCTTCTTCTTCTTCTTCTTCTTCTTCTTCTTCTTCTTCTTCTTCTTC
>NW_020954625.1:6359008-6458716 GCF_900497805.2 Vombatus ursinus | reverse complement strand
TCTTCTTCTTCTTCTTCTTCTTCTTCTTCTTCTTCTTCTTCTTCTTCTTCATCTCCATATTTCTATTCTAAGTAGGGTCTTAGGAACATTAATAAGGTATCCATGAGACACAGCTAGCACAGTATATATCTCCAATTTAAGGGTCTGGTTCAGCTTATGAGACAGGATTTATTCTTGGTGGATACTCAGGTATGTTCTAAGGTATATCACTTATTTACCTGCTGTTTCTAAGCCATTGTGAAATGCTATTCTGCTCTTGCTGTCATAATCAGCATTTATTTCATTTTACTTAGCATTGATTTACAGAACTTATTAAATCAGTTCTAAAAATAAGTGTGTACAGAGTTCCCTAGAAAGTCTTAGAAGAAAATATAATATATATAAGTGAATTTTCTCAGTCCAGTAATCTTTTTATTTTTTTTTTTTAGAACCACGATCCATGGCTGAACCAGGTAAGAGGTCATTTGAAACTTAACCTTTCTCAGTCTCTATAACCTTTCTCTGCTCTATAAAATAAAGGTAATAATAACACTTACCTCTTAGTGTTGTTGAGAAGATCAAGTGAGACAATATATGTATTTTTAAAACCTTAAAATACTATGTAAATGTTAGCTATTGCTATTATCTCAGTTATCCATACTGTGGTGTTCCTGCTACCACAGCTGTATTTCTTTTTGAATCTAGGTGCAACTTATCCAGTCATTGCTAATAGCTATTGTTAGATGTGGTCCCTGAGTTTAAGTTGGTTATAATGTAGTATTACTCTTTCTTGGGAGAGCTCCCCACTTTGTGACATTTTCATATTAAAGGCTGGTCTCACACGGAGGACATTGGCTGCACTAAGTGATTTCAGGGCCCCTCTTAGAGTCTCCCACACTCAACCACTTAATTACAGAAATTTCATGATTAAAGATTCTTTTTACCCCTTAAAATATAAATACCCCAAAGGAAAATGATCCATTATCTTAATAGACATTAATACCTTAATGTGAGACGATATGTTGCATTCTTTCCTGGAGACCCATTTTGTTGGGGGAAAGGAAATATAAGATAAATAAAAAGTAGGGGACCAAAGGGCAGTTAGGTGGCACAGTGGATAGAGTACTGGGCCTGGAGTCAGGAGGACCTCAGTTCAAATCTGGCCTCAGACATTTACTAGCTCTGGGATCCTGGGTAAATCGCTTAACCCCATTTGCTTCAGTTTCCTCATCTGTAAAATGAGCTGGAGAAGGAAATGGCGAACCCCTCCAATATCCCTGCCAAGAGAACCCCAAATGGGGTCACTAAGAGTTAGACATGACTGAACAACAACCACAAAAGAGGAGACAATATGGAGAAGGGATAAGAATGTAGAAAGGAGAAATTGGACCTATAAAAATCAAACTTGACCTACTACGCAGTTTTGCCTTAGAAGTAGATGATCTTGTTCCTATGATTTTGTTATCACTAATTACTAAAGGTTCAAATTGCCCCTGTGTTATTTTTTTTAGACACATCTGTTTTTTGTTGTCAGGTCAACTGGGTGATAATGTCAGAGAACTAGGGGTTTGTGCTGTGCTTTTACCACCACACACCTCCTTGCCATCAGATATCAAGAAATGTCTGGGGGGCAGCTAGGTGGCTCAGTGGATAGAGCTCCAGCCTTGGAGTCAGGAGGAGCTGAGTTCAAATCCAGCCTCAGACACTTAACACTTACTAGCTGTGTGACCTTGGGCAAGTCACTTAACCCCAATCACCTCACCAAAAAAGCAAAAAAAAAAAAAAGAGAGAGAGAGAATAAAAAGCGGGAAAAAATCAACCAAACTGATTGATACCTCCAAAAAGTCTGAAAATCTGTTCAATGCACGAACCTCTCACCTCTGCAAAGGAGAAACTTTAGCTCTGGGATGCCAGACGAGCCACCAGTGTTCCTACGGGCAGCTCAGGCTCTAATGCACAGATCTTCATTGGCAGAGGGAAGGTTCCTCACTGAGAGCTCCCAAGACTGATTAAAAAATGGGAATAATACTCTTTCCCTTACCAATTGTACTTTTTAGGCTTGTAGTGAGAATTAAATGAAATAAGGTCTGTAAAGTTCTTGAAGTGGTGTGCTATAAGTATAGGAGTCAGAAGAGCTGGCTTCACCAAAAAGCAAAAAAAAAAACTAAAAAAAGGATAGTTTGGGGCAGGTATGTGGTGCAGTGGATAGAGCACCGGCTCTGAAGTCAAGAGGACCTGAGTTCAAATGTGGCCTCAGACCAAACACTTGCACTTACTAGCTGTGTGACCCTGGGCAGGTCACTTAACTCTAATTGCCTAAAGAAAAAGAAAAAGAAATGTCTGGTTCTAACTTCTACAACCTATATTAACATGGCCACAGTTGGTAATTGGTGCTGAGGCAGCCTGGTATAATGGAAGAATTTGAAATGAGAGGACATTAGTTCAGCTTAGCTATGTGCTGTCTGTGTAACTAGGGCAAGTAATTTTACCCATTTGATTCCATATCTTCAAAATGGAGAATTTGGACCAGATGGTTTCAAAGGGGCCTTCTAGCTCTAAAGCTAAGATTATGCTTTGTACAGTATAGTCATTCTCTATGTCAAAGAGAATTCTCTCAATTCAGCAATACATAAAGAATTATCTCAGCATTGCAGTGGAGGAATCCCTTCATTATTCTTTTCATCTAAAACATTTAAAGTACTCCACTAGGCAGAAAATGAAATTCTAAGAGGTTAACAAATGTTTATTTCTCCATTTTAGAATTGTGTCCTTTGGGGAAAAAATTGCCTAAAGAGTTATCTAGGACACCAGGGTGGAGATGAAATGCCTCAGATTAGAAACTATTCCATTTGCTTCTCTTAGGGGAATCCAGTCATCACATTTTTCTCACATAAGCGTACTCACATTTTCAGCTCTTGTGTGTTTGTGAGGACTTACGTTTGTTATTGGTTAGCCATGTTATTCATGATTCAGACTCATCTCACAGAATCCTAGAAATAGAAAATGGGAAATCATCTAGGCCAGCCTCCTGTCAATACATGGGCAGTAGTTTTGAAATGAATTAGCTAAATCACGCAGCCAACCAGTCAATTTAGTTCAATAACTGATTTGATAGATTTTGTTCTCATGAGATTGGCCAGTTGTTTGGCTAAATGGACTAATTCATTAAGTTGTCTTGGCATTATATAGGCATAGCATCAGACCAGTCATTTCTGGTGTCCCTTGAAAGTATGAATACTTCCAGCATTGTATCTTATCAAGAAGCACTCTCCTTTTCTGGTTTCTAGAGGAAATTTGTACACTGGTCATTGCAGAAGTATTCTCCGAAGATTCTGGGAATTTCACTTGTACGGCAAGCAACAAGTACGGCACAGTGTCAAGCATTGCCCAGCTGACTGTGAGAGGTATGGACTGATCCTAATGGGCCTTTTCACTTTAAAATGTCAGGGCAGGTTAGGCAGTGACATCAAGTATCAATGTGGAGATTAATGTTAGCCTCTCATCTGCAGCTGTCCTTGGTGTCTTTCATAAGTCATTGAATCATTGGGGAAGACATTCTTTGGACACATTCTAGTTATTGATATCCTCTCTCTTACTTCCTGAGGATAGAATCCCATTCCACATGCACCAGTTGTGCTCACTTCTATTATGCACAAAAGGAGACCCTCATCTTTCTAGTCTTACATAAGCTAGTCCTAAAATACTTCCCCAAATAGCGCCTTTTTTTTTGTTGCTACAGCATCATCACACTGTGTGCTTAGATTGAATTTCTAATCCTTTAAAGCTCTCGAGTTTCCTACATTCTTCTTTTGTGACAAGTGTTCTCCCATTTGCATGTCTACCTGGTAATATTTGAGACATACTGATCTTTGGAGTAAAAGAACATGTGTTCAGTTCAGCTTTGCCACTTACTAGCTGTGACTGGGCAAGTCACTCAACCCCTCTGAGACCTAGATTCTCCTGTGTAAAACAGGGATGCTAGGACACTACCCGCCTCAAAGGATTGTTGTGAAGATCAGAAAGAAATTTACATGTAAAGTGCCTTACTTCAGGCAATTTTTTTCAAGTGCTATATAATGTAAGATTTTACTATTCTTCAGTCTGTTGTCACTCATCTACCAAAGTATGAGTGTGTTATCATGCCTGTCTAACCCCTACCCAGGTCCACAAATCCTTAAGCCCAAATTCCATATTTTTTGTTCTTTAAAAAAAATATTGGATTGATTCCTTTCCGTATTTGTTCTTTTAGGGACTGAGGACCATAGCAATAATATGGCTCCCCACAGAGCCAATTCCACGGGCAACTCAACTGTTGTCGAAAACCAACCATCCCCACCTAAGCCAGAGCCCCGTTCCGTGGAACAACCCCCCAAACCCAAACTTGAAGGAGTTCTGGTGAATCACAATGAGCCCCGATCCAGCTCCAGGATTGGTCTTCGAGTACACTTCAATTTACCAGACGATGACAAAGCAAGTGAAGCATCCACCGAAGACGGAGCCGTGATTGCTGACCAGATCCCTGCTGACCTTTTACAGGATCGGTTCAATGGGCAAATAGCAAGGATACCCGAACCTTCTTCACCTGTCAAAGAGCCGCCTCCTGTACTAGCTAAACCAAAACTGTGAGTGAAAAGCAAAACGGCGAGGTGTTTCCTCTCTCATGCTTTCTTAAAATTCTAGGGTTGGGAAAGGGTTATACAGGTCATCTAGTCCATTCCTTTGCCTCCAAACAAATGTCGTGACCAAATTATGAGGTCATAGCTATAAATAGGGAAAAAAAATGTCTTTACCGTTTAAGGCCCCCAGGGAAGAAATTTCTATCACTTTGCTACAAAATACATTCCAAGTGTTTAACGACCTCTTTTGCTTAGGAGCTCTTCCTTCTGTCTCTGTTCTCTGGTTAAAGTTTAAGCTTTCAAGCAAATATAGAACAGCTGCTAGCTTTTTCTTAACATTTCCTTTCTGTCAATGGATATACTATAGTAACATTAAGTTCCCTATATGTGTAACAGTATTAAAGGTTTAGAAGAGTTATGCTTTAAAGGCAGGCCAGGATTTTAGATCTAAGATATTTCATAGAAATGCATAACAAGGAAGGACACCAAAAGTGCTCTAGGGGGAAAGGAATTGTTCATGGGGATGTTTTGTATTTCTGTTTTTGTCCTTATCTACTCCTCCACCTAGTTATCACTGGGGACAGAAGATTCTGGATGGGAATGTTGGGAGAGAAAGCTAATCCTTCTTCTTACCATCAAAGTTCTAGATTTCAGATTGTTGACATTAAGACTGGTCCTAGGCAAAGCCACAAGGGCAGCAGATTTTTTTCAGGTCCCCTCTATTTCTCCCTTTTTACATCTTCCTTACCTTCAGCACCGCATATTTCCCATGTTCTTGTTGGTAGCATCCCATCTAGGAAGTGTTCTACATGTGAGATGTACTCATTTTGTCCCACAAAATTTAACTGCCCAGCATCCCATTCCCTCCAAATTTTGCCCACAAAGGGACTGCCCAACTTGAAAAATAGATTATATCCACAGCATGAATGGCAAATAACTGATATACGTGTATGTGTATATATGTCTGTGTGTGTGTGTGTGTATGTATATCACACACGTATATCAGTTATTTGCCATTCATGCTGTGGATATAATCAATTTTTCAAGATACATATAAATATATATGTATATATCTCCCAAATATTTTAATTTTAACAGTGCCTTTTAATGCCATAATCAAAAGGACTTAGTAATAGGAAAATTTAAAGCATCATGGGAGAGATACTAGGGGGCAGGAAAATGTTTTCCAGCAGCCCTCAAAATATACCATATAAATGGTGGCCACCTGCTTACAAATAAGGAGAGAAAAGGAAAGGGAATAAACATTTACATGGCACCTTCTATGTGTCGGGCACTCTGCTAAGTGCTTTACATTTGATCCTTACAACAATCTTGGGAGTTAGCTGCTGATATTATCCCTATTTTACAGATGAGGAAATTGAGGCAAACAGAGGTTAAGTGACTTGCCCAGGTCATACAGCTAAATAAGTGTCCAAAGCTGGACTTGAAGTCAGGTCTTCTTGACTCCAGGCCTAGTACTCCATCCACTGCACCACCTAGTTGCCCGGAATTTGGCTCTGACCAGTACTTTTACGAAATCTTGGTTCTGCTACTCCTCTTAATCTTGGGGAGGGGGGAAAGAATAAAAATAGTAATAATACCAATGTATTTTCCATATACAAATATTATGCCCATTCTGAGTTTTCAGTGGTATTGATATTTTCACTAAACTTTTTCTTTACTTCTTACTCTGCCTTTCTTAGAACCAAAAGATCACATCTGCAAGACCCTCTGCTACAATTAGAGGTGTTGTCCATAGTCGTGAAGCAGTTTTCTCCATGTGAAACTAGTAGGAAAGAGCATTACCTACATGAGTCTGTTAGGCTCATTGGCCTAATTAGCATTCTATATGAAATCTACATGAATTCTAAACCAGAAATGTTTAACGTGTATCATTTTTTTTAGAAAGTTTTGACCCTTGTGGAATCTATAATACAGCAAAGTAAGGACTAATGTGCCTTTTGAAATTAAACAGATAACAAACCCAGGAACCATGTACTTTAACTTTTATTTGAAAGGAGCTAAAGGAGAATAAAACCACTTATCACTAAGAGACTCTGTAGCCCCTAGTTGTCATCTTTCCGAGAGGCCCACTGCTTACTTTCCATACCTTTTCCACGATATCATGATAAAATATCTCAGCAAAATCATCAGATCCAAATTTAATAAGACTGCAACATGCATAAGGCCTAAAGCTATTCTCCAATAAAAACCCTCTTTGTGGAAGATCAGATACAAAATATACTCTATGGAGTATTGCCTGTTTGCTAAAGTGAAGAAATCTATTAACAGTAAAAAGTTGTATGCAGTCACTCTCCTAGACTGAACATGCTTCTTCCAAAATAGGAAAAGGAATTCACTGACCTAGGAATGCTGGACTAGGATGCAGGAGGCCTGGGCCTAGCTCCTACACCCCCAATGTGTGGCCTTAGGCTTTTGAATCATTACACCTTTGGGGACTCAGAGTTCCCTTATCTGTAAAATGGGGAAGGAGAACTCAGTGATCTCTCTGGTCCCTTCCAGCTCTGAGGCTTTATGATTCACGCAGTTAATGCTTGTTAACTCTTCGTGCCTTAATGCCTCATGAATGCACAATTGACAACTTTAACACAATCTATCTCTGGGCTGACAATGAATAGAAGTCAGAAGATGCCTCTGTTTCCTGAGCACCTTTTTTTTTTGTGGTAAAGGATAGATTTATTGAGTATACTGGGAAAAGGAAAAAGTGATTGGTGGCGCACCTGAGATTTCTGAAATTAGAAAGCTATGGGTTAGTCTTGGTATTATGGGCTTCCAGAGGGCTTAGGAAGAATATGCATTCTGAACTCAGTGTATTAGCTCAGGGGCCTCAAAGCACTACAGGTGTAGTTGTCCTTCTGCCCGCCAGAGGTTTATACTCCTGACCTATTTAGGCACCTACAGTTTAAAGCGCCATCCATTCTTCTAAAAAAAAAAATTTACTCTCTGGGGAGAAAACTAATCATTTGTTGTGTTATCCAACAACTATTATAAAGCTATTCTCATTAGAGGATCTATGTGTTACCTCTGTTCCTCATTTTCCTATAAATGAAAAATGTACTCCCTTTTCCCTGACAGGGGTAAGGAAAGTAAGCCTGAGATAAAATTCATAAATCTTTTTAGTTCCTAAGAGATGAAAAATATGTATTTAAGAAGCAGGGAAAAAGAAACACAAAGGGGCAGCTAGGTGGCACAGTGGATAGAGCACTGGCCCTGAAGTCAGGAGGACCAGAGTTCAAATCCGGCCTCAGACCAAACACTTGACACGTACTAGCTGTGTGACCTTGGGCAAGTCACTTAACCCCGATTGCCTCACTAAAAAAAAAAAAGAAAAGAAAAAAAGAAAAAGAAACATAAACACTACTAACTTTTCACCTATGTAAAAGAGGAAGCATTTTGAATACAAGGCAGAATGAGAGTGATAGAAGATTCCCTTACCTTAGGGACTCTTCAATCCATTTGCAGCTAAGTCCTTTCTGTCCTAGAGTCTGAGGTGTAGGGTGTTAGTTTCCACACTGCCAATAAGAGGATCATTGTGTTTCTATGGCCATAAATAGTAACTATAGGAAGGTGGAAATGTCATCACTTCCTCTACTAGCTGAGTAAATTTCCAAATGGTTGGATTCAATTATCCTTTAACAGCCTTGCAAATTGGTACTAACATTTCCAGGCTCCTTCCTACACTTATCAGTATCTCAGCAATGATATGGCAGTTCTGAATAAGAATCAGTAACTAAAGAAGTAAAATGTCAGAGTTGTCCATAATATCCATTTTTAAAATTTTTATTGAATAGTTTATTTTTCCACAGTTACATGTAAAAACAATTTTTAATGTTCATTTTTAAAACTTTGACTTTCAAATTCTTTCCCTTCCTCCTACCCCACCACTCCTTCATTGAGAAGACAAGCAGTTAAATATAGTGTTTAGTCATGTTGTGAAAGAAAACATAGACCCCCTCAAAAAAAACAAACTTCGAGAAAAGGTAAAAAAAAGTACGCTTCAATCTATATTCAGACACCATCAGTTCTTGCTCTGGTGATGGATAGCATTTTTCATTATAAGTTGTTCAGAGTTATTTTAGATCATTTTATTGCTTAGAATAGCCAAGTCATTTACAACTGGTCATCTTATAATATTGCTGTTACTTTGTACACAGTACATTTCACTTTGTATCAGCTAATGTAAGTTTTTCCAGGTTTTTCTGAGAACATCCTGCTCATCATTTCTTGTAACACAATAGTATTCCATCATAATCACATACCACAGTTTGTTTAGCCATTCTCCAGTTGATAGGCATCCTCTCAATTTCCAATTCTTTGCCACCAGAAAAGAGCTGTTATGATATTTTTGTACATAGGTCCTTTTCCTTTTTGTTCTTTATCTCTTTGGGGATACAGACCTAACAGTGGTATTGCTAGGTCAAAGGGTATTCATGGTTTTATAGCCCTTTAGGCATAGTTCCAAATTGCCCTACAGAATGGTTAAATTAGTTCACAACTCCACCAACAATGCATTAATGTCTCATTTTTCCCACATCCCCTCCAACGTTTGTCATTTACCTTTTCTGTCCTATTAGCCAATCTAATAGGTATGACGTAGTGCCTCAGAATTGTTTTCATTTGCATTTCTCCAATCAATAGTGAGTTAGAGCATTTTTTCATATGGCTATAGATAGCTTTGATTACTTCATCTGAAAACTTTATATCTTTTGGTCATTTATCAATTGGGGAATGGCTCTTACTTTTATAAATTTGACTCAGTTCTCTATGTTTGAGAAACAGGGCCTTTATCAGAGACACTTGCCTCAAAATTTTTTCACAGTTACTATTGCTAACTGTATTTTCCTCCACTCTGTTCCCCTCTCCCCTGTATTCTATTCTCTCTCTCCTTTCACCCTGTCCCTCCTCAAAAGTGTTTTGCTTCTGACTACCCCTTCCCCAATCTGTCCTCTGTTTTATCACTTCATCCCTTCTCTTATCCCCTTCCCCTCCTACTTTCCTGTAAGGTAAGATAGATTTTCTATACCCAATTGAGTTTGTATGTCATTCCCTCTTTGAGCCAGTACTGATGAGAATAAGGTTCACTCATTCCCCCTCCACCTCCCCATCTTCCCCTCTACTGTAAAAGCTTTTTCTTGGCCTTTTTATGTGAGCTAATTTACCCCTTTCTGCCTCTCCCTTTTACTTGCTCCCAGTACATTCCTCTCTCACCCCTTAATTTTATTTTTTTAGATATCTCTCTCCCTTAATTTTATTTTTTTTAGATATCATCCCTTCATGTTTAACTCACACCTATGCCCTCTGTCTATATATGTTCCTTTCTGCCCTAATAATGAGAAAATTCTAATGAGTTACAAATATCATTTTCCCATGTAGGAATATAAACAGTTTAACCTTATTAAATGTCTTGTTATTTTCATTTCCTGTTTACCTTTTTATGCTTCTCTTGAGTCATGTATTCAGAAGTCAAATTTTCTATTCAACTCTGATCTTTTCATCAAGAATGCTTGAAAGTCCTCTGTTTCATTGAATATCCATTTTGCCCTATAAAGGATTATACTCAGTTTGGGGGAGTAGGTGATTCTTGGTTATAATCCTAGCTCCTTTGCCCTTTGGAATATCATATTCTAAGCCTTCCTATCCTTTAATGTAGAAGATGCTACACAATACTTGAATTGTTTCTTTCTGGCTGCTTGCAATATTTTCTCCTTGACCTAGGAGTTCTAGAATTTGACTATAATATTCCTGGGAATTTTCATTTTGGGAATCTCTTTCAAGAGGTGATCAGTGGATTTTTTCAATGTCTATTTTACCCCCTGATTCTAAAATATCAGGGCAGTTTTCCTTGAGAATTTCTTGAAATATGATGTCTAGATCCTTTTTTTGATCATGGCTTTTAGGTAGTCCAATAATTTTTAAATTATCTCTCCTGGATCTGCTTTCCAGTTCAGTTGTCTTTCCAGTGAGATAGTTCATGTTGTCTTCTATTTTTTTATTCTTTTGGTTTTGTTTTATTGTTTCTTGATTTCTCATAAAGTCATTAGCTTCCAATTGCTCCATTCTAATTTTTAAGGAATTATTTTCTTCAGTGAGCTTTTGTACCTCCTTTTCCATTTGGCCAATCCTACTTTTTTAAGGAGTTTTTTCTCTAGTGAATTTTTGTGCCTCTTTTTCCATTTGGCCAATTCTGCTTTTTATGTATTCTCCTCATTGGCTTTTTGTACTAAGACATTTGGCCTAGTCTATTTTTTAAGGTGTTATTTTCTTTGCTGTTTGTGTGTGTGTGTCTGTGTGTCTTCTTTACCAAGCTGTGGACTCATTTTTCATGATTTTCTTGCAACACTCTCATTTCTCTTCCCAATTTTTCTTCTGCCTCTCTTACTTGATTTTCAAAATCCTTTTTGAGCTCTTCCATGGCCTGAGACCAATTCATATTTTTCTTGGAGGCTTTGGGCATAGGAATGTTGACTTTGCTGTCTTCTTCTGAGTGTGTGTTTTGATCTTCCTTGTCACCATAGTAACTTTCTATGGTCAGAATTTTTTTATTTTTTACTAATTTATATTTAGTTTTGAACGATCACTTCCATACACTTTTGAGTTGTAAATTTTTCTCCCCCTCCCTCCTCACCTCCCTTCCCAAGATAACGTGCAATCTGATATAGGCTCTACATATACATTCCTATTAAACATATTTTCACATTAGTCATGTTGTAGAGAAGATTTAGATCCAATATCAGGAACCACAAGAAAGAGGAAACAAAAGAAAACAGAAAAAAAATAGCAAAGAGTATGCTTCAACCTGCATTCAAACTCCATAGTTCTTTCTCTGGATATGGATAGCATTTTCCATCATGAGACTTTTGGAGATCCTTGCATTGCTGAGAAGGGCTAAGTCTATCAAAGTTAGTCATGGCACAACATGGCTGTTACTGTGTACAACATTCTCCTGGTTCTGCTCACTTCACTCAGCATCAGTCCATACAAGTCTTTCCAGGTTTTTCTGAAGTCAGCCTGTTCATCATTTCTTACAGCACAATAGTATTCCATTACATTCATATACCACAACTTGGTTCAGCCATTCCCCAACTGATGGGTGTCCCTTCAATTTCCAATTCTTTGCCACCACAGAAAAAACTGCTATAAATATTTTTGTACATGTGAGTCCTTTTCCCATTTTTATGATCTCTTTGGGGTACAGACCTAGAAGTGCTATTGCTGGGTCAAAGGGTATGCACCTTTTTATAACCCTTTGGGCATAATTCCAAATTGCTCTTCAAAATGGTTGGATCAGTTCACAACTTATGGTCAGAATTTTTTTCTCTTGTTTGCTCATTTTCCCAGCCTATTTCTTGACTTTTAACTCTTTGTGAAAAGAGCGGAGGGTGCACTGTCCTAAGCTTCAGGAGTTTCTTGCAGCTGTTTTCAGAAATACTTTTAGGGACCTGCACATTTTCAGTTCTTCCAAGGGGATGTGATCTAAGGAGAAATGTATTTACTCCTCTCCTGCCTGTGCTCTGGTATGTGAGCGACACAAGTACTCTTTTCTGCCCTGGAACTGTGACGAGTGTCCCTGCTCCACTGTACCTACAAGCTCTGTTGTGCTGATGCTTCTCCTCACCCTGGGACTGCCACCCAGGTCCGAGTATGGGCAAAGCAATAGAGTCCTGCCTCAGTGCTAGCAAAGAGACCCCTGTAATCTCCTTCTGACCAGTTGTTTGACCCCTGCACCATCTGTGGGCCGAAAGCTCTAGAAGAAGCTGCCGCCACTACTGATTCAGTGGCTCCCAAGGCCTGCTCCTGGTTTGCTGGGACTGATGCTAGGGCTGTGCTGGCACGGCCTGCACTGGACTGTGCTCCACTCTCACCCAGGTGTGACAGACCCTTCCTGCCAACCTTCTAAGCATTTTTGGCTGGAAAATTATCTCACCCCGTCCTCTTGTGGGTTCTGCTGCTCCAGGAATTGTTTTATGGCATTATTTAAAGGTGTTTGGAGGAGTTTGGGGGAGAGCTCGGATGAGTTGCTGCCTTTTATCTCTCCCCACTTCCCATTGTATCCATTTTAACTTAAATTCTTGCCCACAGGCTGATTTCTTTTAGGCCTTGCACAAGATTTTTTCATGGCCTGGGCTTATGGACTAACTTGTTGGTGGCATGTTCCAGGATGGAGTTTATGGAAGAAACAGACCCTCATGATCTTTATAAAGTATCTCCTACCAATCAATCAACAAGATTTTATTAAGTACCTACTCTGCTCAAGAGAACACACAGTGCCTCCAGTAGCTACCCTGCACCATGGGTTTGAAACAGATCACACTTGACTAACTATGGCTTGTTTTGAATAGGTTATCCTGCATTCATGTCACCAGTAGACATGGTTTTGTATCATTGATATAGTCACCCTTAAACTAGGCTGCTCCAGAAATAGTAGCCAGCTCCTCTTAAATCTGAACTAAAGGTTAGGTTAGGTTAACAGTTAACAGTGACTCTTCTCAGAAAATTTGTGATTCAACTTTAGTCTTATGGATTCAGGTTGCTTATATTCATATTAACACTTTGCCTTTCTTCCTGCTTCAAATGTAAAATAGTTGAAAAGCTCTGTTCCCTAGAATTTTAACAGGACTAAAAGAATAAAACTAAGAGTTGTTTTACCCAGATTGGATTCAAAATTTGGGTTTGACATGATTTCAGGTAATGAATTTGATATCTAAGTCTCTAAAAGTAAAAGAAGACTCTGCCATATACTTAAAGGGTTGGTTTGGAGTTTTGGTGAAAGGAACCAAATCTAGCATTAGTGCCCAAAACTCCATTAATGAAAAACAGGTGAAGGCCAAACCTGCAATAAAAGTAAATTCATCTAAACAAATCACCATACAATGTTACAGCCTACCCCTTCTCTCCTCCCCCCCTTTTTTAACAAAGGCTGGCTTATCCAAGATTGAGAGTCAGGCAGTGCCATCTAGAACATTTGAACTGAAATAAGGATAAACAAATAGAACAGGATCAGTCTACACCAAGGGTGGGGTTTGGATTCGGTCAAAGAGCTGCACTTGAGGATCTGGAGGACCACCCGTGGCCTAGAGGCTGCAGGTTCCCCACCCCTGGTCTACACATAGCATTATCAGTTGCCTATGTGGAATCAGGAAAGTTCTCTGTCACTTACCAAATACTTCCTATACTCAGTGGATGATTCCTAGACTTCCGTCATTCTGTTAGTTTAAAAGGCTTTGATCCCTGTTAGAGGGTGTAACATTTTATGGAATTATCAATCACTTGTACTTGAGTATGAATAAATTTCCACTCTTTTCATAAGAATAAGTGAAGAGGAAGGGAGACTATGAGAGGACTGGGTGTCTAAAGTGAATGGGGCGGGGAGCACCTACTAATGGGTTCTGAACTGGAAGTCACAGAGTACTGGGAAGAAAACACCTAATTCTCAACTTTACCTACAGCTGATCTTGCCCCCCAAAAATTCACATATGAGCTTATTCATTATGTCTTCAAAATTTGAAAATAATGAAGCTATTTATTCTGACAGGCTTTGCCTACCCTCAGAAAATTATGCCAAAAAGTAATTTATAAGCAATTTCCAAGTTAATTTCTTAAAGCAGGAAAGATCCTGAAGTTTTTAATTAAAAACATGTTTTCAATGTAAGTCTAGTAGAGAACAAAAATTCTGGATTACATTGAATTGACTTTCAAAATAGCAGGTCCCATATAGTACAGTAATTGGCTTTTTCCAATAATATTCAGCACAGTGGTGAAGGCAGTGCAGTAGAATCACAGGCAGAACAGGAACCTGTAATCATTTGCGCCAGGAGAATGTACTAGCTTTATCCATACAATTACTATGTGCATATTTAAGCAAAGGAGGCCTGGCAACCCTTGCTGGAGGAGTCGAGCTTCCCCTTCACAGCTCTGAAGATGCAGAAGAAACAGATGCAGAGAGTGGGAGGGAGGGAATGGAGAAGGGGAGAAGAGAGAGGGAGGGGAAGAGAAGAAAGGAGAGGGAAGGAGGGGCATAGAGAGAAGGGAGAAGGAGACAGAAGATTCAGGTTTGGTTCTTGTTATGAAGGGGCAGCACAAGTGGAATGGTTTGGGGTCCTCCCCCTGTGTGTAAGCATAACCTGCTGGTGCACCACCTGTTTCTGGGAAGTCTCCAAAAAGGAGCCTGCTGTGTGTGTTCTCCGAAGGATGACTCATGCATCTGTCACTGAGGAGCTAAACTGCCTTGAGGTTTAAGTACAGCTTGCATTGTAGGGAGTGGTGTCTGATGAGTCTGCTGGTATTCGGCTTAGGGGAAAAGATATGCCTGATCAGTTTCTACTGAGGTCATGGATCCATCTTTGGAAGAATACCAGTAGGAGGTAGTAATGAAAATGACAGCTATAGAAAAACGAGTATCCTCTTTTCCATTTTGTAGGAAAAAAACAAAACCAAAAACCCAACTAAGCAAGGTTGGGTAGAGGTCAAACAGTTTGACTCGCTCCCTGATCACATGCGCTGTAAATAACCTATGAACAAGTTTTCTGGAGCAGATAGAGGGTGACAGATTTTCCTTCTCTCTTCCCCATCTTTGTTTTGTATGCAGGGATTCCAGTCAATTGCAACAGCTTCACAACCAAGTTTTATTGGAACAACAGCAGCTGCAGTTTCCATCTTGTTCATCTCCAAAAGAGTTTCCTCTGAACGTAAGCATGACAAACTCCACGGCTCCCCCGCCAGTGGCAGCCACCAGCAAACAGATGAAGGCCCCTCGGGCACAGACATTCACTTTCACTCGGCCTAAGCAGTTTTTCGTGTCTCACAATACGATGCTGGCTACCGCATCCCCTTCTAGTTCTCCGGGGACCACCTTCGGCCACACAGCCCAAGTGATGCAGAGGACAGCGAGTAAGGAAAGCCTTCTGGGCTCGAATTCCTTGGCGCCAACGAGATCTCTAGGGACCTTTTCCAATCAGAATGAACAACCTTTTAGCAGTCCAGCAGAATCCGCCCAGCCGCCACTCACATTCTCTGTCTCCAGTGGGAACCAATTTCAGCCCCGTTGTGTGTCCCCCACTACTACCGTCTCTCCTACGGGCCGGATTCAAAACCCGGTGGCTTTTCTCAGTGCGGTCCTCCCTTCCCTGCCCGCCGTCCCGCCCACCAACGCCATGGGCCTGCCCAGGAGCGCCCCGTCTGTGTAAGTATGGCCGCCTTGTGGGGGGGCTGAAGATGGGTTATGGGGAGCTGACGTGCAGTCCGTGCGCTCGGGAGCCCGGGGGTCCCACGTCGCCCCCCAGGAACGATCAGGACGACACATTTCTAAGTGAACTCGTTCAGTGGCGCCATCTACCCCTTGCAGCTCAGTTCACCAGCATTTATTAAGCACCTACTATGTGCCAGACTGTATCCCCCGGGCTGAGCGCCGGGGATACAAAGAAGGGCGGAAAACGGCCCTTGTCCCGAGGATCCCGCATTCTGACGGGAGACAACCCGCAAGTCCGTGTGCGGGACACCTCGCGAGGATTATTATGGGGGGCGGAGGGGGGGAATAGGACTTAAGCAACGGAAGAAAACGACGTTTTTCAGCCTGGCTCGAGGAAGGCTGCCCCACGAGTGACCCAGAAATACCCCGGCCGCGAGCAGCATTTCAGCTGCGCCTGTGACGGGACAGAGCGGCCGCCTCTGGGTGGGGGGCGGCGCATCCGAAGGGCCGGGGGGCCCAGACCCGGGGGGGGAGGGGCCCAAAACCACCCGGCCCCGCCCCTGGGCGGTGCCCTTGTCTAGTGTGACGAGCACAGCCCCTCCCCCCAATGGCCTCCGCGGGGCTGGGGAAGGAGCGCCACAGGGGGGCGCCCAACACCCCTCGGAGGACGCACGTGTTGAGAAGGAGATAGGATTGGCTAATCTCCGAGGCTGCGCACTTCGTGGCGCGTGCTCTCATTGGCTCCGCAGCCCTCGGAGGCGGGCCTCTCCTCATTGGCCAAAAGAGCCCGGCCTGCTAGGGGGTCTTTGCTCTCCTGGAGCTGGGCTCCTTGAGAGAGCCTGGATGAGCAGGGGCGGACCCCCATCCCCTTCCTGCCTCCAGAATTCTCAGCTTGAGGAGAGATAAAGACCCTGGAGACCGCAGGATGGGCCGGGACTGTGGCCCTCAGGCAGGGCGGGGCGCCTCTCCACCAATGAGGAGGGAGGCTCGCCCCCGCGGGCTTTAGGGCCAGGCTGTCCGTGGGCTGCAAAAACCTTTCTCTCTCTTCATTATCTGTCAACCCCCTATTGTGTGTGGGAAGGCGCTAAGTGGTGCCATAGTGCAGAGAGCTCTGGGCCAGAAGTCAGGAAGACCTGAATTCAAATCCAGCCTCCTGCACTAGCTGTGTGACTGTGGAAAAGTCACCTGTTTGCCTCAGTTTCCACATCTGTAAAATGAACTGGAGCAGGAAATGGAGAACCACTCCAGTATCCACAGGATCACGAAGAATCAGACCGGACAGAACAATAACACTGTTCCAGTTGGGGATACAAAAAGAGGATAAAGGGAGTTCCTGCCCTCAAGGAGCTTGCAATCTAATGTCAGAAAGAACATGCAAACAAATATGTATGTGTGTGTGTATATACATATATGCATACATATACATATATATACATAAACAATCTACATAATAAATAGGAATTAATCACCAGGGAAGGCACGGGACTTAAGAGGCCCCTAGGGAAGGCTTCCTGTAGGAGCTGGCCTCTACTACTGCTTACCAGAGCAGTCTACTTACTCTGCTTTTTTTATCTCCTCTCGCTGCTCCCACAAATACCTACTGAGTAGATGTGACAGGTGGAAGGGAAGGTCCCTGACCAAGAAGACCGGGAAATTTAGTTTAGGAAACAGGATGTACGCATTGATTAATTCTTAACTAATTAATTTTTAAAGTATTTATTAAGCACCTATTATGTGCTAGGCACACAAAAAGAATATGTAAATTCAGATATATAGTTGGTATGGTACTCAGCCTCTGCAAATTGTAATCACGTCCTAAATATTTGTTGAATGAGTGAAAGAATAAATTAATGAGCATTTGTCAAATGCCTTCTGTGTGCCACTATGCAGGGCATCCAGAATACAAACACAAGAATGAAATAGTCACAGCCTTCAAAGAACTTACATTCTACAATGAGATAGATCATGGACACAAGTATATGTATGCAAAATTAATACAAGGTAATTTTGAGGAGGAATTAGCAACTAGGGGGCTTAAGAAAGATGAGGTGAGTTTTGAGCTGAGCTTTAAAGGAAATTAGTGATTCTAAGAGGCAAAAGTGAGAAGACAGTACATTCCAGGTACAGGGGACAGCCTGGGCAAAGTCATGGAGATAAGAGATGAAATTTCACGTTAGGAGAAACAGCAGGAAGGCTAGTTTGGCTAGACTTGTGTAAAGGGGAGTAATGTATGTTAAGGATAGAAAGGGAGTTAGCAAGCAGGTTGTAAAAATCCTTAAATGCTAGAGGAGTTCATATTTAATCCTAGAAGTAATAGGAAGCCACTGGTTTTTATTTTTTAAAAGGGGAAGGACATGGTCAGACTCATGCTTCTGGAATATCACTTTGGCAGTTTAATAAAGACAAAGTATGAAGTATTTATACTTCATAAAGCACACCTTTATGAAGGTAGGATATATTAAATTTAACAATAAGTCCACCACTGGGTTCTTATTCAGCCTTCTGCTTTCTATTTGAGTCACCCTAATTTTATGCCAGCCTTTCATAATAGGCCAGTATTTATTCATTGCTATGTTAACTATGGATCTCTTTTGCAGGTCACCCCAGGGAGTGATAAAGAAAAATCTAAAGTCTCCTCAGCCAGTGACAGATGACCATATTCGTGAAAATAAGGCTGCAGTGATTCAGGACTTGGAAAAAAAAATGCATTTCAGTGACATCCGAGCATCCCAGCAGGTAAGGGCATTCGTTGGCAGCTCTTCGTGTCAGGCGTAAGTTAAATGTAGTCTTTGGCAAAGTTTGTGCAAAGTTGAATGTTGAAGCTTATATTTGTCCAATTTGTAAGCAAGGAGTTGTAGAGCCAGGCCCTATTTAAGATATCCTTACATGGAAATTGCTTTGTGTGCTAATAAACTCTTTTTGTCTTATCTCCTGAGTTGAGTTTGCCTTATAGACCAGGGCAAAGCCTGAACCAAGATTTCTTTTAACGCTGGAAGGAAAATTGGAGGCCATCAAGTTCAATCTCATTTTACAGATAAGGAAGCTGAGGCTTAGGGAGAGAAAAGAACTTGCTCAAGATTATACAAAGGAACATAGCTGAATCTACTGTTCCCTCGGACTCCACTCCCCTCTTGCCTGTGCTAGAGATATTTCTAAATGTGGGCTGGTAGAGGTAATGAGGACAGCCATGATTGCTCTTTCTAGGATTGCCAGGTCACTAAAAGCACCCTGCAGTGTCCCCTTTCACTTTCTGATGTCACCTCTTCAACACCCCGTGAAGCAGGAAAGAGAAACTATTAAGTTGTAGTATTACAGCACTCCAGGATAATCATACATGTGGGAAGCTTTTGCAATAGAATTTTCTCTCCAATCATCAGTTTTCCTACCAGTTATCTTTACCTGTTTTTGTTGTCTTCTGTCTGAACAGAAGTTCCGATTCCTGTTTCTCTCATAATAACTTAGCTGTGTAGAAGGAAAAATAAAATTTACATTCATTCATTTCCCTAGCAACCAGCCATTCACTCTCAGATCTTAAATGGCTCCTTTTCAAGAAACCCCAGCCCTTTTCCAGCTGTTGCTGTTTAAATATCCTAGGCCCATACTGTCCTTATTCATCAACTTAAGAGATTTCAAGGGTGATTTGGATTTGTGGCTTGAAAGCTTGACTTTAGAACCTAATGCCCATAAGGGAAAGGTTCACCTTCACCATATCCCAATGGAATGAAATCTTTTTTCTCAAGTTCTTTAACAAGAGTTTAAGCCAAGTACCCTTGTGTATTCTTTCCTTCCTTATCTTTGTAAAAATTTAATTTAAGTTTTTTTCTAGTTTCTCTCCCGCTGGCATCCTTCCTTTTATTCTTTTCATCTTTTTTTAAAAATCTCTTTGGGCTATAGACCTAGTAGTGATATTAACTTTTGGAGTATAGTTACAAATTGGTTTCCAGAATGGCTGGACCGTTTCACAGTTCCACCAGCTGTTCATCAACATGCCTGTCTTTTCATCGCTCCTCCAACATTTGTTATTTTCCTTTTTTGTCAACTTTGCCAATCTGACAGTTGTCAAGTAGAATTTTGGAGTTGCCTTAATTTTTATTTCTTACGGCACAAAAATATTACATTAGATTCATGTACCACAGTTTGTTTAGTCATTCCCCAGTCAATGGATATCTACTCTGTTTCTACTTCTTTCATATGACAAAAAGTGTTACTATAAATATTTGGCATATACGAGAACTTTCTTCTTACCAATGACCTCATTGGAGTATAGGCCTAGTAGTAAAATATCTGGGTTAAATTCATTTTAGTTTCTTTATTTATGTAATTCCAAATTACTTTCCAAAATGATTGTGCTTATTCACAGCTCCATCACCAATTCACCAATATGCCGATCTTCTCACTGTCCCTCCAGTATTGACTGTTTTTATCTTTCGTCATCTTTGCCAATTTGCAGGTTGTGAGGCGAAGCCTCAGGGTTGTTTTGTGTGGTTGTTAGTAGCTTGCATTTCTTCTTTTGAGAACTGTTCCTGTACTTTGACCACTTATTTATTGGGGATCAGCTTTTAATCATATATGTATGTATATATGTAATAAATATTCATATGTATTTTAGCCATTATGTCATATAATATGTCTGTTTGGTTATAGATGGATTTTTCATATATGTTATACATATATTTTGTAATATGTCAGTACTTTAAATGGGCTAATGGTGGGAGAAAATTTCCTAACACTTAGACCTGCCCAAGAGTGGAATGGCTTGCCTCAGAAGTAATGAGGTCTTCCAGCAGAAGCTGGACGATCATTTGTCAGGCATGTTGTAGTAAAGATTCCTTTCACCTCTGGCTTGGATTAGATGGTCGCAGAGATTCCTTCCAACTTGAAAATATTGTAGTCCTTCTTTTGCACACAATGAACACTTCAAGAAGAGATGGCCAACTGTTCATGAAATGACATTTCTTATTGCCTTCTGGATCAACGTGAAACCAATGTATATTAGTTACTTTTTCCAAGGAGAACCTGTGAGAGTAATCTGTTCATTATGCTGCAATTTATTTATTCTGGTTTCATTCAGAGCAAGAATCCCAGTACTAATACAATTCAGTAACTACAGTACTTTGCCAACTTTCTGACCTTAAGGCAAGGATCTCACATTTGTGAGATCCCAAATTAAATTAACGTTTATAGGTAGCTTAAATTTTTTGTAATACTTAGCATTCTCTGCAATGTTTTAAACTGCTCTACCACCACCCTCATAGAAATGAATGGAACTTGGGACAGCTAGGTGACACAGTGGATAGAGCACTGGCCCTGAAGCCAGGAGGACCTGAGTTCAAATCTGGCCTCAGACCAAATACTTGACACTTACTAGCTGTGTGACCCTGAGCAAGTCACTTAACCCCAATTGCCTTAAAAAAAAAAGAAAAAGAAATGAATGGGACTACACAGACTAAAGGCCGTTTTGAATTACTTCATGAGTTGACAGAGACTGGCCAAGCAACTGATGAGAACCCTCTCCATACTAAGCTAGACTGATGCTCAAAGAGCCGGCATAGTCTTTTGTCAGGATGTGCTCAAAGCCATGGCAAAGCTGCAAAGAACTCAGGGCCACATTAGAGTTCCTGATAAAATCCAGGGGTATTTTAATTTATGGGGCAGCTAGGTGGCACAGTGAGAGAGTACTGGGCCTGGAGTCAGGAAGACTCATCTTCCTGAGTTCCAATCTGGCTTTAGACCCTTACTAACTCTATGACCCTGGGTAAGTCACTTAACCTGTGTGCCTCAGCTCCTCATCTCTAAAATGAACTGAAGAAGGAAATGGCAAACCACTCCATTATCTCTGCCAAGAAAACCCCAAAGGAGGTGACAAAGAGTCAGATACAACTGAACTACCGAACGACATTTTAATTTATTAATTCCTTGAAGTATTTAACAAATGCTCCATTAAAATCCAGATTGACACAAACTATTAGGTTAATGAAGGGTATTTTTGATGATCACTTTAATGACTTGAAGCCTGGAAGGAGATACCTTCTCCCTCTTAACGAACCCTGTCTCTGGGTTCATTAAAATCAGGTTCATCCCTGGGGTAGCCAGTATCTTAAAACTGAGGATCAGGTTTTTCTCCCCTCTCTAGTTCTCTATTCACCTCCCATTCCAAGAGTAGGGAAAAATGTCTTAATCAGGATTAGAGCCTAATTTTGGCTCATGTCTAGGACCTCCTCCAAAAGACCTTAACTGAGTCTTTTCTAGAAGGGTACTCAATGTACAAAGTAGATCAGGTATAGAATAGCTATTCCAGCGCAAAAGAAATGTGTAAAAACACAAAAGACTCACAAGTGTACGTTGACAGATACTTAAAATAGGATTCAATAACCCATCATTCCATTTATATTCTTCTGGGAGTCTGAAACCTAAAATATTCAAAGATGAAATACTTTGTAGGGCTGATGAACAGGCATTTCACCTTCATCTCAGCTCTGCACCATCCAAGCAGCACACTCAAGAGCTATTAACTTCTGGCAAGCTAGGATGTGGCTTGGACTTATCCTCCCGGCAGTGATCATCTTCTCCAAGAAGTCATTTCAGAGTTCAACAACCAGCTTCTAGTAGGGAATGGAAACCTGAGGCCTTGAGGCCACATGTGGCCTTCTAGGTCCTTAAGTGCAGCCCTTTGACTGAATCCAAACTTCACCCAACAAATCCCCTTAATGAAAGAATTTGTTCTGTAAAACTTGGACTCAGTCAAAAGGCTATACTTGAAGACCTAGAAGGCCACGTGTGTCCTCGAGGCCACAGGTTGCCCACCCCTGTAAGAGCTCCCAACCTCTCAGCTTAGGCCCCTTCCTAACTTTCCTATTACTTTTGAGGGGACCACCATCCTCCCCGTCACCTAGATCCTCAACCTTGATGTCATCTTTACTCTCTCACCCTCACTCCATATCCAGTCTGTTTTTGAGTCCTATTGTTTTTCTGCTCTCATAACATCTCTCACATACCCCCTTCTCTCCTCGGGCACTGCAACCACCTGGTACAGTAAGGGGATGTGAAGGGAAGAGAGTTCAGTGTTGGACATGTTGAGTTTGAGAGCTCTAGCCATCCAGTTTGAGACATCTAACAGACAATTGGAGATGGGTATTTAAGAACACTTCATAAAGTTTATGAACATAGTATTCCTCTGAAATTGGGTGTTTTTTGCACAAAATGATGATGATTTTATTTTACCTTTATTCCACCCCACCCCACCCCCAGTCCCTCCATACAGCTTGGATCTCATCAGGGCTTCATGCCCTAGAGCAAAAGTCAGTGTTCTGTAAGTTTAGGTGGGGGTGGTGCTGCTGGGAACCCCTCACTGTGGCCTTCCAACATGATTCCTAAGGGTCCAAAGTAAGAGAGTAGGACTGGGATTCCCATGAAATTATGGTAGTTAACTTGGATTTTCTTAAATCTTCATTCACAATAACATTGACCTAAGGACATAGCATCTTCAATATAATTATCTCTAAATCATGCTAACAGGCAGTTTCCTTCATGTTTAGGGAAGAATCTTCCTATTGAAACCAATTTGCTATTTTCACAGGAATACAAGATTTCAAGCTTTGAGCAAAGGCTAATGAATGAAATAGAGTTCCGTTTGGAACGTACCCCTGTGGATGAATCTGATGATGAAATCCAGCATGATGAGATCCCGACAGGCAAATGCATTGCCCCTATCTTTGACAAGAGACTCAAACACTTCCGGGTGACAGAAGGCTCTCCAGTGACATTCACCTGCAAAATTGTTGGAATACCTGTTCCAAAGGTAAGGGAGTGCCAGTCATCCATCACAGAGAAACCCTGCTTCCTGAAGCTTATAAACAACCAGAATCTGAAAAGGAGGGTGGAAAATAGGCCAGTCACAAGGGGGTGAGTGTACACTCAGAGAGAAATATGATTTAAAAAAAAAGCCAATCAATCAACATGCATTTATTAGTGCTAGGAGATAAAGACATTTCCATGCTAAGTGGATACCAGGCGAAGGGGGTGGGGGTAGGGTGGAGGTGAGGCAATAGCATTAGCACTAGCAGTAGGGGATCAAGAGATGCCTTGTGAAGGGGGCACTTGAACCGAAACCTAAAGAAGACAGGGATTCAAAGAAGGAGAGGTGAGGAGGGAATGGTTTCTAAGCATGGGCTATAGCCAGTGCAAAGGTGTGGAGGTAGGAAACTGAGTGCTATGTCTAAGGAACAGGAAGAAGGTAAGTGTGACCTGACCAAAGAGTGCATAAAGGAGAGAAGATGTAGTGAGGTTATAAAGATGATTTGAGCCATATTATAAATGCCAAACAGACTTTCTATTTAATCTCAGAGATAACAGCCACTGGAGTTTACTGATTATAGGAGTGACATGCTCAGAACTACACATTAAGAAAATCATTTTGACAGCTGAGTGGAGGGTGGACAAGAGGGGAGAGAGATTTGAGCAACCAGTGAGAAGGCTGTTGTTCTGGTGAGAGGTAGCAAAGCCCCACAGTAGTGTGGTATCTGAGTGGGTAGAGAAAAGGGCATGGATGCAGATGTTGTGAGGGTAGAGGGTCTGAATTTGACAATTAACTGGTTGTCTGTAGATAAACTGAAGAGGCCGAGATGGCATGGAACCCTTATGGTGCCCATACGAGATATAGGAAAGTGCAGAAGAAGGGTACTTTGGGGGAGAAAGAGATTTAGGTCTGTTTTTGACGTGTTGCATTTGAGATACCTGTGAGACATGTAGTTCAAAATGTCCAGCAGGCAGGTAGGTGATGATGTGAACATAGAGCACGAGAGAGAGGTTGGGGTAGATAAATAGGTCTGAGAGTCATCTGCATAGAGAGATGATTGAACCCCTGGGAACTGATGAGATCCCAAGTGAGCCATTCTTTAGAGCAACCAGTATATCGTATTTAGAGGTCTTCGGCCAAAGACTTGGGGTACATCTGTAGCCAGGGCGGGGGGGGGGGGTCATATGAACGATGATAATAATCTAACAAAGGAGACTGAGGAGTGATCAGATGGGTAGGAGGAGAACTAAGAGAATATTGCCACAAAATCCCTGAGAGGAGAGAGTAGCCAGGAGGATGGGGTGGTCTACAGTGTCATATGCTATAGAGAGGTCAACAGGGAAGGTCATCAGATTCGACAATTAAGGCAGTATTGCTAACTGGGGAAAGCAGAGTTTCAGTTGAGTGACTAGGGCAGAAGCCAGATTTCAGGAAGAGGATAGGAAGTTGAAGACAGTGGAACTCAACAAGCATTTATTAAGTGATTACCACGTGCCAGGCACTGTTACACTGGGGGTGCAAAGACAGACAAAAACACGATCCTGGTCCTTAAGTAGTTCACATTCTAATCCAGGAGACAATACGTAAATAACTAAGTACATGCGACATCTATATGATGTAAATGGAAAATCATCTCAGAGGGAAGGCATTAGAATTGAAGGGGATCGGGAAAGGCCTCCTACAGAAGGTGAGATTTGGACTGTGTCTTGATGGAAGCCAGGAAAACCGGAAAGGGGAGATGAGGAAGAGAGCATGCAAGGGATGGGGTAAACCCAGCAAAATGGCGCTGTTCAAGCAGCACCAAGTGGGCCAGAGTAGCTCAGTTGCAGAGAACATGGAAGGAAGTGAAGTATGAGGAAAATTGGAAACATAGGAAGGGACTGAGTAGTGGAGCTCCCTGCAGATGCCATACAGAGGGTTTTATGTGTTGGAGGTAAACAGGAAACAACTGGAGGTAGGGAGAAGTTGGAATGATTAGACCTGAGCTTTAGTATAATCACTTTGGCAACTGAGTGGAGGATGGACTGGAGTGAGGAGAGACTTGAGGGAGGGAGTTCACCAGCAGACAGTTGTGGCTTTCCAGGTTTGAGGCCCACACCACGGTGGTGGTAGAAACCACCAGACTTGACAAGAGATGGGTGATGTAGAGAGAGTACAAGGGCAGGGTGAGAGTAACAGCAGTTGCAAGCCTGGTTAACTAGGAGTATGGGGGTATCCTTGACAGTACCAGGGAAGTTGGGAAGGGGGGATCAGAGGGGAGGGTTTGAGGGAAAGGTAATGAGTCTTATTTAAATTATGGATGTGTAAAGGTTGCTAGGTGGCACAGTAGATAGTGTTATACCTGGAGTCAGAAAGATTGAGTTCAAATCCAGCCTCAGACACTTAGTAGCTGTTTGACCTTGAGCAAGCCATTTAACCTCTGTCTGACTCAGTTTTTTCATCTATAAAAGGGCTTGGGGCAGCTAGGTGGCGCAGTGGATAGAGTACCAGCCCTGAAGTCAGGAGGACCTGAGTTCAAATCCGACCTCAGACCAAACACTTGGCACTTACCAGCTATGTGACCTTGGGCAAGTCACTTAACCCCAATTGACTAAAAATAAAAATAAATAAATAAACTAAAAGGGGTTGATGTGAGGATCAAATGAGATAATATTTGTAAAGTACGTTGGACCTATGTTGAGCTTGAGATACCAGTAGGACATCCAACATGAGATGTCCCAAAGGTAGTAGCTAAGCCAGACTATAGCTCAGGAGACAGACTCTGGCTGTATGTATAGATCTAGGAATCATCTGCATAGAGATGATAATTGAATGCATGGAAGCTAATGAAATCACCAAATAAGATGATATAGAGAAAGAGGAGAAGAGATACAGCTCAAGAGGACATCTACATTTGGTGATTATAGAAAGAGAAGAGAAATATAGGTTGGTAGGTAGAGGATCCCCTTAGCCAATAAGATCTAAGGATGGTTTTTTAAGGATGAGACAGACATTCATATATTTGGAGGCAGAAAGGAAAGAATCAGTCATAGGGAGAGAATGAAATTTAAAGAAGTGGGAGAAATGGTTGTGGGAGCAATGTGCCAGAGAAAAGAGAGGGTGGGATCACAAGCACATGTAAAGGAGTTGGCCTTTGCAGGAGAAGGATTAGAGTTAAGGATGGAATTTGGGGTGATATCATGGGCTTAGGAAATGATATGTTTTCTTAGTAAAGTATGAGAAAAGGTCGTCACCTGAGAGAGTGGAAGAAGGAGAAACATGGGAAATTTGAGGAGAGAACATTTAGAAGATCCTCTGTGGGGGGTGGGATAGAAAATAAATTTGAGAAGAATAAAGATTGACTTCCAACAGAGAAGGCTCAGCTGAGATTAGACAACGTAAAGTTTTAGTGATCCCAACAGCTTAAGCGTATGACTTTGATAGGTTCCATTCAGCATCAAATCATATTTATGTAGCAGATTTCATTTGTAAAACATTTACATGTGCAATCTCATTTGAATCATACAACAACCCTATTAGGTGTGAGGCACCCCCATTTGACATAGTGAACACCTAGTGTTCACAGAAATTACATAACTTACTCCAAGTCCCTCAACTTGTAAGGGTCCAAGAAAGGTTCAGCACTTAGGTCTGACTCTATCTCCAGCTCGCTGTCCTTTAAGCCACACTGACAATCTCATTGGGTTGGAAATTCTGTTTTCAATATTACATATGTATTAGAAAATTGACCTACTTTTAAATGTTTGGCTTTTTATCAAATCCATGTTCTGAACACTTATTTTAAGAGATTGGCCATTTGTATGGAGATAATAATTGCCTCCACATCAGGTCTTTCGCCCTACCTTACTTATCATTCTCTCCAGGCATCAAAAGCTGTGTTCTTTACCATCTCTCTCTTCAGGTTTATTGGTTCAAGGATGGAAAACAAATTTCTAAAAAAAATGAACATTGCAAGATGAAGAGAGAGGGGGATGGGACGTGTTCTCTACACATTGACTCAACCACCAGCGATGACGATGGCAACTACACAATCATGGCCGCTAACCCACAGGTAGAGACTTTCGAACAGTTCTTCAACCCCTGAAGCAAAGCTGGGTACTTTGAACTTCTTTAATATAGAGAGGGAAAGGTGGCTTATTTCATCTTGAGGGAAACATTCAGAACTGCCTGGTTACCCAGAACTAATTAGAAAAACGAAGGTGAAACATCGTGGCTTCATGTGAATAATGCATGAGACCCTACATCGTGACGAGATCAGCTCTTCATCACTGTTCTGCTCCTGCTTCCCTAGTGAGTGAGGAGCGAGCTGCTCAACACCTGTGTTTTTGTTTCTCTCATTTGACCCTTACAACAACACTGTGAAGTAAATACTACACACACACATAATGCACATAGAGAAGGTATTATATATTTAACGTGATATATTACACATTTTATATATAAATACATATGATAGATATGTCATTATTGCTATTTTACAAATGAGGAAACTGAGGCTCGGAGAAGAATAAATGGCTCATCCACGGTCATACAGCTAGTAGGCATCAGAAGCAAGATTCGGACTTAGGTCCCTCCTAATTCGAAGTTGTATGCTTTTTCCAACTTATCCTACTACTTTTTCCTCTGTTGTTATTCATTTACTATATTTCCTCTAGGCTAGTAGGATAAAATCTCGGATGTGCCAGTTCTTTGAGGTAATTGAAAAAAATTCCATAAAATAATGATCATAGTAATATATTCATTTTTACTCTTCAAAGAATAAACGATCAAACTATTTGGCCAGAATAGTTGAAATTCTACCAGATTACATGGCAACAATGTATTTATGTTGTGTTGATAATGTATCTTATAATTTTCATTGTATCTTATAATTGTACAATGTATAATTTACATTGTATTTACAATGTATCTTATAGTTGCTCAACTATTACTAAAAGAAAAAACGTAGAAAAGCTACAAAATACTGTTCCCATGTTGTTTCCATATTTGACCTGTGTATTTCTTCAGGTTGAAATCTGTTTTAAAGAGAGAAGCAGTACATAGACGGGTAGGGAAAGCCAAGAACCTGGCCATGCTGTGACTATCCATATCCATAATGTGAGTGACCGGATAATGCCAATTGCCAATTTTTGAGTTATGTCTGTTTCCAGGGATAAAAATAGAGACCATGTTAGGAATAGCTCTTAATAAGCATATAGCAGCATTTTCATTTCCCAAAATAGTTCATAAGATCTTAACTAAATAGCCCCAAACCTCATAGAAAACAACCAAGTACAAGATGGCCCTAATTTTAGTTGCTGTGCTCATTCAGTCTTTCTTTCTTAGGGGAGAATCAGCTGTTCTGGCCACTTGATGGTACAGACTTTGCCCCTGCGTGGTCGACTTACACCAACTCATTCTCACAGGTAAGCAAAATGATCAAGCCATAACTCATGTATATTCCTCTTTTAAAAAATTATAACTCATTTTTAAAGGGATGCTTCAAGACTTTTGTAGCACTAAGTAATACATACGTAGTATGTAAAATATGCCCTTTCCAAAAGCTGACTCATCTTCAGCACAAGAGACAACAGAACATTTTGATGGCTGATTATAGGACCCCAGATTTAATATTCAGAGCCACTCTGCTTTGCTAATATAAACAGTATGTGCCTTATTGATGCTTGAGAAAAGCAAAAAATTCACCTCTTTTTATGAAGATGATTCAAGTCAAAAGTCTAGAGTCTGCCTTGCTCCACAGTCTGTTGGTGCCACAAAGTTCTAGCAGGACATTCGACAGTTGCTGACACAGAGTGAATGAATATGACTTATCAGAGAAACAGAAATAGTGACCCGCATTTCAGACATTTCACGTACTGCATTTTACCACCCTTGCAACTATACCTTTAAAAAAGTACAGCTGTATAAGAGCTGACAAAATTAAGAAGACAGGTAAAAGAACAATATACGCAACAGTTACTAGAATGTAAATAAAGATAACACTAAAAGGCAACAAAACTCAGATCTAATACGTGGACAAAATTGGTACCAAGCTATTAAAGCACATTTCCTTTCGGTAAATAATGGATAAACTGAAAAAAGCATGTGCTGTCAGTCATAATCACCATTAAGTGGTATTGGGCAATCAGTGTTGGGGGGGCATTCTTCAGCTGTTTTTTGGGGGGGGAGTATTTGTGATGTTGAAAACTATCAATACTAATAAAGAAAAATGCAGATTGCTTTAAAAGAAAAAAAGTACAGCTGTTACTATTAGTTTGTTCTCTCCATTTTAATTTTGTGAACCATTTTAGTTTTTAAAATGATCTGTCATAATTTATAGGCAGAGTTAATTTAATTACTCACTGGGCCTGGAAAGTACAGCTGCCTTGTCCCAGGTAGTAAACGGGGCTTCTCCTTTGGCTGTGATTGTGAGATTTGGATTGGATGCTGATTTATTTATTTTGAACAAGTACAACTGTTGAAAGCCAGAGCTAAGAGAGCAATGGCATGTAACCCAATGGCATTTAACATCAGAGAAAAGGAGCCAGAGACTGGTTTATCTGGTGACAGATCTCTTAAGATCATCCTATTGCATCATTGGAGACACACTTAGCACTTTGTCTGTGATCCTAACCTCGTATCAGGTTTTCTCTTACTTGTTTATAACCCAGCACAATAAAATATTCCCTCTAAGCCCCACAGTAAACCTCTTAGGGTGCCTCCATACTTGAAGGACTTGTATTTCATCAGTGGGAGTACTCCTTCTACTAACTTGGACCATAGAGTCCCTTGGTGGCAAACTTTCTGGGGAGGAGTCTTTAGATTTCCTGGGCTGATTCTACAATAACATGTGTGCACTGTGCAGACACACACACACACACACACACACACACACATCATCCATCCATCCATCACCAGGGCCATGTGTTAACATTTGTCGGTCCTTTGATGATGGATTGTGATCTCATCCTTGTAGGATGCCCTTAGCCAGCACAAATTCAAACCCAGCCACATCATCTCATCCTCTGCCTTTCTTGTCTGTGTCTTTCCATTGGTCCTCTGTAAAGGCTCTCCACCCATGGAAGGCTTTCTTCTAGGTCTTTGATGTTTCACAGAGATTGGAGCCGATTCAGTTTTTGTCTCTCACTCTTAGTGCATGACTAGCTTACATCCTTTTCCAGCTAATCTTTTCTGCCACATTTTCCCACAAGCTACCACTGGTGGCATATATTGTAGTATGCTTATGCCCAATATATATCTTTCTACCTTTCTTTGGAAAATCTGTGCGTTATAAGCTGGACAACATGCATGCTTCATCCAGTTGGCTTTTCTTGTTTGGATCTCTAAGCCAATCCTTGAGTGTCTGTAGATTTCATTGCAGGGGCCCTATAGTGTTTTTAGGACTTAATGTGATGATCACTAGGTCATCTTCAAAGAGGAATGAGCTATGAGCCAATTAAAAATATGTTAAAACTGGGGCAGGTAGGTGGCACAGTGGATAGAGCTCCAGCCTTGGAGTCAGGAGGACCTGAGTTCGAATCTGGCCTCAGACACTTGACTCTCACTAGCTGTGTGACCCTGGGCAAGTTACTTAACTCCATTGCCTAGTCAAAAACAAACAAACGAAAATATGTTAGAATGGGTTGGAAAGTTATTTTTGATGCCTGAGCACTGAAAATAATGATTGATGATGATGATGATGATGATGGCTAAAAAGGAGGAAGAAGATTGATATAAGTTCTCAGAACACATGATAAGTAAGATCACTGAAATGCTTTTGGAATATACTTCACTTAACCAAGCAATAATAAAGGCTGACAATTAATGCATTGGATTTGTCAGTTTGTCAAGTGGTTAATTTCCACCAGGAGCCAATGAAATAGCTAAGATCTAAGAATGAAATCAAAAGGACTTCCATGGCTAACGTTCATAGGAACTGAACCAATGTGTCAACTAAGAAGCCTTGACCAGATGTCTTGTTCACAGAGATATTTAAAAATAAAAACTGAGGGGTTTATGATGGCAATTTGGGATTAGTCATCAGCACCAAAAATTATATGTGTGCTATCTTTAAGGGGACTGAACCTATTGATAAGTGCCAATTATGGAAGCAAAGGGTAGAAATTGTGCGGGTTGGGAAAATGTGGCACATACTGAATACTTAGCAAGGCGTGACATGGTGACTATAATTATACATCAGAAGCTCATTATCTTTCATAAACTCATGCAATAGTCTTTATTTTACAAATACAGATATTAAGGTATCCTTAAAAATTCAACAAATAAACTGTCCTGGAACTGGAGTATTATAAACAAAACTTGACCTTCAATCACCTCTATGTACTATTGATCCATAAAATTTAAGAACAATGTTTTTAATAGGTATTCCCATAACAAATACAATCCTCATGCTTCATGGAATCAAAAGCTTTCAAAACGAGGAGATCTAGTGGAAAAAATCAAAACCATGCAGGAAGCAAAAAAGTGTCTATAGACCCCATTGTCCTGTCCTGTTTGCCATTGGCACTGTCCTAAAGATGCTCACAGTAAGTCCACAGAGGATGAGCTGCCACCCCCACATGGAATTTAGTGAGGAAAAGTAATCTCATCAATCTTTCAACAATCCACACAATATTAAATATAAAAGAATAGGAGCAGGATAGTGACTTGTCCACAGTCTTTTTTTATCTAAACTCCATCAAAAGGATGAGAAGATAAGAGAGTAATAATGATAATGAAGCTGGAGTTTATATATCATTTCAAGATTTATGAAATACTTTATATACGTAACTGAAGTTGGGTTGTATTGCAGGGGGAGAGCCCGGATGCAAGAAGCAGATAAGGAGCCTTTACAGGAACGATTTTTCAGGCCTCATTTCCTTCAGGCTCCTGGTGACATGGTTGCTCACGAGGGCCGGCTCTGTAGACTGGACTGTAAGGTAGGCTGCATGTTCTTGTTCTTTTATATAACCACTTTTGCTTTCCAGGGAAGGGGGAGGTGCCGTTTCTGTCTTTCCTTCAATTACTTCTAGGAAATTTGTCTTTTAAGAACTCGTACCATATGAAAATATTCTGCTAAACCCATAACACTTTATTCTCATATCGACTTTGGAAAAAATTACATCAGCATTGTCAAGGTACACGAAAGTGAGTTTCTTCAGACATCAAAACTAGTAAATGCCTCTCAAGCATTTTTATACTGATGAATGAAGAGTGTCTTTGACCATAGACAGAATTGAACAGTCAACCTCCTAGCCCCCTTGCTGGATTATCAGCCACATCACATCCCCTGGCTGTGGGTGTTTCTCAAGGTTCTGTCATGATCTCTCTTCTCCTCTCCCTTGATAGGCTTTCTCTGGCAACCTCATCAACTCCCACAGGTTTAATTTTCAACAGTATGAAGATTATGATTCCCTGTCTACTGCTGGGAATCTACAAGCTCAATGGTTCCCAGTCTACTTATTTAGCCTGTCTGTCCCCTGATCTTCAGTCCTGTATTACCAATTGCCTATTGCATATTTCATACTGGATGTCCTAGAGACATCTTGAACTCAAGATGTCTAACCCTGATCTCATCATCTCTCCCTCCAAACCCTCCCCTCTTCAAAGGGGAGGGCTTGTTTCTGTCAAAGGCATCACCATCATTTCAGTTTCTCAGCTTTGTAATCTAAGCATGATCCTCATTCCTCACTCTCCCTCCCAGCAAATCTCCAATGACTTCACTTAAATCTCGACATCTCTTGTACCTAACCTCTTCTCCCCACTGGCATAACTACCATCTTAGTTCAAGCTTTCATCAACTCTCACCTCGATTATTTCAAGAGACTCCTAATTGGTCTCCCTGCCTCAAATATCTTATCACTTCAGTCCATTTTATACACCATATACTGCAGTCAGTCATTTTGCTTAAGCCCAGATCTGACCATGTGTCTCAGTCAACTCCACTGATTTCCTGTTACCTCTACAATGAAACATCTTTCCTCTGTTTACCTTTTAAATCCCTATACAACCTGGCCCCATCCTACCTTTCTAGCCCCATTGGATGCTACTCTTCTCTCATAGTCCATTAACCAGCTGAACTGGACTTCTTTCTTCTCCTAACTCACAACACTCCCACTTCCTCCCTCCTTACTTCTGCCTCATATCATCCTCTCTCTTCCTCTAAGACACAACTCGATGCCATCTTGCACATGAAGCCTCTCCTGCCTCCCAGCCACAAGTTTCCTTCTCCCAAACACAGAGTGGGAAGCAACATGGTGTAATAGAGCACCAGTACCAAGACTCCCAAAGAGATCAGAGAAAGGGGAAAAAGACACGCTTGCAAATATAGTGATAGCAACACTTTTCATAGTAGCCCCAAACTGGAAATTACAGTCCCCACCTATTAGGAAATGGCCCAGTTATGATACAAATGGAATACTAGTATACTGTAAGAACTGATGAAAGGAATGATTTCAGAGAAACCCGGAAAACTGATCTAATGCTGACTGAACTGAAGAGAGCCAAGGGAACAGTTTATACAGTCACAACATTGTAATGACAAATAACTTTGAAAGATTAAGAACTCTGATCCATGCAATGACTGGCCACAAGTTTAGTGGACTTATGATGAAACGTGCTACTCGCTCCCTGACTGAGAGGGGAGAGGCATCAGAGGCTGATGCGTTGGAAGGGATTTGTTTTCTTTAACTACGCATATTTGTTGCAAGGATTTCTTTTTCTTTTCTTTTTAAATGGAAGAAGTAAGAAGTAGGAAAAATTAATACTTACTAAATTTTAAAACATTTTAAATGAAGTTAAGATTTTAAAAAAGAGAGAAAGAATTTATCTAGGATCTTAGAGACATGGGTTGCAATCCCCACTCCGTCTCTTTGGGTAAGTAACTTCACTTTTCTGAGACTGTTTCCTCTTCATAAAACGGGGAGATTGGACTAGATCAGGGTGGGGAACCGGTGGCCTCAAGGCCACATGTGACCTTCTAGGTCCTTGGGTACAGTCTTTTGACTGAGTCTAAGTTTTACAGAACAGATCCTTTTATTAAAAGAATTTGTTCTGTGAAGTTTGGATTCAGTCCAAGGGTGGCACTTGACGCATTACCGTAAGTAATGCATTTCCATGCCCACACTACCCTGTAGTTCAAAGGTTCACCCTCACTGTGTTGTGCGCAGTGAGAATAAAGAGATTGAACTACCTGATAAATTAGCTTGTCATCAATCTGTCATTGGCCTTAGCTGTCTTGTTATTTGTTAGGTGAGTGGCTTGCCACCCCCAGAACTGATGTGGTTGCTCAATGGCCAACCTGTACTGCCAGACAGCACCCACAAGATGTTGATTAGAGAGACTGGAGTCCACTCTCTGCTTATTGACCCTCTTACCCAGAAGGATGCCGGGACCTACACATGTGTCGCTACCAACAAAACAGGACAGAATTCATTCAGTCTAGAGCTCACGGTAGTAGGTAAGCTCTGTCGCTCAGATGAGTAATTTCATTTCCAAAGTATTCACCAGGGCTAATTCTCTAGATCCCATTGACGCTGCACCATGAGGCCCAAGTTCAGCCTCTCCTTAAGTCTATACCAACCCAGTGGTGAAGGCTGTGTTCCCCACTTTCCCCTCATGTCTCTGGAAGTGAGCTAAAAGCCTAGTGCCTAGTGCCTTGCATAGAATTGGTGTTAAACAAATAGATGCTGAATGAATGAGATGAAACCTGACACCCCCTTTTTGAGATGGGTGGGCAGGGACTCACATTTACCCTACTTCAGATGAACTAACCAAGTGAGGTACAGTGAAATCAGGGTGACTGCTCAAATCAATAGCACAGCCAGAATGAGCACTCGCATTTCCTTATTCCCAGGCCAAGGTATTTTCCTACTTTCTCTAGGATAGCAGTTCTCAAACTTTTTGGTTCCAGGAACCCTTTATGCTCTGAAAAACTATCAAGGTACCAAAGAGCTTTTGTTTATGCAGATTCTATCAATATTTACTGTATTAGAAATTAAAATGAGCACATTTTAAAAATATGAATTCAAAAGCAATCACAAAGCTATTATATGTTAATATAAATATCTCTTTATTAAGAGTAACAGTATTTTCCAAAACAAAAATTTAGTGAGAAGTGGCATTATTTCACATAAGTTCTCAAATCTCTTTAAAGTCTGGTTTAATAGAAGACTGCTGAATTCTTATGTCTGCAGATAATGTCTTAATATCATCATGAAAACAGTTTTAACTTTGCTGATCCCCTGAAAAGGTCTGGAGGACCCCTAGAGGCCCATGGAACACACTTTGAAAACCACTGCTCTAGAGAATACCATCGTAGGGAGAAGAGAGCAGTTTGGGGGTTTGAGCTCATCTCTTCTTCTTCTTTTTCTCTTTGATGACTTCCTAGAAATTAGCAACTGAAAAGGAGGAACCCAGATGCTTAAAGGTAGCTTTGATAGACACGGCCTCCCCATGTGTGCCTTGTGCTGCTTGGCTAAAAGGTGACCAGGGAACTGGTCTACCTTACCAAGAGCATGCATTCAGGAAACAGTTTTGTGCTTTAAAAAACAGGAAACTCACTCAGAAAATAAGTTCAAATGAAAAGTAGCAGCTTTGCTTTTAATAGATATGGTTTCTCACAATTTAGTGTTGAGCAATAAAAGAAATGGGCCACTAGGTGGCACCATAGTGCATAGAATGCCGGGCCTAGAGTCAGGAAGACTCATCACCGTGAGTTCAAATCTGGCCTCAGACACTAGTTGCGTGACCCTGTTTGCCTCAGTTTCCTCATCTATAAAATGAGCTGGAGAAAGAAATGGCAAGACACTCGTGTATCTTTGCCAAGAAAACCCCAAAACGGGGTCATAAAGAGATGTAAAGAAGCTCAGTGAGGGAAGGGACCAGGGGCCTCGTAGCGCCCTAGTACAATTCCTTTGATGTGACAGAGAGAATCAATACCTGTTAAATGAATGTATAATAATTCCTTGGTATTGCTTCTTTTTTTTTTCCTCACAGAAGGTACAGTTAGTTGAGCAAGAGTGAGAATTCCCTCTACTCTTTATTTTTAAAAACTTTTAATGTGTATCAATGCAAGAATTCCTTATTATAGATGTACAAAGTGCCAGAGGAATGTCCTGGGCAGGGAGGGGGTGGGTGTACACAGAAATACACATCCATCCATTGACTCTTAAGACAAAGGCATTAGGGTAATTACTTGTCAGAAAATAACTCTACTTTTCTTGTCTAGCCAAAGAAGTGAAGAAAGCACCCATGTTCCTAGAGAAACTACAAAACAGTGGTGTGCCTGAAGGCCATCCTGTTCGACTAGAGTGCCGTGTGGTGGGCATGCCGCCCCCTGTATTCTACTGGAAGAAAGACAATGAGACCATCCCTTTTACCAGAGAAAGAATCAGGTATAGCACAAGAACATATTTTTGAATGACCTCAGAGGCACGAGGCTGGTTTTGCCTTCAGAGTGAGTGCATTTTGACTGTTTTCTTCAAATGATTCTCTGATACAAATCCCATTCATTTAGTTGCCTTTGACAGTATCCTTACTGCCACTGCTTAGAATGTCATTGTGCTGCTCGAGAAGCCTTAGAAGCTAGGTGGAATACATGGGGTAGAATTGTAATACAGTGTGTTCAGTCTGTTAAATGTCTGATTAAGAGTTTGTAAATATGGTACCTGTAATCCTCACTTTTCACTGCTTGACTTGTTTGACACTGCCTAATAGGATGTCCAGAGGACATTAGGACTTTGAATATTAGGGATTTAGGAGTGCAAGTGACCTTAGCAATCATTTGGTCTGATCCCTCATTTGAACAAAGAAGAAAACTTAGACCCAGAGATCCAAAGCAGTAGCTTCAGTAAACAACTGGATTTCACGTGTCACACGGTTCATTTTCTACCAGTATCCAAATAGACATAGGCAATAGCTCGCAGCTAGCACATGTTCAGTCGTGAAGGTGCGGACACCTGTTTATGTGTGTGTGTATATGTATGTAGTTATTTAAGATCTCTGCCATACCGATTTCCAGGAGAGGTGGAGGCAGCTTTCTGCAACTTTAAAATTTTAATGACGTAACTCGTAAAGATGATAGAAACAATATGTCAATAGCATTTGAAGACACGTTTATTAAAGGTTTTTAAAGCAGTTAATTTCAACATAACCATATTCCTTTTGAGAGGGTACACAATCCTGCCATCTAAGTCTTTGGAACATGAAGTACATTGCTGCTTCCTGGATTTAAGTTCTACCAGAATAGATGGTTTGGTCAAACATCTTTAATATATAACTATTTTTTAAAATTCAGTGGTGCCTGACCAGGTGAAAAAATAGCCAATTGACCTGTGTCTCCCAATATGCTTCTCTGGGAAAATGTAGTTGGAGAAGTGTTGCTGTCAGAGTATAACTGTACCATGCACCACTTGTGGAAAGAAGATGGCGGAAAGACCAGAATCTTCTTTTCGCATACTTCTTAAACCATCTGTGCAGCTGCTGGCCCTTCTCATACTATAAGCTCCAAGTCCCTAAGCTCCTTCATTGTTCAACCGCTTTCAGTAAGAAATTGAATTTCTCTGAGATGCATCTTTTTGGTAAGGAGTGATTAATCTTCTCAGAGCCATAGCACACAATATACTTTCTTCATCTGTCTTTTTTCATCTGTACAGAACCCAAAATAAGAATTCATTTTGCACAAGGGGACAATGTAGTTGTCCTAAACATGAGCAAACTTGCTTTTAAATGTAATTTGTCAATTGTTTGTATCAAGCCCACAATCCTAAATGATTAAGTCTTAGGTAGTGCAGACCAATGCCAGCCACCTTCGTACATAACCTATACTTGCATTATTCTTTTTTTTTTTTTGATTAGGCAGTGGGGTTAAGTGACTTACCCAGGGTCACACAGCTAGCTAGTGTCAAGTGTCTGAGGCCGGATTTCAACTCAGGTCCTCCTGACTCGAGGGCCGGTGCCCTATTCACTGCGCCACCTAGCTGCCCCTAGAGTCTATACTTAAAAGTGTCTTATGAAAATCTTTCTTCACAATAAATAATCAATAAAATCCTCAGGAACTTTGTTAGACACTGAAAAGAATAAAATGCAAAAATTTTTTAAAGAATCTAAACTTATTTTCTCTATACTAAGCCCTTCTACTCATTGGAAAAGCCCTGATACTGGTGGCTTGTTTGTGCCTCTTGCTAATGATTTGCATGTAATAGGCACTAGGTAAATTATTTTGTTGAATAAATGAATATGTATGTGTATATATATATATATGTATATACATATATACATATACATATACATATACATATATATATATATATATATATATATACACATTCATGCATATGGGCTTCCTGGTCTCAACAACCTTATTTCTTGACTTTTCCAGCCCTTAGCCACAAGAGGCAGGAGAGCAAGAACAGAAGGCACCTTCTCAAAGGGTCCAGAACTCACGTGGAAATGCACAGACTGTGGCCCCAAGAGGACCAAAAAGCATTTTCTTCAGAATGGCAGGATTTGACTCTTAGAACTAAACAGCTTTTAAGATATTTTCATATTTTGCCATCTTAGAATTACATAAAATAAAAACGAAATTGCTTTTATTAGCAAAACTAAAGAGAGCTGGAAAGGACCTGATTTGTGCTACAGGAAACACAGTAAACTAGGTTAGAGAAAGCACACATAAACTGATGTGTCTTTGCCCTTCTTAAGTCAGCTTTTCTGTACATGCCATGCCATGAGAAAATGTCCTTTTTCTTCTCATGTCCTTAAAAAATATTATGTAATTTCTCTATTTTGGAATTGTAGTGATAGAATTCTAGAAGGTCTCCTTCTCCCTACACGTGGCACCTGAGTGAAGCCAGTTTGAAGCCAGTGGGTGGAGCTAGTCACCTGAGCTAGGAAAATCTTGATCTGTCTGTCACCTCTGTCCTGCACATGAGCTAAGATGTCCCCTTCAGTCAGGAAACAGCTTTGGTGGGCAGACCCAGCCAAGGAAAATGAATGAGCTTTGGCACAGAGACAAGGAGTGTGCTTCAGGCGCTTAGGAGGAGCTGGCAGGATGCAGACAAATTCCAAGAGAAGAAATAAGGTATCCATCAATGGGGGTTTGGCAAGCAAGGTACACAGGGTGAAGAAGCCAAGCTGCACCAAAGGAGAGAGCCAGGCTCAAGCACCAGCTAGTGAATGGGCTTTCACAAAACAAAAACGAATAGCTTAGAGAAAAAGAGGCAAGGAAGGGACAGAGATAGGAATGCTAGGACCCAGTCCTAGAGTCACCTAGCCATTCAGGAAGTTAGTGTAGGATGACCTGAATACAAGGGGCAGCTCTGTGGGAGCAAATGGGAAAGTGCCTGCAGTATGGGGAGAGGTTGGGGAGGGGGACAGGGGACAGTAGAACAGAAGTACCAAGTGTGTTTGGAGGCAGAGGAGACCAGTTGGGTACCCACCCATATCTGGAGGGAAACTGAGCATGCTACCAGCGCAAATACATGTACACCTGCCAACTAAAAGTCTGAGCTGCCTAGTTGAATATTCACCCTTTCTCCCTAAACGGAGGCTGAGGATACCCCATTCGTCAAGCCATGCTATGGCTAGACTTCAGTTGTAAATAAGTTTATTAAAAAATCTGTGTCCTCTGAGTGAGTCTCTTTCTATGCTTCTATCTTTATTTTCTTTTCCCAGATTTCCTAGCATAAGTTCTTTTAGGAAAAGTCTAACCTCATTTCAATTCAATAAGCATTTATTAAGCACCTGCTGTATGCCAGACACTATGCTAAGCACTTAGGCTGCAAAGACAGAAATGAAATGGTCTTTGTCCTCAAAGACTGTGAGTAGAAAAGGGATGTTCCTCACTGTCTGAGATATGTGATAAACTCACAGTGACCAGGGGCCGTTCGTTCAGCAAGGATTTAATGAGTCCCTACTCTGGACAGGGAACTGTGACTACAAGGGCAGAAAGTGACTGGATGTTAGGGGAAGCTAATGGAGCTGAAGCACATACACACTAGGAGATCTAAGCTGGAAAAGGTGGGAAACAGAGGCGGCTGTTGATCCCATACCACTGTTTCTCACTTCCTCCAGACTTTTGTGACTTCTTTTTTAAGGGTGGCATTGGTGTTTACCTAAACCTGATTTTTTAATATTTTTGGTGGTAGGAAGAAGGGGGGAAACATGTGATTGCATCAGGATGGCGGAATTCCCAATGTGGAAACTTCTTCCACCTGCAAAGATTTGTAGTTTAATACCTATGGAGTGGCCACCGCGTTGAGAGGTTTAACGACTTGGCCATGGTCATACGCTTAATATAGGTCAGCAGCTGAACTTGAACTTCGATCATCCTAACTCCAAGACCCTCCTCTCTCTATTATGCCATGCTGCCCTCATTCTGATTTCACCTGCATAAAACCCATGGAGATCAAAATGGGATGCATGCTAGGGGTCACCTCAAAGCCCATGCCCAAAGGTACAGCACTATCCCCTGGTAAAAGGTTTTGTTCTTCTCTTTTCAGCATGCACCAAGATACAACAGGTTATGTCTGCCTCCTCATCCAGCCAGCCAAGAAAGCAGATGCCGGATGGTACACATTGTCTGCCAAGAATGAAGCTGGCATTGTGTCATGTACTGCAAGACTGGATATCTACGGTGGGACTAATGTACTTATTTTAAGACAGCCAGCCAGAAGGAATGCATAGCATTGAGTCCTTTAGCCAGTAGTTGTTATAGCAGGTGGCTTGTTTATTTTCCACTAAGCAACTGGTCAGATTAGGTTTTTCATTCTAGAAACTAGATTTTTCAAAGTGTTTTCAACCTAGCTACCAAAGCATCTTTGCTTTTATGTAATTTCTGCACCCTTGAGAGCTTGAATTAAAGAATTATTGAGTCAGACAGCTATTTAAGGAAAACAAAGAGGGGATGATTATCCAATTTGTGAATCATCTGCGGTACTTCAAGGATTCATGATTTCATCAGAATGAGTATTCCCTTGGTTGGTACCCACAAATTATCTACAAGTACCGATAAATTATTGACAGTGAAGTAAATCTCAAATCAGTCAATTTTGCTAAAGCACCCAACATTCCTTAAGAAAGCACTAAGAGGGAGCTCACAATGTATCTTTAATTACCATTTTTTGAATCCAGCAAGATAAGATTTTTTTTTCCACTAGTGAGAGATGTTACAGCTAGATATGTGCCATCTAGTGGCCAAAAAATGAATGTTCCTTTATATTTATAAGCTTTTTAAGCACTAAAATATGGAGGGATTTGTGATAGAAACAGAAATGACTGGTGCTGACTATATTACTCTGACACTAATTATTTTGTCTAGTGCATGTAGATTCTTAGAGTCCTTATCTCAACTCACACTCACACCGATGAGTATTGTCCCCAGAGTGTGGCCATAGTGCCCTCCTAAAAGTTCTGTGATACCACCCTCCTTGAGGGATTGGAAATTGTTTGTTTAAAGATATGGCTTATAAGCCCCAAGCATTGTGCTTCCCACCTAATAAATGTAAATTGGCTTTCCAGGCTTAATTAGTTTTTAGAAAAGGGTATTTACTCAGGTGATATAGTAAGATCATTTGGTATAAAACATTCCCCCAAAAGTATGTGACATACTCTCCCACCAGTACATGGAGTCTAGAGAAAAGTGGGCTCAAGCTTAGAGATCATATGTGACAACAAGGTACAATACAGATCCTGGAAGTCCTCTTGCTGGAGTCCTCAAAATGTTCCCCGTAGGCATGATACCAACCTGATATTAGATGTGCCCGCACTGTTGCAGCATTCACTCTTCGGCCACATTAAGATTTAGCATTTGGAATTTTTTAATGTGTCCAACCCTAGACAAGATTACTAAGCAAAATTACATGTTTGCGTGTCATTCCATCCAGGTACACCTCACTTTGATTGTCTCTCTTCCCTTCTGAAATCTAGTCTCTTGGTGCTTTGCTCTGGGCTGCCTAGCTGTGGAGCCCTGGATAAGCCTGTTCTTCCCAGGCAGCAGACATTTTGCAGACCTTTTCTGACTCTTCCCCCATCAGTGTTTGCCTAACTTGTGTCCTGAGCCTTTAGACTCTCCCCTCTATTTTCCAAAGAAATCTGATAAACTAATTCTTAGGGATACTTTAATGGCTTAATGTTTGTGTAGACCCACATATGTGTACCTGTGTATTTTCATTTTGGAAATGCAGTCCCTTGGCCCAAATGTGACAGGATCCTAGGACCTCTGACTACAAGGATCCCCAAATCTCTCCCATTGATAACCCCCAAAAAAACAGAGAAATTATCAGAAGGTACAAGCAGGCTCTTCCTGACCATGACAAAAGTTATCACTGACCAGTCCTTTTGTATATTCTTTGCCTTAATATTTGAAGCACCTTATGGCCCAGCCCTGTGCCCAAACTTTTCCCCAGACAACACAAGGCAAGACAAGTAGCGGCCTCCTAGGAAAGCCATCCAGGAAGCAGCTCCCAGCAGCCAGAATGCTCTACCCTAGAGGTTTCAGCTGGCTCTGTTTTTCTTCTTCTTTCTAAAGCTCAGCTCAGGTACCACAATGTAATGAACTAACCATTTCAGGCTTTCTCTGTTTTTACAACTTGCCTATGGACAGACTGTAATTGTGAGAGATGCTGGCCTTTGCACTAGGGCTTTGGGCTGCCGCTGCTGCCCTCTTGCCCCATCGATCACTCCTTCCTTCTTTGATTGTAGTCACAAAATGAGTGACTAAAGCCATAGGTACTATGGAAGGCCAGGTTGGAGTACAAGGTAGAAGAGAGGGATTTTTCTGGCATGCTTCTGGTATCCCTTTAATCATAGCAGTTTGTCTTTTTTTTTTTATAGTTTGTTGCTGCCTTCTTATATTAGAATCATAGAATTAGAAAAAAAAAATCTGATCTTGACTTTGGCAGGCCAAGCATTTTTACCCCTAGTTTATAGCGGGGTCAATGATGCTTAGAGAGATCTTGCTCAACCACCTCATCTACAATGTAAGAATTCCGGTGTCCTCTGAGGCCTAGACATGGGAAGGCTAAGGCAGAGACTAAAATCCACGTTTCTCATACATCCCTCCTTCCCATATCCTAGACCAGCCTGAGTGCAACTGAGCCTAACATGTTCTGTTACTGATTTTCTAGCCCAGTGGCACCAGCAGATTCCACAGCCCATGTCAGTACGACCCATTGGCAGCCGCTACGGATCCCTCACCAGCAAAGGACTTGACATTTTTTCGGCCTTCTCATCTATGGAAAGTACGATGATGTTTTCGTGCTCTTCTCAGAGCATGGTGGAAAGTGAAGAACTTTAAAAACCTTAGGGCTCCTGCTGTGGAGGTGAAGGACTGTTGAGAGAAAAGAAGCCCACCGTCAACAACATGAAGAGATAAGCCAAGACCCGGGAGGTTTCCACGCAACTAGTTTTTAGTAAGTTACCACGCACGCAGCGGACTTGTTGCAAGGAATACTCTGAGCAAGCAGACTGGGTAGTCTCCTAGTCACAGCAGAGGAGGGAAGGGAGTGAGTGACAAAGAGAAATGAGGAGACACAGGATAATTAAGCCGAAAGTGCCACGCAGTAGTCTGCCGCGACTCTGGGCAAAAGCTACTGCTCTGTCCATCCCATGCTGTGTTAGAGATGCGTAGTGCTGCACAAAATATTCTCAGAGGCAATAGGCTTGTGCTTATCGGGTACGTACCCTAGAGCCCCTAGAATAGGTCTAACCCACCCAATTCAAGAGGATGGAAAGAAGCAAAAAGATCACAACCTACTCTCTCCAGTCATGCCGACAGTAGTAATTTGAGGAGAGCTCATCTAATCCACTTTGTTATAGCATTGTAGAGGGGTAACGTAGAGCATATGTAGGTAAAGAAGCAAGGTCATCTTTCTCATCTTGGGCAAAATGAACTACACAATAAGTTGCCAAGAATGAGTGATATGTTTATCACTCACAGGCAGACACAACTACACAGTGAGGTGAATTAACATCATGTAATGTGCATGTCACTTTGTGGTTGGCATTGATGCCTATCTGCTTCATTTTTTTTCTATTTCTGAGTTTGACTACTAAACTATATTCACCAAGGACTGATTTTCCAACCTATGTCATAACCAGTTTATTCCTGATTTAGTACACCCCTGTAGCATTGAACTAGTAGAGTGTGTTGGTCTAACCAGCCAAAGGGGGACTATGGGGAAAGCTGAGAAATCTCCAGCGTCATCTAAAGAGCTACTAACATATGTGACTGTTTCTAAAATGGAAAGAGGTCTTCTCATGTTACGGCAACGACTTAGCACATAAAGAAATCAGAAAGTAAAGACCTCATCAAAAGCCTTAAAACATGTCATTCAATGAAGAATGAAGAAAATAGTAGGAAGTTATGAAAAATTCATGGTTTAAATTTCTTCACCTGGGCAGTGGGCAGTTAGGAAAAGCAACCATTTTATATTTTTAACTGCTTTGAGATCCCCAACTAACAAGTGGCACCTAAGTAGAAACCGTCATGCTAAAGTAAAAAGTGAGAGAAAGGGGAGCCGGCATTTCTGATTCTCAACGGTCAGTGCAGACTCCACCCGGATCAGGGCTGATTCTGCAGGGACATGAGTTGATGGTGTCTCTGTTCCCAGACACTTAGCTTCAGGGAAAGTCTCTGGTCTCCTTTTCCCCAGGCTTCCCCCAGAGGCCTAGGGATCCAAGGAGCCCTGGGGGAAAGCTATTCATACGTTGAGCTCTTGGTATGTGAAGGGCACCATGAAAGACAGAGATGAACAGGGCATGATTCTTGCCCTCAACAGATGAACTAGCCACAAGTGACTGTCATTCCTCAAGGCACAAGCAGGGGTTGTTTCCCTGCTGCTAAAATCTGTCTTTTAGTCAGAAAGAGATTCTCAGTGAGGTTCTGTTTGCACCTTCTCTGACTCTGAAAATCACTTCGGAAATGAGCCGTAAGATGCTGGACATTCTATCACTAAGAAGGAAAGGTTTTACTTCAGTTATTCAGAGAAAATGCTAGACTTTTTATTTGTCCAAGTAAACCTCATGGTACAGAGAGTGACGCTCTGTGGAACAGATGCCCTGCAGCAAAATGAACTACAAAGCCAACTTCTACCCAGGGAATCCTATTTCCTCATTGATTTCTATTACAAAATTGAAAATCTTTTGTTAGAAAAAAAGAATCAATAGAATAAGTTTCAAAATATTTTTAGTAAGAAGAGACAGCTAATGTCTAGACCCAATGTATGCTTATATGTAGCTCTATACTGACCCTTCTTCTGCGTCTTCTTCGGTGGCCTCTCACACGCTCCTTTTTTTCCTAAACCCCACAAGTCTCCAAAGCTGGGAGATTCTTGGATTTCACATTTGAATCTCTCAGAACTCAGATTTCTTTATGTGTCATTATTTGTTTAATGTCTATTAATGACAATATCAAACTGTCAGAGTGGAAACTACCCAAGGGAAAGGCCCATTTGTGGTTTTCTCTATCTCCAATATCACCAAAAACACGCTCTTGCACATAACCCATGATTAATGAATATTTGTTGTATGAATGAGGCCTTTTTTTTTTTAACCAATAGGGACTGCATTCTGATACAGAATGTACACCAGCCTGAAAATCCCTTCTTTAAGTTTGAGGTTTGGGTGTAGGAAGAGTAAATTAGTGCCCTGATGTATAGAGCTGTGAGTTTGAGATTACGTAAAAAAAGAATTCATGCAAAAGATAGTATATAAATATTAGAAGCTTAGTTCTGGAGAATGGGGAAGGGGAAACAGATAAATTCCATATGAATCACTGGAACTCTAATACATGGAATTAAGTCCGTAGAGAACCACTTTATCACCCTGAACCAAGCAATTTTAATTGACAGACATTTATTAAGCACCAACATATATGCCAGGTACAGTGTTTTCTAACTGTGACTCAGCAGAATGAGATAGAGTCAGGAGCCCAGGATTACTGAAGCACAGGATCCCCTGCTTTCTTACAGGATTCAGTGGTTGCTGAATTACTGTGAATACTGACAAGGTTGAAAGACTACATGTTGACTTTGTAGGACTTCAATTTTGTGTTTTCAAAAAGGCACAAAGAGTGTGAAAGAGGCTGGTATAGCCAGGCTGGCCTTTGGGGTAAAAATACCATGAAGGTTCAGTGGTTGTATTTCTTCTCTACCACACCAAAGGCCCTTAGCAAGAGATCTGGACAAACCAGTCATAGAATGCCTGGGAATATACAAGGTTTTCTCTGCTCAGATATAGTAGGGTTAGTGGCATTGTGGTGTTGTCTTCATCAAAACACATAGAAAGCACAGGAGCCACAATCCATCTTGTAAAGTTAATAGCTTCATGCTACTGTCCAAGTCAAAAATATTGGGCAGTCAACCAATGGGACCCCAATATAGGAAGTCCCAATTTACAAATGGATAGTATTTCAGAAGTTCATTTGTAAGTCAGTTGTTTTTAATGCAAAGTGCATTCCCCCCCCCCAAAAAAAAATCATGTTAAAGTGGTAGTTAGGATCCCAGGCTAGCCTGGTTAATCTCAAACCTACAGTTCAGGGCTACTTCAAAGGTTTGCAGCCTTCACATTACAAAGCCTTTTGAAGGTGATACCAGCATCTTACATAAATGTTTTTGTGAAGAGAAACCAATATTTACATTAATAATAGTTAAGTAAACTTTTAAAAAGACAGTTGAGTTGAAACCTTTAAGGTAGCACTCAGAGTACTAACTTGATTCTGAGTCCTGGTAGGAGGGAGCTTTGTGATAAAAAACTAAGAAAAGAGAAATATGCTCTCCCTTCCCTGGGCAGAGGGCTGACCCTGCACAAAGTTTTTTAAATCCAGTTTGTCTGTGGCGCCTTCTCACTTCCCTTTTAAATAATCCTTCCTGTTCTCTCTCATCCCCTCATGCTCCCCCAAGACCCCAGATCAATCTCCTACCTCCAGAGTTGCCCACCTCCCTTCTCTGTCCAGCACCCAAACCTTTAGAAAGCCAGCAGTCTTATCAAACTAATAGGGTTGCACCTAAGCCTTCTCAGACAGAGGTCTTGACCTTTTTAAGAGAGGATGCTTGCTAACATGAACGAGGCTCTAATTAGCAGGAAGCTATTATAATGTGAAGTGAAAAATTCAGACAAGGTAAGAAGATGTTTTGACCAGCAGCGGCTGCCAAATAAATAGGCTTGTGCCGCCTGGGAACTCATCCCTGGACTTAGCTCCCTAAACTATTCTCATAACTCCTCTTCATTCACTTGTGAATCCACAAATTCTCCGAGATGTGATCCAAAGGCTCTGAGTAGGTGCTCCTGCCCTGACTGCAAGGGGCGGGGGGCAAGGAAAGGAAAGGGAGTGGGATAGAGCAGGACCGTGGTCCCAGGGCTGGTGCTGGGGGATTGGCAGCTGACAGTTCTCTCTGGGACCCTGGAGTCATCAGCACCCAGACAATTCCAGATCTTTTAGGAAGGTGGCCAAAACATTTTTTGCCAGTAACTGGAATGCTGATTTAGTTGAGGATGCCACCCCTGAGCACAACTTTTCACTACTAATCACCTTTCTTTGTCATTTAAAATGGTTCAATATTTCAGAAAGCTAATTCCATTGTATTTGAGGAGGAGAAAAACTGGATTAAGTCAAGTCTGAACATTTGGACTTTTCTTGGCAAGATCCTGGAGTGGTTTTCCAATTCCTTCTCCAGCTCATTTTACAGATGAGGAACTGAGACAGAGTTAAGTGACTTGTCCAGAGTCACACAGCTAGTGTCTGAGGCTAGAGTTGAACTCATGAAGATGAGTCTTCCTGATTCTAAGCCCTGTGCTCAATGCACTGTGGTGCCACCTAGGTGCCTTACCTTAGTTTAGCAAATACCAAAGAGCTTTCGAGCTCTGACTGCCCCTCCCCCAGCTTCATCAGCATGCTAGCAGAGTTGCTAATATCGTGTCTTAAAAGTAAAAAAATATATATAGATATAGATATATACATGTTGAAAATGTATATGCCCCTTATTCTGTCTAATTACATCAATTAGCACACTAAGTGCACTAGCAGCATAGACGTACTGTTTTTGTTCATGTGTAAAGAATGGCCACTTCCTTCTGAGAAAGAGCTGCTGGCCCTGAAACTGCAAGAATCAGAAATTCCGTAAATTTCAGTCCTCTGAGAAGTGTGCTAATTGATGCTAATTGATACGAATCATCAACATGAAGAATGTGGTAGGCATTCAAAACTGCTCTGGAGAGGGAATCTACAGATGACCATCAGATCATTGTAGCTGGCCAATAGAAAACAAAGGATTTGTTGTTTATTATTTACTAAATTTAAAAATTGAACAAGAGAGTAAGATAGAAATAGAAAAATATTTTCATGCTTCAAATAAATCAGAATTTTTCTTTGCAGAAAATAACTGGTTTCAAGATCTAAAGTTTGCTTTGTGAAAATAAGCAGAATTGGAATTTGCAAGCATATTCAAAAATAGTTTTCAGAAATGAGCCATATAAAAGTAATTACATAAATGTGAGCTATTATGCAAATTACGTTAATAACTGCATGGTTCATCCTGGTTATCTCTGCAAGTCTAGAATTACACAGAAATGAGGAGAAAACATCCCATTCTGTGAAGTCGGGTCTCTCTAAAAGGTAAAATCTGCAATATATATATATATATATACACACATATGTATGTATACACACGTATACACACACACATATATATATATATATTCCACCAATGATAAGAAGACCAGAACATAAAAATGGAGTTTGCAAGATGGTGTGACTCATTTACATAAAAATAATGGTGATATCAGTGAAGCTGAGTGTCGTTTGAATCCCCTGGAGAAGCATTGGTGAATTCTGCATAGGCAGGGCAAGGTGAATATGGAACTCTGAAGAACAGGGTTATTTTACATAGATCCAGTGGCCTCCCCGCCAAAATAGCCAACTCTTGGCAATTTCCTCACAGTCGCTGTTGTGACAAATTAGTCAGGTGCCCTGGCAGCCAAAGAGGTGTCAGAATTTGGCTATTTTAAGCAGTGGAAGGACAAAGTATTGACCCCCGCTGAAGGTGTGGAGATAACTTTAATACAACTATCTCTCCTTACCACAACAGATGTTGTATGTAAATCAAATTTGTCTAAATCAAGTACCAAAAAACATCTCATTGATAGACATATTGATTTCGAAGATCCTTTTATCCTGTTTTCTGAAAGATTTTCAATTGGAAGTAGAGACTATGATGGCTTAGCATTAAATTTTATGGTCTGTATTTCTCCGTCTCCAGTGTCTCTCAAGTACTTAACCCTCTGAAAAACACTTAAATGCACTAGAAAAGTACTAAGAGACTGTAATTATGTGACTGATAATCCTGAACCTAAGACATCTGGCACTGGTACAGTTAGCTTAAGCAGCATCTCAGAGGCTCCTTTGCTTGAGTTTTCCCAATATTTGCTGCCTCCTCCCAGCCTCAGCACCACAAGGTGTTGAAGCAGGCTTGTCACAGTAGAAACCCTAAAAAGTGGCAAATTAAAAGAAACATGGTCAAAATCTTAAAATGCAAATTTCAAATTAAAATGCAGATAGTTTGTGGTGATTTTCAAAATTCAAATGTCTTTTCCTACCCCTCCATTTTTTTTCTTTTGTTATCTTTTTTTCCAGGCAAGATAAACTATAAAGGTGAAACTTCTATATGTAAAGTCATAACCAGTAAACCATTTGGGGAAAAAAAAAAGGCCTCTTCAAAAAATACCCCACCTTTTTCTTACAAACAAGTTTCTGTTTTTCCAGATAAGCCAGGGAAATTTGTTTATCGACAAGACGCTACAGCTTGCCTCAAGGAAGAGTTCGTTTGTCTAAACTCTGCCTCCTGCTTTTTAGGGCCCCCTGACTACAGGCTGTGGATTTGATTGAGTTCCCTTAGGAAGACCAAATGCAGTTCCTGGTTTCTTTTCTGCTGTAGTGCAGGATAATTTCTACACTATTCTAGACATAGTCACAGGCTAGGTTGTGGGTTCTGGTGATTTCTCACTAAGTGACCTCCATGTTGAAATCTAGAATTTGGTACTGAGAATTACAAACCAATGTGTGTCCTCAAAAATTGGTATCTCATGGTTTAGTCTCTTCTCAAAATATTTTTCATTCTTTTCAGATGCTTTCCAGTCTGAATTTAACCTTAGCAAATGTATTTTATACATCAGGACTGACTAAACAATGTGTTTTAAAAAAGAAAACCATCATTCGAGTTCTAGTCCTGAAAGCAGTCACAGTTAATTGCTTCACCCTATCCCCCAAAAAGGTGAAATGTCATCGATGTTTCCTTTCTATCAAGCTACATGAGCCTACTCCACTTGAAAACACTCCAGTCCCCGAAAGGTTCTCAAATATGGCGTGCCTCCTTAGAAGGAAGCTGGAACCAAGTAATTTTCTTAAATATTTTGGATATTAAAATCTCAAGGGAAAAAAAGTATAAGTAACCATCCTGGAATTATTCAAATACCTTTGTACTGTATATTTTGCCTATGTTGCTGAAAAAAAAAAGTGAAATAATTCTGGTTTCTTTACTTGTTACCTGACATCGTGCATGCTGGGTTTTCTGTAGAAGTTGGAGCTAACACCACCTTTGGGCAAATTGTGCCTATGAGACACTACTGGCCTCTCTCAGAAGGTTCAGGGGACAATGGATGTGCCCTGGTAGACCATGTAATTAACAACCATGCTTATTGCTGTTTTCTAGACATGCGTTTTTTGAAGTTTTATTGGTTGGTTTTGTTTTGTTTGGAAACTTTGCATTTCAAGTTATCAAGGAGCAGTTTAGTAATAAAAATTTTTTAAAAAAACCTTGGGATCTATGTTCAGCTCAAACTGATCATTTTAAGGTAATTTAGAAAATATGACGGACTGTTTCTTCTTTAAATAAAGTTTTGCTTATTGTCAATTAATTGGTTTTCATCCCAGATTCATTATGCACAATCAAGGACTTTACATTGGACTAATATTTCAGACTTCCTTCTTGCTATCCAATGGTTTTCTTTGGCCCTTGAGTGTTCTTTTGATATGCTACCACTTTGAACTATGATATTTCATCAAAAAGATTCCTTAAAGCTTATTCACATATGGTAGACAGAAGGAACTGGGAGTCTGTGTGTGTTAATTCTGTGGACAAAACTGTAGAGCCTTTCCAGGCTTGCCCTGAGGTAACAGCATAAGGTCATTCAAAAGGAAGGTACTTGAGGAGCAAAAAAAAGGAAACATTTTCAGGATGGAGGGAGATTGCAGATGAAAACCAGACGTGGTGGTGAAAAGAGGGGTAAAAAGAACGTGTACCAAATCCCAGGGTCCCAGGTGTCAGAAGCTCCATGCCAGCTTTCATGGCTGTCTTCTTCAAGGACACACAAACTTTTTGGAATCTCCTCTTCTAATGATAAAGATTTCAATTGTACAGGAAAGAGCTTTTTCCCACCGTGAGAGTTCCTAAGCCTGCTTTTTAGAATGGGATACCAGTGAAGTGATGAGGTTAAACTAAAGAGGAAATAAGGTCAAGGGGCAACTTCTAGCTGATTCCACCTGCAAAATAGATTAAAAGATATATTTTACCTTGAGTTTAGCATAGCCATTTTTTTTCTGAACTGAATGAAGCTTTATTGTTAAGCCCTGGAGCCTGGTACAGTGAAGAGAGTACTGAATTTGAAGTCTGATAATCCACATTCTGCCTCTGCTACTTAGACCTATGCAATCTTGGGCAGCAAATTTAACCTTTATGGGCCTCAGTTTCCTCATCCCTGAAATGAAAGCTTTGGATGAGATAATCTCTAAGATGCTTTTCAGCTCTAAGACCTGTAATAAAAGGAGCTCCCTACCACATCTGACCATGTCACCGCCCTATTCAGTCACCTCCAGGGGCTCCTTGTAACCTCCAGATCAAATATTAAATCTTTTGTTTGATGTTTAAAGCCCTTCTTAACTTTGTCCCACCTACGTTTCCAGTCTTCTTCGACCCTCTATCCCACCTTGAACTCCTCAGTCCCTCCTTGACACTGCCTTGTTTCCTGTTCCTCCCCCATGATCCTCCATCTCCTGTTTCCCAGCACTTTCACTGGCTATCACCTATTCGTGGAATACCCTCCCCCCTCTTCTCCACCTCCTGACTCTCCTGGCTTCCTTCAAGTCTCAGCTAAAATACCACTTTTTACAGGAGATCTTTCACAATTCTTAATCCTAGTGCCTTCCTCCTGCTGATTATTTCCTATTTATCCCATCTATAACTTGTTTGTAAGTAGTTGTTTGCATGTTTCCTCACCCATTAGACTGTGAGCTCCTTGAGAGCAGTAACTCTCTGCTTTTCTTTCTATCTTCCCACATTGCCTGGTATGTGATAGCTTCCTAATGAATGTTTACTGCCTGCCTGGAGACAGGGAGGCCAGTTAAGAGGCCATTCCAGCAGTCCAAGTAAGAAGTAAGAAAGGCCAGGGTAGTAGAAGTGCAAAGAAAAGAGAACCGGGAAGATACTGGTAATATCAACAGAAAAAGGAAAGGGAGGAGGAGGGGCAAGTTTAGGAAATAGACATTCACCTTTCGACATGTTGAATTTGAGGTGACAGCTGAACACACAGACGTACCCAGCAGAGAGTTGGATATGGACTGGAGCTCATGGCTGGAAATGTAGATTTGGTATTCATTTGTGCAGAGGTATGATTAAAACCATAGAAGTGTATAAAGTTGACAAGGAAGAAAGTTATGGAGGAAGAAAGTAATGGAGAAAGAAATGAAGACTCTTAGGAGCCTGCCTGTTCAACCATCCCCAGCTACCAGCTGATACCAGTTACCTTCTAACTAGGGTAGAAGACAGAATAACTAAGCCTCCCCATATTTGGCTCCAACCAGAAAATTGGGCCTCAAGAAGCTGTACTGGGGGCAGCTAGGTGGCGCAGTGGATAGAGCACAGGCCTTGGAATCAGGAGGACCGGAGTTCAAATCTGGCTGACCGGATTAAGGAGAAAGCTTTGTGTTATGAATAGAGCAAGCCCTTCTTGATTCAAAATTGACTTGACCTTAGACAAGTTGGGGACAGAGCTAACTACCAAATTGAAAGAAAGAGGAGGATCAAAGAGACAGGACCACTGCTTGGATAGTATATAAGAATGATAAAGTGTGAAAGAGTCATATTTGTACAACTTTTTTATCTTGTTTGTTTTCTTTGCCAAAGAGAATGATCTTTGAACTTGGACAGAGAGAATAAAAGTGAATAATTGGAGTTGAAATCAAGATATGTAGGAAGACACTAAGAGATCACCCTGCTGTTCTTGATGAGTTCCAGATATTAGGTCTAGATGAGCTGCACCCCAAGGTAACAAAAGCACAGGCAGGTCAGTTATCTCTGAAGGATCATAGAGAGTGAAAGAGAGGTCTCATGATTGGAGATGGGGCAAATGTCTTAACTGTCGAAGAAAAAAAGAAAATATACTGCAAATTGTAGGCCAATGAGCTTGACTCCAATTTCTGGGAAAATTCTAAAACATTAATAAATGGATGGTTAGGAAACATCTAGAAAGGATACAGTGACCACCAAGAGCCAGCATGGCTTCATCAACAACACATCATCTGAAGCTTCCCTCAACCCTACACACCTTTGATAGATATATTAGATAGATTGGGGGGGGGGGGAATGTGGAGAAAGTTGGATTGGGGTGGGGGGCTGTAGAGATAGAATATACCTAGATTTCAATGAAGTATTTAACAGTCTCTCATCTGGTTTTTGTGCAAAAGATGAAGAGAAGTGAGCTGAACAATAGCTACACTATAGTAGTTCAATCAATTCAAAAATGGTTGAGTAACAGACCCAAAGAGGAATCAGTTATAGATGATAATGGAGTAAACTGGGGAACTGTCTTTGATCCTATGGTGAGCCACAAAAGTCCGGTCTGTAACCAAAGATGCTGAGACAGAGCTCCAAGCATGATCAATCAATTTATTAAGGAGTCCCTAAGGTGGCCCCTAATTAATTGGGTCCAAGACGTTCTTCTCAATCAAGGTCCCCTCTGCTTGAGGAAAAATTGTTTTTATAGCTATTGAGGAAGTACCAAAAATAGAATAATTCTATGATTTGGTCAATTCCAGAAGTGGGAAGATCTTATGCTTGGCTAAGGGAAATGTCCGTCCATCACCAAATCAGACTTTCCACAGGTCATGAGACCCCATCAGCAAGGTCTGGAGCCTTCACAGTTCCTCTCAGCAGGGGCTTTCCAAAGGTAATAAGACCCTGTCAACAACATCTCAAGGCCTTCCGCAGGTCATAAGACCCTAGTGCAAGGGTGGGGAACCTTCGGCCTCAAGGCCACATGTGGCCTTTTGACTGAATCCAAACTTCACCGAACAAATCCTTTTATTAAAGGATAGGGCTGAGTGTTTGACCGGTATCCTAGGGTCCAAGGAAGTTGTGCTTTTGAAGCAAAGGTTACTAGGAAGCAGGCAGCACTGACTCCCAGGGGTGACGAGGCAAATAATCCTTATTTCAAGTACAATACACAGAAATGAACCTTATTTCAAATCTCACACTGGGAGTGAGGGCCAGTGTCATACTTAGAGCTCTTATTACAGACCTAACAGCGTGAATCTAGCTGATTAATCAAATACAATTAATATAATCATCAATACATAGCAGATTAGTCAGTTATAACTCTTATCCTAACAGCATTAACTAACACAACTAATTCAAACTTAATCCTATTCTGCTTAATTCACTAATATAATCACCGAAACCCATCAAATCACAATGAACCAAATAAATGCTGATTAAATTGGTGGGGGCATCAATATCATCTTCACCCCATGCTATTTGACCTTTGATTTTTTTTGTTTTGTTTTGTTTTTTACCATTGGCTTGGATAGAATCATAGGCGGCATGCTTATTAAATTTGCAGATGTTACAAAGCTTGAAGGGGTAGCTTCCACAGTAAATGTTGGAATCAGACTTTGAAAAATCTTGACAGGCCAGACCAGGGTGTCATAAACTTTTTCCCCTGCCCCGACCCCTTCAACAATTCTTAAACTGTGGGTTGCAACCCCATGGGTCTTGACCCACAGTTTAAGAAGCCCTGAAGTGGGCTGAATCTAATAAGAGGAGATTAAATAGAGATCATGTAAAGTCTTACAACTGGGACCAAAGAGTCACCTTCATAAGCGCAAAATGAGAGTGGCATGGGGGATGGCAGTTTGCCTGAATAAACTCTTGGGATTTTAATGGATTGACTGCTCAATATGAGTCAACAGAATGATACAGGAACCAAAAAGCTGCTACACGTCAGACAGCATTAAGAGAACCTGCAAGCTATTCCTAGACAGGATGGGCCTGCTCTGCCTTAGTGGGACCATATCCAGAGTATTAGAAAGGACATTGATTAGATGGGATATGCCCAGAAAATGTTGACCAGAATGGCCTCAAGAGCATACCATAGGAAGACTCAATGAGAGAAATGGGTTTTTAGCCCAGAGAAGAGAAAAAGGGACATGAAAGCTATTTTCAAACATTTCAAAAGCTGTCGTGTGGAAGAAGATAGATTTGTTCTTCTTGGCGTCTGAGGGAAGGGCCAAGCACCATTGCTGGTAGAAGTGAATTGATGAATCCCCTGTCTATACCAAGTCTCTTTAAACAACTCCCCCCTCCCACTTTTTTTTTTTGGAGGCAATCTAGATTAAGTGACTTGTCCAGGGTCACACAGTTAGCAAATGTCTGAGGTCGTATTTGAACTCAGGTCTTCCTGACTGATAGAGCACCTGGCTGGTGCTCTATCCACCATAGCACCTCATCAGAATGGGTTTTCTTTGTATCTTCAAAATGTCATCCTTGAGAGTCTCCTGTCCCTCTGAAGGCTGACTACCCTTGTAGAATTTTAGCCCACAACATCTACTTTGGAAACCAACCCTTGTAAAATCTAGAATGTGTGTTAGACTACACCCGGCTTTACTCCTCTATCACCAGTTCTAAGGTGGATGATTCACTCCTCCAACATCATTTCTGTTCCACTTTCTGGCTCAGTTCTTCCTTTAATGGGAGAACCAGCTACAAAGGAATAGTTCTCCTCATTCATTTCTTCCACCTTTTGAAGGATGAAATTATAATTAAGGCTAGTCAAAGAAATGTCACCTGCGGGTTTTGGCAGGAAGAGAGCTTCATCAGATCTGGCTAATGGAACACTACTTTCTCCTGCTGCTGCTCAGATGGCCTCAGATGACAATGTCACTTCTGTCTCTGCATCTTTCAGTCTTTGCCCGGATGATCCTCACCATACTTCCTACCTCTGATTTCTGAATTTCTCCACATTAACCTATCAATTCTGAAAGCAATAGGGGTTTGGGCAAGCCCAGCTCTCATAAAAATGCACAAAGTGGCTGATGCGGTCTTCAGAGCATGTCTGGTTATTCTAAAATTGTCTTCGGTCTACAAACTATATGCAGAAGAAATGGTCTTTTGATTGGCTGCTGACCTGGAACTAGGTTAGCATTCAAAAGGCACTAATCAATTGGTAGGGCAGCTAGGGGGCACCATAGTGCACAGAGCACCAGGCCTGGAGTCAGGAAGACTTTCTTTCTGAGTTCAAATCTGCCCTCAGACCCTTACTAGCTGTGTGACCCTGGGCAAGTCACTTCACCCTGTTTGTCTCAGTTTCCTCATCTGTAAAATGAGCTGGAGAAGGAAATGGAAAAGCACTCCAGTATCTTTGCCAAGAAAACCCCAAATGGGGTCATGGAAAGTTGAATGTACCTGAAACAAGTCAGAAAAGCAATCCGTCAACCTAAGTGAGCCTGTCTGTCTCTGCACTAGCTGCAAGGAAGGGAGGACAGCATGCTTTAAACTTCTGGGTGGGGAGAGAGGCTTTGGCCCTGAATCTCCCCACCTGGGCCCCTGAATACAGGTCCTCTGTTTTTCTCTTAGGTCTAGGAGTCTCAGACTAGGCTGTGGCCTTATGACTTTCAGAAGGTAAGGAGAATCAACTACAAGAGGTCTGGGAGCTGGAGTCTGGGGTAGGGTTTGCTGAGTTGGCCAGCATAGCCCTAAGGAGCAAGTGGGACCCCAGCCCAGCAGCAGACTGACCCAGAAGCCAGGATACCAGATCCTATGAGCAAGGAAGTGACTCTGCCCTTTGGCTATGCCAGATTCAGAAATTCAGAGATTTGGAAAACTTGGTGGGGCAAATGCTTTACAGCAACTGTCCCAGGGCCTGGCATAGGGAGATTGTATCCCTAGTATTTGCATGAATGGTCTGTATTTCTTGCTAAATCTTTTCAGTAAATATCCCCCGGTAAAATCTAACTGATATGAACTGGTTAAGTGCTATTGAAGTTCTAGCCACAAGAGATTAACACTGGGGAGAACAAAATGGAATTGAGTCTCAAGCCAATGGATCAGAGAAGAATCCCATAACCCTTCAGGGGTGCCCCTAGGACTGTGAGGGGAACACGTGGCCACCCTTGGTGTAAGGGGCCTGATTCATCAGTGCAAGCCAAAGTCAGGATAAGGCCCCCAGACCTCATATGGACTACACTAATATCCAGCACTTTTCTGTTGTTACAGGTTGTAGAGGTGACAAACACCAGCCTTCACTGTTTGCCTGCTTTCCCTTTGATCCTTACTGGATAATCTCTCACCTGAAGGGTTTTCCTTAGAGGGCAGGCAGCTGCTCAGTCCTCAGAGGGAGGAACCTGTTGTTTATTTGTTGTTCACTTGTTTTTCAGTTGTGTCTGACTCTTTTAATACCCAAGGGTTTTCTTGGCAGAGATACTGGAGTGGTTTGCCATTTCCTTCTCCAGCTCATTTGACAGATGAGGAAACTGAGGCAAACAGGGTGAAGTGACTTGCCCAGGGTCACACAGCTAGTAAGGGTCTGAGGGCAGATTTGAACTCAGAAAGAAAGTCTTCCTGACTCCAGGCCTGGCACTCCATGCACTATGGTGTCTCCCACCTGCCATTTAGTACTTCTTTTCAAATGTCCCTTAGTCCTTTCTATTTTTCCCCTCCATATCACCTTTGTCCACTCTCCAGCCTCCCAGCAGATTCCTCATCTATAAAATGAAAGAAGTCTGATCCAGCTTTGAAATTCTACAATCCTATGAATTATCAATAACAGAATATTCAAGAAATAGTTGTTAAATGCCCATTAGGTACAAAGCCCTAGTCTAATGATGCATATTTATGCAGTGGTTTAAGGTTCATAAAGCATTATCTTCACAACAATAATAGGAAGCAGGTGTTATAGGAATCATAGATCCCCTTTTACAAATGAGGAAACTGAGGCTCAGAAGTGAAGTGACTTGCCCAGGATCACACAGCTCTCATCAGACCCAGAATTTGAATGCGGCTCTTTCCTGTCCACATGTCCAGAGCTCTTTTTACCCACCACATGATTTCCAGCTCTGTGGTATACAAAGAAAGGGTGATACATAGAGCGTATAATCTTGATGGGAAGGCAAGGCACACAACTCAATGCTTCAAAGATCTTTGATTTCTCCTTCCTCTGCTGTATAAGGCAACCCTTCTTGACCCAGATGGTCTTCAAGAATTGCCATGGCCAAAAGACTTATGAGCCCAAAGCCAGCCTGGTAGTGAGCTTCTCTGAACTCAGCTCATCTGATCTGGGGACAACAGGCATACATTCCATCACTAGTTTCATGATCAAGGATATACATGCTTTAATATTTAATGTATCTAAAATTTTGTCTGGATAGACATGCCCCTCACTGACACAGACTGCTACCCGTCTGTGACTTAATGTTATTGGAGAGTCATTAATGGCTGAAAAAATCCATCACGCTGTGGTGGACCTGGTAATGAGGTTTTTATATCTAGATGAAAAAAATCATAGGCTCATAGATCCAGGGTTAGAAAGGACCTCAAGTCCCAACCACCTCATTTTACAGATGTAGAAACTGGAGCCCATAAAGATGAAGGTCATACAGGTAAAACAAATCAAAGGTAAGATCTGAAGAATTAAGAATATGTAAAATGATAGACAGTGTACCCTGCTGGAGGTCTGTTTTAGACTTGTTCTCATTCACCCTCACAATTTGTGATATACTTAGCACCATTCTTCATAATTCTTTAACAAGTTACGTAATTAGATTATTATACTCATTCCTTGTGGGGGGGTGGATTAGAGAAGCAGACAGATATTGAATGACTGGCCAAAACTCCAATTTGGTGGTAGTGATAGAAAAGAAAACAATCTCAGAGTCTCTATATTCTATTAATTGTTGTGCCCACACACCTCGCACCTATACCAGGCAATTGTAATCAAAAGGTTAGACATTTTGCTTTATAGTTTTAACAATGGAGATTCAGAACCCAGAGTATTCATAGATGTGTCCCTTCCAAGTGGTTTTTGAAAGGGAGATGTTGAGTATCAGTTATTTGATGAATTCATAAAAATTCAGTTTTCTGATTTTTTTCAGTTTGAGCCTAAGGATTAGAGAAGGCATTTTCCCTGCTTGTGAACTGAGGGGATTCCTATTTTCTAATGACAGTTGAGGCAGAGCTGTGGATGTACTATACACTGTGGTCAAATGGTAAATTGAAGATAAATTAGCCATGAACAGAGTTCATGCTTTTAAGTTCAGAATCTAATTCATTTTATTTCATTTTTAACAAATCTCAAATGTACAGAGAAATGAGACTCTGAGTTCTTGCTAATTATAAATAAGAAGTTCCACATAAATATAAACAGAGCCATCAACCACTCCATCTTTTCTTTACACTAAAGAACTGGGTTCATTTATTATAGAGCTAGCAGATGTGTGGATGACTGACAAAGGAAATTCAGCAAACCTGTCTCCACACTTAGCCCACCAACCCCTCCTATCAGTTTTGAAAGGATAACATCCCCCCTTTTCTTCCTAGTACTAACTACAGAGAAATCTTTGCCTAACATAGTCTCTCTCTCTCTCTCTCTCTCTCTCTCTCTCTCTCTCTCTCGCTGCAAAAAGTAAGTCTCTGAATATTTGCATAAACTAAGTTAAATAATTGTTACATAAGAAACAAAATAGGAAAACCATGTAAGGAAGCTTTAACTCCAGTTGTTTGAAAGGTAGATACTACTTAGGTAGTAAATATAAAACACACACACACACACACACACACACACACATACACACACACACACACAGTACATGTGAATTTCAAAGCTGGCTGAAGAATCATTCCCAAATATCCATCTAATGATTACAGCATTCCCAAAGTAGAATGAGCTGCCTCATAAAGTCATTAGCTCCCCATCATTGCAAGTCTCAGATGGAGGCAGGTTTACCATTTGTCAGGGATATCATAGGGGCAATTCCTAGTCTGGACTAGATGGCTTCTAAAATCCCTTTCTGCTCTCAGACTCTGTGGACCTTCTACCCTAGTCAGTGTTATGGACTGCACCGGTGGCCATTGCCACAGAGGCAAATTGCAAGACGATCAGGAAATCACTGCAGTACTAACATAAAAAAGAAACAAAGGAAGGGCAATATTTTATTCATAGTTTACGAAGATCTATATTTTAAATCTTGTATGTAAGTTGGTTAAAAAAAAATACAGAGAATTTCTGCCCATAATACTCTATGAAAAAAGTCTAAGGTTTTTTTCTCATGCACACACACAGATGTCACACTATAGCATAAAGGTATTTATTTTGACAAGTGAGTAAAGGTTAACATTATTTGCACAAGGTGGAATCGGCTCCATTTTGAGCATAGACAAGAAATAAACACGTAATGAAAGCAAGAGGTATCCATCACTTGATTTGAAACATGTCGAACTTACAAAGTTTACCCAAGTTCATTCTCTGAGGATTAAAGCTGCAGGACAGTCTCATCTTATTATTTCTTGAAGGTTGAATATTTTTCCTCAAAGCAGTCAGAAAAAGAGTGGGGAGAGGGGGAAAAAGTCCTCGAACTAATCTGCATGATCAATTGATTTAAAATTTTCATAGCAAGCAATGAAATGACTCAAAAGATTGATTCTACGCTCTATCAAGTCTATATAAATGTCAGCGGGGAAGAAAATCAAGGTTATGAAATCCTCTGGATTGATAAGCTTTGTTCAAAAAAAAAGTTACAAATTGACTAACCTTCTTCTAGAGATGCAACATTCCCCAAGCAAAATCTATTTCTAGAAATCCAATTCAGGGGATGAAACTGAGAAGCCCCAAACCCTGCACCTTTTTCGCCTGATCAGCTAGCTTCCAGAAATGATTAGTTGATGACAGGCACCCATTGGCCTTAAGTGGCCATTTGAAAGTGTTCAGGCTGGTAGCCAAAGAGTCTTTGGGCATAGTGTTCACTCTCACCCGGCAGCTTGGGTCCGACGAGCGTGTGGTAGCTGTCCTGAGTGAAGTGTTCGCAGTGCAGATTAATCCAGTCTCTCTCTGTGCTGTATCTCTCTGCTTCAGCCAGGATCCGGGTCAGAGCCATAATGTAACTGAGGGCCATCTGCAGGGTTTCATACTTGGATAGCTTTTTATCTTGGCCCCACTGGGGGACCACCTTTCTCAGGCGATCAAAAGCTGTGTTGAGACCTTGCATCCGCCGCCTCTCCCTGGCGTTGGCAGCCAGCCTTCTTCGGGCAGCATTTTCCATCCTTTCGGAGCCACACTTCCCCACACACTCGATGCCACCTTTGCACTGGGGCTCAGATTCCAAACTGGAATCCAGGGAGTTTGGTTTGCAGGATTTCATACCTCAGGAAGTTTTGATTCACAGGACCCTCACCTCCAAAGTTTTGGCAGCAAAGAAGAAATAGAAGGGAAGGGGATAGGCAAGGGAATCTTCTCTCTCAGGATGAAACTGTTTTTACCTGTTCTGAATGTGGCCCCACTTGAGCAATGAAGAAGGGAACTTAGGAGAAAAGCCGTTCATTTGCAGGAGAGGAATTTGCTGTCTTAAGGCAGAGATTCAAGGCTCTGTCCAGCTGGATCACTAGCTTGATGTTTCTTCACTTGCCTAAACTTAAGGGAAATTGAGATGCTGAATAGAGCTCCATCTTCCCAAAGTCAAGTACTCAACAACAAAGGGTTTTTCTCCTCCGTAGTACTTTCGGGCATGAAATAAATTTAGTTTGGTTAATTGATTAGAGGTCCTTTTGGGTCCTCAAGGAAAGTGTCACTTTTCAGTAGGATATATTCTTTCATGAGAAGAGAGAGAGAGAGAGAGAGAGAGAGAGAGAGAGAGAGCACTTCTTCCTTAGTAGCAAACACCAATATCTTTGAGAGAGGAGGAGGAGAATTTATAGCAGAGGATTGGAGGATTGAACAGGTGGTAGCAGGTGGGCTGGCGTCCCCCTGCCTCTATCTCAGCACCTTCCTACCCTGGGAACTGCAGGGAGAGAGGGGGGGAAAATCCTGGTAAAATCCTGACATTACTGCTTTCATCTGTTGAAGTCTCTCCAAAGCCATGTCTGTCCAGCCCTAACAGCACACCATCTGGAGCAGCCTAGCTGTCCCCAAAAGAATCACAACAGTCAGGGGAGAGAACAAAAACGACCTTTCCCCTTGGATAATCATTTTCTGTATCAGCCATCAGCATTTATAGCCAGAATTAAGCAAATGTCTTTTTTATAATAATTATCTTAAAATTTATCTGCTTTGATGATGATTTGGGGGTGATGTGTTTAGGTAGCATTTTAGTAAATAAAAATTTGGCCTTACCAGAATAAGCAACTTGATCTAAATGGTTGGTTAAATATATCGAACCCTCTGATTAAATCTATTAGACAAATGGGAACAAAGTAGAAGTTTCTAACTAATGTAATTCCAGAACAGAAATTTTCTTCTAAGAATATTGGTACCCATTTTCTACCAGAAATATTAATAACATTTCAAAATATATAGCATACATATAAAACATTTTCACTTAATCCTTAATAGACTGAATTGAGCCCTAGGCAAATGAATTCAGCATTTGTCCTTCATTTGTTATTATGCAAATTCATGAATAATATGTGTTATACATATGTGAACTTTGGGTATGGATAGTACATTTAAATTTGTGATTTTAAAGTCTGTGTAAACTAATCATAATACAAATTACCCAGATGTGTGTCATCCCAGTTTATAAATAGTGTATATTCTAGAAAGTTTAGAATGAATTCTTTTAAGTTACAAGAAGAGTTCCTTTTTCCCTTATGGGACTAATAATTAGCAATCCATCTGGAAGAGACATGTCAAAATTACTTGAGTATTTTGTTTGTTTTGACCATACTCCTTAAACAATCAATATTTAATTTGTTAATTAAAGAACAAAAACATGAGATTGATAGGAGAAAAACAATTAAATTTCATATGTCATCTCTCCTCAGCTTGTTTCTGATTCTTGACATGGTGGAGAGATCTAAAGAAACCAGGCATCTCTCAACAAGGGTGTGAGGAGGGAGGGAGGGAGGAAGGGAGAGAATCTGGAACTCACAATTTTTAAAAACAAATGTTAAAAATTGTTTTTACATGTAATTAAAAAATATGAGTGAATAAACTGTGAAAAGAAAAGAAATCAGGCACCATACTCATCTTCACAGGATTTCTGGACTCTTTGGGGGTAAAGATTGGACTCTTTTTTCTTCCTTTTGAAATATGGATTATGTCACTGTGGAATTTAGATTTGCCATTAAATGAAATTATCGATGAGCATGCACAAATTGTGAGCCTTTTCCTGAGGACTTGGAGCCCCCCCCTCCCCACCACATTGTTCTCCTGTGACTTTGGAGTCCCTGCCTCCCCAGGGACAGTTGATTAATCCCTGGCTGAGACCCTGACAATGAAGTGGAGTTGAATAATAGGAAGACAAGGGGATGCAATTGGACATTAATGGACTCTGGCCTAACAGATGTTGGATGTGCGCTGGCTGCTCCTCCCAGTGCCTTGGCCGCTGCGATGGGAGCATGGCAGTCCTGCTATGACAGGAACGTAGTAGTGTTTTGTTACCAAAGTGTGCACTATGCAGTTCAGATTTTGGTGGAGCTCTAAGCAGATGCTCTGATTATTCCTCATATTCCTTCTTTTCATTCCTTTCTCGTAGGAACTCTCTGTCTCTCTTGTGTGTCTCTGTCTCTTGGTCTGTCTCTGTCTCTGTGTTTTTCTCTTTGTCTCTCTGTCTCTCTTTCTCTCTCCCTGGCCTCATCTCTGTCTCTGTCTCTCCCTCTCCCCTCTGTCTCTGTGTCTCTTTCTCTGTCTGTCTATCTGTCTCCCTCTGTTTCTCTGTCTCCCTGTCTCTCTGTCTCTGTCTGTCTCTGTCTGTCTCTCTCTCTGTCTCTCCCTCTCCCCTCTGTCTCTATGTCTCTTTCTCTGTCTGTCTGTCTGTCTGTCTGTCTCTCTCTCTCTCTCTCTCTCTCTTCCCCCACCCCCATCCCCGAGAGCATCACTTGGTAGGGCAGCCAGATGCTACCTTGAGACTGTTCTGAATTTTTTATCTAAAGTGTCTGCTCCCTTCATGGCCAGATCATCAGATGTCTTTCTTAGGAACAGAAGTAGTATATGAAGAACAAGGGAAAACATAGTCCCATCCCCTGAGCATGGCTGTACGTGAGGATTCCTGGCTTTTTTAGCATCACAAATTCCGTTGGGAGTCTGGTGAAGCCTAGGGACCCTTTCCAGAATCATGTTGTCAAATGTATAAAATAAAACACATAAGGTCACAAAAATAAACCCATCATGTTGAAATACAGTTATAAAAAAAAAATTAAGTTCTCGGAATCCTTTCCATAAAAGGTGCATGAATTCTGGCCACAAATCCACACTCTGAGTTGCATTGTATTTGTTTTTATTCGGTTGAACATTTCCCAAAGTCCAGATTTCTCTAGGGAGTTTTGCTGGCTGTGAGTTTCACCCCTCCGGGCTTCGATGAGGCCACGAACACGTAGATTGTTAGTGCTGGAAGGGGCCTTACAGGGTTTCTACCTGAACTCCGACATTTTGTAGAAGAGAAAATACAGGCCCTAAGGGGAGGGGTGGGCCCAAGTGGGAGCCAGAGCCAGAGTCACAGAGCAGCTCCAGCATTGGTCAGACCAGGAGTCAGGGCTTCTGACTCAGATCAGTATTTGGTCTGATCACGCTGGTGTGGGTGATGAAGGAAGAGCAATACTCCAGGATATAGACTTGTCTTGGGGTTTTTTATTTGACAGTAAAGGACCCCCATCCACGAGGGCAGGGACTCCCCAAAGTGAGTTTATACGGGACTTGAATTTTCTCAAACAACAAAGGGGGAGAAAGGCAGAAGGAGATTGGGAGGGGCTGTTTCCGGAGCTGGCTGATGATATGATACCTTGACCCAAAGGGCCACACTGATTCCTGAAATCAGGGCACATTTGAAGTCTCCCTGAACATATGGCATCACACAGGATATTCTTGTGGAGGGGTCCCTGAGGTGGGGGGCATGGCAAGGAGTTCCTTTAATTGGTGAGCTAATGCTTAACACAAGATGGAGGGAGGTGTGATCCAAACTGGAAAGGGTCTGGCTTCCAATCCAACCCCTGATTCTGACCCACGTTATGTTGGGCAAGACACAACATCCCAAAATCCTGGTATCTATAAAATGAAGGGCCTGGAAGGTACTATTGTTCTAGTAGGGCCCAATTCTCCGTGACCCCATTTGGGGTTTTCTTCACAAAGATACTGGAGTGGTCTGCATTTCCTTCTCCAGCTCATTTTACAGCTGAGGAAACTGAGGCAAACAGGGTGAAGTGACTTGCCCAGGATCGCACTAGTGGGTGTCTGAGGTCAGATTTGAACTCAGATCTTCCTGAGTCCAAGGCAGTGCTCTATCCACTGTGCCACCTAGCTGCCCAGATGGTGTTGGGAGTGGGTATAGAACAGTAACATATTAGTTTAGGTCAGATTTTTTAACAAATTCAAGCAGTGCATTTGGTTAGCTGCACATAACAGAAGTCCACAGTTTCATATACAGCAGTCTTTTGTGTTCTTGTATAATACTCATGTTTATTGACACTGAAATTCATAATAAAAGAGAAAAACTATTGTGAAATGAAATGTTGGATCTACATACTCCATTTGTGAAGAAATTGTGATTTTTACCTATACGTTTAAGATTACATAATATCTGTGTGATGTTGACAGTTTTGAGATTCCAGCATGGAAATTTAATTCAATTTGATAAAATAAACATTTATTAAGTGCCTACCACGTGCCAGGCACAGTGCTAAGCACTGGGGATGAAAAAAAAAAAAAGAGGCCAAAGGTAGTCGAGGCCCTCAAGGAGCTCACACTCTAACCCAGGAGATAACACAAAAATCAATATACACAAAGCAAACTATATGCAGGAAAAGTAGGAAATAATTAAAAGAGGGAGAGCATCGGTATTAAGAAAGGTTGGGGAAGATTTCCTGTAGAAGGTGGGATTTTAGTTGGGAATATTTTTTAATTAATTTATTTTGATTTATCAACAATCACTTCCTGTGAGGGACTGTCTGATGTTGACAACTACCAGGTGGGCGTTGTGGCAAGATTGGGGTAGAATCTGGGTATTTGGAAGTCGAGGCAGGGGCTGTGGTAGGCGGAGTCGTGGTGAACTGGGATGGGCTGGGTACGGAGAAGCCCTGAGGCAGTGGGCAGTGCTATGTGAGATAAGCTGGGTGCAAGGAAGTAGCCAGAGCTTGTGCTCCTGAGGCAAGGGGCGGTGCCACGTGGGAGTGGGACGGCAGAGGATGAGTTCCCGTTGCTTAGTCCCCTCCCTAAATGCAACATCAACCCCACACGCCTCCTTCCTGTGACCTTCCTGACTTCCTGGGTCCCTTTGTGTAGCACTGACCCCAGACGCCTCCTTCCTGTGTCCTTCCTGACTTCCTAGGTCACGTACTCTGTCTGTGCACTAATCCCAGATGCCTCCTTCCTGTATCTGGTCCTAGCCTCCTACGTCACTCCCTCTCCCTTGGTGTGCTAAACTCAGACAGCCCCTTCCGGTATCTGACCCTACAATCATTGGCTAGTAAGAGGGCTGGGGAGGAGGGGCTTAGAGGTACTTAAGGAACGAGCGTGGTAGGATCACGCACTCTCTTGGCTCCTGCTCTGTTGCTCTGGCCTTCCTGCTTGGCCTTGCTGTGATGGCCTCTGAATAAAGCTCTGGTGTTGGCGCCTCCTGATGGCTCATCTCTGTGTGTTTATCCGGTTGAGGACTGAAGACTCGAGAGTGAGTATGACTCTGGCAGCCTGCTCCTTATAGGAGGAGTGTTCGGCGCGGCCGGCATAAGGTCGGCGCGGCCGGTACAACTTCCATAAGTTTTTGAGTTTTAAATTTTTCCCCCTCCCTCCCCACTTCCTTTCCTAAGACAGCACTCAATCTGATATAGTCTATACATTCCTAATACACATATTTTCACATTAGTGATGTTGTAAGGAAGAATAAGAACCAATAGAAGGAATCACCAGAAAGAGGAAACAAAAGAAAACAGAAAAAAAAAGCAAATCTGCATTCAAACTAGTCATCGCGCAAAGTGGCTGTTACTGTGTACAACGTTCTCCTAGTTCTGCTCACTTCACTCAGCATCAGTCCATGCAAGTCTTTCCAGGTTTTTCTGAAGTCTGCCTGCTCATCATTTCTTATAGCACAGTAGTATTCCATTACATTCATATACCACAACTTGTTCAGCCATTCCCCAACTGATAGACATCCTCTCAATTTCCAATTCTTTGTCACCACAAAAAGAGCTGCTATAAATATTTTTGTACATGTGGGTCCTTTTTTTTTTAAGGCAATTGGGGTTAAATGACTTGCCCAGGGTCACACAGCAAGTAAGTGTCAAGTGTTTGATCTGAGGCCGGATTTGAACTCAGGTCCTCCTGACTTCAGGGCCTGTGCTCTATCCACCTAGCTGCCCCAGTGTGGGTCCTTTTCCCATTAGTATGATCTCTTTGGGATACAGCCTTAGAAGAGCTATTGCTGGGTCAAAGGGTATGCACATTTTTATAGCCCTTTGGGCATAGTTCCAAATTGCTCTACAAAATGGTTGGATCATTTCACAATTCCACCAGCAATGCATTAATGTTCCAATTTTCCCACATCTTCTCCAACATTTATCATTTTCCTGTTTTGTCATGTTGGCCAGTCTGATAGGTGTAATGTGGTGCCTCAGAGTTGTTTTGATTTGCATTTCTCTAATCAATAGTGATTTAAAGTATTTTTTTCATATGACTATAGATGGTTTTAATTTCTTCACCTGAGAACTGCCTGTTCATATCCTTTGACCATTTATCAATTGGGGAATGACTTGTATTCTTATAAATTTGGCTGAATCCTCTACATATTTTAGAAATGAGGCCCTTATCAGAGACACTGGTTGTAAAAATTCTTTCCCAATTTTCTACTTTCCTTCTAATCTTGGTTGCATTGGCTTTGTTTGTGCAAAAAAAATTTCAATTTAATGTAATCAAAATTATCCATTTTGCATTTAGTAATGTTCTCTATCTCCTGTTTGGTCATGAATTCTTCTGTTCTCCGTAAATTTGATAGGTATACTATTCCTTGCTCTCCCAGTTTGCTTGTAGTATCAGCCTTTATATCTAAATCATGAACCCATTTTGACTTTATTTTGGTATGTGGTGTGAGACTTTGGTCTGTGCCTAGTTTCTGCCATATTCTTTTCCAGTTTTCCCAGCATTTTTTGTCAAATAGTGAGTTCTTATCCCAGAAACTGGGGTCTTTGGGCTTATCAAATAGTAGATTACTATAGTCATGGACTACTGTGTCTTGCCTACTTAACCTATTCCACTGATCCACCACTCTATTTCTTAGCCAGTACCAAGTAGTTTTGATGATTGCTGCTTTACAATGCAATTTAAGATCTGGAATGGCTAGGCCACCTTCCCCTGCATTTCTTTTCATTAGTTCCCTTGATATTCTGGACCTTTTGTTATTCCAAAATGAATCTTGTTATTATTTTTTCTAGCTCTATAAAATAATTTTTGGTAGTTTGATTGGTATGGGACTGAATAAGTAAATTAATTAGGTAGCATTGTCATTTTTATTATATTAGCTCAGCCTACCCATGAGCAACTGATGTTTTTCCAGTTATTTAGATGACTTTATTTGTGTGAAGTGTTTTGTAATTGTGTTCATATAGTTCCTGGGTCAGTTTTGGCAGGTAGACTCCTAAATATTTTATAATGTCTACAGTAACTTTAAATGGAATTTCCCTTTCTATCTCTTGCTGTTGGGCTTTGTTGGTAATATATAGAAATGCTGATAATTTGTGTGAGTTTATTTTATAGCCTGCAACTTTGCTAAAGTTGTTTATTATTTCAAGTAGTTTCTTACTTGATTCTCTAGGGTTCTCTGAGTATATCATCATATCATCTGCAAAGAGTGATAGCTTCGCTTCTTCTTTGCCTATTCTAATACCTTCAATTTCTTTTTTTTCTCTTATTGCTAAAGTTAACGTTTCCAGTATGATATTGAACCATGGTGGTGATAATGGACATCCTTGTTTCACCCCTGATCTTATTGGAAATGCTTCTAGCTTGTCTCCATTACACATGATGCTTGATGGAGGTTTTAGGTATATGCTACTTATTATTATAAGGAAGACTCCATTTATTCCTATGCTGTCCAATGTTTTTAATAGGAATGAGTGTTATATTTTGTCAAAAGCTTTTTCTGCATCTATTGAGATGTTCATGTGGTTTGTTAGTTTTTGTTGTTGATATGATCAATTATGCTAATAGTTTTCCTAATATTGAACCAGCCCTGCATTCCTGGTATAAATCCTTCCTGGTCATAGTGTATTTTTCTTGTGATAAGTTGCTGTAATCTATTTGCTAATATTTTATTTAAAATTTTTGCATCTATATTCATTAGGGAATTAGTTGGGACTTAAAGGAAGCCAAGGAGGTCAGTAGACAGAATGGAGAAGAAAGAGCATTCCAAGCACGGGGGCTAAGTCAGAGCCAAGAGATGGAGTGTTTTCTTCATGCCAGGGGACCAGTGTCTCTGGAACAGAGTACATGGAGGGAGCAAGGTGTGAGAAGAGTGGAAAGGTAGGAGGGGGCAGGTTATGGAGGGCTTTGGATGCCAAACAGAGCAATTTGTCTCTGCTCCTAGAGGCAATAGGGAGCCACTGAAGTTTATTGACTAGAAGATGACATGATCAGGCCTCTGCTTTAGGAAAATCACTTTAATGGCTGACAGGAGGATGGATTGGAGTAGGGAGAAACCTGAGGCAGGAAGACGCTCCAGGGGGCTATTGCAATAATCCAGATGTGAGCTGATAAAGGTCTGTGCCAGAGGTGTGACCAGTATCAGATGAGAGAAGCGGCATATTTGAGAAATGTTGCAAAGATAAAATTGACAGGCCTTGGCACCATATTGGATACGAGTGGTGAGAAAGTGAGGAATCCAGGATGACTCCTAGGGTGTGAGCCTGAGGGACTGGGAAGATGGTGATGCCCTCTATAGTAATAGGGAATGGAGGAGAGGGGGAAGGTTTGGGGAGAAAGACAATGAGTTAGTTCTGTTTTGCACCTATTAAGTTTAAGATGTCTACTGGACATCTAGTATGAGATGTCTGAAAAACAATTGGAGATATTGGATTGGAGGAGAGCAGAGACATTGGAGTAGGATTGGTAGAACTGAGAAACAGCAGCATAGAGATGATAATTAAACTGATAGAACTTGATGAGATCATCAAGAGAAAGAGTCTAGAGGGAGAAGAGAAGAAGGCCTCAGACGGAATACTGAGGAGCTCCTACATTTAGCGGGCATAATGTGGAGGAAGATTCACTAGAGAAGGAGCAGTCAGAGATATAGGAGGAGAACCAGGAGAGAGTGGTGTCCCCAAAACCTAGAGAGAAGAGAGGCTGAGAGAGTGATCAGCTGTGTCAAGGGCTGCAGAGAGGCCAAGGAGGATGAGAATTGGGAAAAGGTCATTGGGTTTGGCCACCAGGAGATCATTGGTAACTTTGGAGAAATGAGTTATCAGTGGGGTCCAGCAAAGTTTAATGGGGCAGTCTATTCCTAGGAATCTGAGCAGCTCTGACTGACATTGATGGGCAATTAAGTGACCCCAAGAAGAAAGAAAGAAGGGGTGCCCTTAGAACCCAGAAGGACTACTAGCTGACATTTGTGTAGCCCTCAAAGGTTTGAAAAACACTTATCTCATTGGAGCCTCATAGCAACCCAATGAAGTAGGCAACACAAGCAACATAGTACCCATTTTACAGATGTAGCCTATCTGTGGCTCTGCCAAGAGAGGGGCAAAGTCTCAGATGGCTTAAGGAACTGAAGTACCTGTCCTGCTAGGAGGGGTGGGCTCACACATTGTTGAAAGCTCCAGGGTCCACCCGACCCCGACCTAGAGGTCAAAGGGGCTTGTGGGAAAAAGAAAGAGAAACATGTTATCACAAGCAAGAGATGAGCACAGATGCCTGGAGAGCAGAGAGCAGACATCTAGCTTGTTCAAGCCAAGGCAATGATCATCTAGGAAATTTAAAGATGGCCTCATACTCCTTCTACCCCCTTCTCTCTCACAGGACAGAAACAGAATGTCCAGATGGATTATTTACTTTCCTTGACTTCCTGTTCTTTCTGTCTATCCCCAGGTTGTTGGAAAAGGGCAGCTGAGGACTTCACAGTCACCCCCTTCTCTTAAATGTGCAGTTTCATTTCTGAGCTTTGAGCATGGGACAAGAATGTAGACCAGCACAAATGCAAACTACTGGCTGCCTTTTACTTATTCAGATCTATAAGGGGGTTAAGGAGGAAAGGAGGATCGCCTTTTCTGGAGAGAGATCTCATGTCTAGCTGAACTAGGCTGGGAGGCTTTGGAGCAAGGTAGAGCTTCCTAGGAGGTTTGGTTTTTCATTTTGCTTTGTTTTTTGAGGCAATCAGGGTAAGTGAATTGCCCAGGGTCACACAGCTAGTAAATGTCTAAAACTAGATTTGAACTCAAATCCTCATGACTCTAGAGGTGTTGTTTTACCCACTGTACTACCTAGCTGCCCCAAGCTGCTAGATCTTCTATTGAAGGAATACAAGTTGAGTGAGCTCTTAGGACAAAGTACGGAGACTGGCTGTAGACTTTGCATGCCTGGAAAAGAATCTAAGAGCAAGATAGTCCTAAAAAATGGGGGCTGGTAGGGGCAGCTAGGTGGTACAGTGGATAGAGATCTGACCTTGGAGTCAGGAGGACCTGAGTTCAAATCCAGCTTCGGATACTTGACATTTACTAGCTGTGTGACCCTGGGCAAGTCACTTAACCCCAATTGCCTCACAAAAAAAAATGGGAGCTGGTATAACCAAGGGATCCTCAATCAGGGAGGTGGGGCAGCTAAGTTAGGGGTTAGGTAGGTGTAACCCCCACCATCTGGCTCAGCCTATAAATGGTGACCTGGGGGATGGGGAGGGGCAGCACACACCAGACTAGACGGAGTTTCCCAGGGTCCTTGTGGGAGGAACAGCCTTTATTTATATATGTCAGGATGGTTCCATTTTCACATCCTCACTCGTGCTCCCCTTCTCTTCCTTTATAGCCAGGATTTATCTTCTCCAATGGAACCTCTGAACCAAAGGCCATGCTTCTCACCTGAAGCTCCTAAGCTTTTCACCTGGACAATAACTAAGTTCATTAACTCTCTCCTTGCCTTTGAGGCACAATCCTTAACAAAACAAAAGTGCATTCAAAGACAATTATTTTCATTTTCACAAAGACAATTTTCACTAAGATCCAGGAGATACTGGATTTTGCCAGATTTTTATTCTCCTTGTACAGTTTCTTAAGCCATCACTGGGCTAATCCTCAAGGTCAGTAGGAGCCACCTTCTCGCTACATTGGAAGGGTGCCCCATTTATGGGTGGAAGGACAACATGCTAGAGTGTGTCTGAGTCTGGGGTCTAGCCGTTCAAACACCCAGCACTCCCCTTTTCCCTTGTCACTCTACGTCACTTCAGCCATGAGAATTAGGATGTTATTGGTGATCCAACCTGGCCACGTTTTCTGGGCCAGGCCTAACTCAGACAAATCTGAGTGGATCAGATTCCTTGACCTCTGATTTAAAAACTGGCCCTGGGATAGGTTAATTAGAGTGTTGCTTTGAGGTCCCACCACCTCTATTCTCAGGTGGGGGAACGCTTGGGGAGGAAGCCCATACCCACTTAACAGTTTTCCTTCCTGACTTTCCTCCCTTCCTGATAACAACTCCTCTTTGTGGAGGAGAGAAGAGTTCTGCAAGCAGAAGCAGCTCCCGCTGTCCCTGTTTTCTCTGCTCAAACTGTGGTGTCCGCTATTTCCTGGAGAGCAGGTGGGCAACTTGTCTAAAAGGTGGATCTCATTAAACGCCAGGTTTCTGGAGCTCCCTGACTCAGCTCAGAGGCAAAGCCCAGAGGAAGCCACCAGCCCCCGCCAGCCTGTGGCTACCGGCCTGGCTGTCCCAGGGAGGGAAGGGCAGCTTTCTGGTTACCTTGTTCTTACCACCTTGATGATTTGGGTTTTTCCTCTCCTGAGATTTCAGGGGCTCAGGCCAGCGACCATTGCCAAGAGGGCTTTTTCTCTCCTCCCTGCCCCCATCTTCCTGACGACTTGCTGCTGCCTGACTGAGCCTCTGTTCTAATTCAAATGACCCCAAACGATTGACAGCAGTGGCAGACCCAGAGACCCAGAGCAGCCGGATTCTGCAGCCATCTCTAGATGGAACCCCAAAGGGAATGTAGAACACTTCTTGTCTAGAACTGTTGACTCTGCCGGGGCCTCATGACGCCTCCCTCCAGTTCAGATGTTAAACACTTATTTCTTTCAAGTTGTTGCCTTCTCGAACGTCTTACCCAAGGAGACGGGCAGCTCCACGGTGAGTTCAAGGTGGTGGTGGGCCATGTACATGGACAGCTAGAGCAGGCAGTCAGAAGTATAGCACCAGAGGTCTGGGGAGATTCGAGATGTCAGTAAAGATGGAACAGCACTGCAGTCCAATCCAACAAACATTGATTAAGCACCACTGTGTTCCTACCTTCACAATGTTTCTTGAATGTGCCCTTCTCTCTGGCACTGGAAGCACCTGGACCCAGACCCTCATCACCTGCTTGTATTATCAGCTGCCTGCTGGGGGTCTGCCTGCCTCAGTTCTCCCCCCAAGCCAGTCCTTTTTCCATTCAGCTGTCAAACTGATAGACCTAAAGCTCGGGTCTAACCATGTTACCACTCTACTCAATAGATTCTCCCAATGGCTCCCAATCACCTCCAGCATCTAATATAAAATCTTCTGCCCTTCATCTTGTTACCCTTTCCTACCTTTCCAACCGTCTTACGCGTCACTCTCCCTCAATAGACTTTACAATCTAGTGACCCTGGACCCCAGCCGCTCCTCCCTCAAGACTCGAGCTCCCGACTCCATCCATGCCTTCTCACTTGCTGTCCCCCACCACTGGAGTGTTCTCCTTCCTCCTGGCTTCATTGGCATCAGTTCCAATCCCATCTTTCCCCGCCATCCCCCTCCACCAAACGCCCTCCCTCTGAGCCCACTGTACAAGACTGTGACCAGCAATCGGGGCGTGGTGGCACGGGGCTGGGTAGCGCGGGAAAGGCATCGGGCAGCAGGTGGAAGTTAAGCTGAGTCCGTGAGGAGGCAGAGGGGAGAAGGCAGAGCATTCTGGGCATGGAATATGTACGTGGTATTTATGTGTTGTTTCCTCATTAAAAGGTGAAGTCCTTGCGGGCTGGTTTGGTTTTGTCCTGAGGTTTCTAGCTCTAGCCGTTCAGATCCAGCACAAAAGACCATCTCCTGACTTCCCAGCTGGTCAATGACTGTGCCCTGCCTGGAAGGCTATGCCTCCTCCCCTCTGCCTCCTGGACTCCTGCAAGACCCGGCTCAAATTCCACCTGCTGCCGGATGCCTTTCCTGCCCCGCCATACCCCCCATCGCTGGCGAGGTGACTTCTCCCTCATCGTTCTGCACACTCGTCTCTTCCCCATTGGAATGTGGCACCTTAAGCATAGGAACCGTGTTTTTGTCTTTTTTTTTTATCCTCAATATCGAATATAGTCCCTGACAGGACAGAGTAGGCACTTAAATGTTTATTGACTGACTAACATACAGAAGAATATAAAGATAAAGGAATGATAACAATTTTCAGGAGGGAAAGGGCGCTGATAACTTGGATGGGGAGAGGAGAGGGTATCAAGGTGGGCCCCATCTAGAAGGTGCTGCCTGAGCTGTGCTTGGAAGGAATCTTGCAATTCTAGGAGGAGGAGATGAGGAGGGAGTAAATTCCAGCCACGGGCCCCAGTCCTGTGCAAAGGCACAAGAATGTTGTGTACGAGGAACAGCTAGCAACCAGATCGACTAGGATGGGGAGGACAGGAAGAGGAGTGGTAGGAAACACGACCAAAAAGGTGGGTGTGAGCGAGATCACGGATGGCTTTAAATGTTAGGCTGAGGACTTGGTGTGTTACCCTAAAGGCAAGAGAACACGGGAATTTTTGAATTGGAAGGTAAAGGCACTGAGTGGTGATGTGTGGCGTTGTTAGACCTGATTGGTTTCAGGGGCTTTGGGTTTGGCTTGGTTTCTATCAATATCAGTAAGACTCATCTGGAGCTGACCCTAGATGAGGCTTCACTGATGCTATGTGCCAGCTTGATGTGACTTTCCTGCAGAAGCCTCAGGGGCATCCCGTCCTGCTGAAAGGACACAGCCATCAGGATCTTTCTGCTGACCTAGAATTCTACATTAGGCGATGACGATGGCTAAGGTGATTGTACTTCTCTTGGGCAAATAAGTTAATCTGGTGTTTCTGTTTCTTTTAAATATGTGTTGATTATGTCTAGACATCATATGTGTGTATGGTAAATGGGTGTTGGGGTGGGATTGAAAGATCCTTGAGGGGAAGGAGCTGCTTTTTGAATCATACCGCACTACCTGACTTGGAGCACCTTGTTTTTAATAGGTCCTCAAGAAGTACTTGTGGCCTTATTGAGCAATGGTTTGGAGATCCTGGTCCATGACGTCTATGACTCCAAAGCAGTAGGGCCGACATTTCCAAGCCAAAGGCACCGGCATCTTAGCCAGGAAGAGTCAGCTGAGATCAAAGTGAACACTGCGAGTTTAGACTAGAACAAAGGAGTAGCGGGAGCTGATGGCAGAGCTCAGGAGAGAAGGGTCACTGGCGCCACCTCCTCCAGCCTCAGCACATTTGGCGCTACATTCTCCAGCTGCTTGATGACTCCTCTCCACACTAATTTGACAGAGAGGTCGCTTAATCTACCTTAGCAAATGTGCTTCTCTGATGTTGCACGTCCATTCACCAGTGAGCTGGAGCCCTGGTGTTGTAGGGTTTATACCTTGTAAATAGAAAATTCATATAGAAGGGAGACCTGAAAACCAAATATTAGTAAAATGCTGCAGACCATTTGATGAAGATAATGTCACCCTTACAGTCTGAATTCTCCAGAGACCTAACAATAGCTCTAGGATAGAATTTATCCTTCAGAGTATTTACATAAGGATGTAGCATAATAACTAAGAATTCTGGCTCCTGGGGCAGTTTCCTTGGAGGGTAAGGCAGGAACAGGGACCTACGTCATGTGCTGATGTCCCATCCACCCCAGACAGGCCAGGTGGGTGCATAGACCTGGGGACAAGACCCACTGCTACTATTGCTGTTCAAACTCCCCCAGCGCTGTCCTGATTGGTAAAAGTCCCCTCCCCAAATCATGCTTTGCCCCAGAGGTCTTGCTGACATGGCAGTGCACCCAAAAGCCTCCCAGCCCTTTCCATCTCTTCCTCTAGGCACAGTAATCAAGGCAGTAATACCATTGCTTCTGAAAAGGGGAAGACATTCAGCTACCCTCTGGCTCCTTCACCATTTCTGCAGCTCCCTGGACCAAAACATCTCTGGTTACCTCTCTCCACTCCACCCTACATACTGTCTCTCTCTTTTGGAATATAAGCCAACATAGCATGGAAACAATCCCTCTTTTGTGTCTCTCCTAGTGGGAAGGGATTGTTTCATTCCTGACATTTGTATTCCCAGATAGGGGATGTTCAGGGAGGACCAGCACCTCTGGTGTGAGGGCTGCTGAGCCATTTTCAGGGATACTCATCCACCTTTGGTGTCTGCTTTCACTCACTTCTCACCTCTGGCTTCAAGAAGCTTTAGCATGCACAGCAGCCACACCCTGGTAAACCATCTCAGCAACCAGGGTGAAGGCAACTGACAGGCCTCAAAACCATTGGGGCCTTAGAGAGATGTCTACCCCAAGCACGTTAAGACTTCCCCTGGTGGAATAGGTGGATGAGAACAATTTATTCCAATGGGCCACGAAAGCGGCTGAAGCGATGACGTGGAGCTCTCAGAGCTTGGTCAAGCATCGAAGACTCCAAGGTCATCCACTGCATCTTGGGCCATCGTCAGTCATCCTGACTTTTGTCCTGCCACTGGACTTCAATGACTCTAGAAGGGAAAGTGAGGCTGATGATTTTGTGCACCTCTGTCTCACTTCAATCCAATTCACCCACAAATCAAGTCTTCACCTCGAAATGTTACCAGTCCTCTTCAAAAACAAAAGACAAACAACAATCTAGGGCAATGCCTTTCATGGGATACAAATCAATCAATCAACAAACATTAGGTTTTTAATAAATGTTTGTTGATTGATTGCTTTGTATCTGCAGTGATTAGCTTGGGGCCTGGCATAGCAGGTGCTTCAAAAATACCTTTTTATTCATCAAGAAATGGATAAACTGGAGGGAGAGGAGATGAGAGGGAATGAATGACTCTTACTTTCATCAGATTTGGATTGAGGAGGGAATAACATACACACTCAATTGGGTATGGAAATCTATCTTATCCTACAGGAAAATAAGGAGGAAAGGGATAGGACAGGGAGGGATGATAGAAGGGAGGACAGATTGGGGGAGGTGGTAATCAGAAGCAAACACTTTTGAGGAGGGACAGGGTCAAAGAAGGGAATAGAATAAATGGGGGGTGGGATAGGATGAAGGGAAATATAGTCAGTTTTTCACAACATGGCTATTATGGAGGTGTTTTACATGACTACACATGTGTAACCTGTATCCAGTTGCTTGCCTTCTCAATGAGGGTGGTTGGGTGGGGTGGAAGGGAGAGAGTTTAGAACCCAAAGTTTTAAAAACAAGTATTAAAAATTGTTTTTACATGCAACTGGGAAATAAGATATACAGGCAATGGGGTATAGAAATCTATCCTTACCTACAGGAAAATAGAAGGGAAAAGGAATAAGAGAAGGGGGTGGGAGTGATAGAAGGGAGGGCAGATCAGGGGAAAGGGTATTCAGAATGCATGCCGTATTGGGGTAGGGGGAGGAGAGAATGGGGAGAAAATTTGGAACTCAAAAATCTTGTGGAAGTGAATGTTGAAAACTATAAATTAATTAATTAAAAAAAAAAGACTAAGGTCTCAGTTCTGGTTCCACCATCATTGTGGCATAAATATAGGCAAGTCATTTGACCTATCTAAGTAGAGTTTCCTTACCTTCAAAATGTGAATAATGATATTTATTTGTTCTATGAGCTGATGTATGTGGGAAAACAATTGGTAACCATAAAGCATTAGATACATGAATATTTATGTAATTATTATCGACTATCTACCAACCTCTTTGAACCTCAGAGTTTTCCCTGCATAGTGCCAAGTTTCCACTTTGGTCACTATGCCAGTGTCTATTGTCGCAATATTTATTAGTTATGTGATCCAATTAAATGTTGCAATGCTTTCTAAAAGAAAAGAAAGAAATGGGTAAACTGTCCTGGTCAGGTATAAGCTTATCATTATGACAGACTCCTGAGAGGGGGAACTGATAGGTGATGATGGCCATGGTCCAAAGAGGAATGGAATGGGAGATGGGGCAGTCATATTGGGTGACATGGGAAGCAAGAACATGAGGCCAGAAGCACACAGCAAGGAAAAAGGACACCCCTTTCCCCTTGAGTATAGAACTCTCTCTTCCAGAGTCAGAAAGATGACTTGCCCAAGGTCACACAGGTAGTAAGCACCCAACTGGGATTAGAACCCAAGACTTCAGACTCCAAAAGCAGCACTGTAATGGGCACCAGGCTTCCCAGGAAGCCTATTTGAGCTGAACCAGAGATCCCTGTGTGTTTCTGCTTCTCTAAAGTTCACCCGTTAGCCTGGAGCTCACGATGGCATGTATGCGAGGCAGTCGTAAAAGGGTGAGCTTTCTTACTGACACTTCCACTTTTGAGTTGTGTTTTCCCATCTAGACTGCCTGTAGATGTTAGAGCAGAGAACTTAGTCTGATGGTCCTCCTAGAGCCCCAGTGTTCAAATTCAGCCCATGCAGCAAAGCAGGAAGTATCAGAAGACCCGGGTTTGAATCTTGCCTCTGCTACCCACTACCTGTGCAACTTTGGGCAGATCACTTTGCCTGCCTGGCCTCAGTTTCCTCACTTACAAAACAAAAGTTTGGCTTCTGACGTCCCTCTCAGTTCTTGATTCATGATGCTAAGATACCTGAGGAGTCTCACAGCTTCCAAAATGAGATCTCATGCAGCAAAGGGTGAAATTCTGGTGGGCAAGTAAAGGTCTGAGGCCCCAGGACATTGCTTCCAAAATCAGAAATGATGAGCAGGTAGAACTTAGTGCCTGGAAACCACACTTCTATAGCATATCTGGTGAACTGCACCATAAAAAAATGGGCAACTCAGGAGTCTGGGCCCAGTACTATTCATGCTGGCCTAGTGTCTCCATGGATTTTAGATGCTTCACTTTGTCTACCAAAGCAGGCTGACCTGCCCTAGTGAATGGACTCCTGTGCTCAGAGTTGGGAAGACCTGAGCTTGAATACTGCCTCAGACACTTAGTGATGTGATCGTGGGCAAGTCCTTTAACCTCTGGGCCTCAGTTTCCCCTTCTGTAAAATGAAGACAATAATACTTATAGCAGCTAACTTCTAGGTTTGTTGTCAAAGAATAAATGAATGAATGAATGAACGAATGAAAGAATGAATGAATGAATGAATGAAAAGACAATTATTAAGCATGTACTATGTTCAAGCACTGCATTTACAGTTAGACAATTGAGACAGTCCCGTTCTCCAGCAGCTCATGGTCTAGCTGGGGAGCCAACATACATAGGAATATTCGGCTACAAGGCAGATGGAAAGGGCCAGAGACCTTTAGGGTGCTATGGAAAGGCAAATGTTAAGATTCAGGTGGTCCTTAAGTTGTAACAATAAGGCAAATGGAACAAATGAAGGCGTGGGGGGAGGCAATAAGTATTTATTAAGCACTTACTGTGTGCTAAGCACATTACAAATATCATCTCCTTTGATCAACTGTGAGATAATGCATACAGAAGCCTTTGCTGGCAGTGTTGGAGGTGTGTAAATATGAGCTACTTTAAGGTAAGGGATTTAGCTGTCTAACCTACCCAATAAAACTGAAATACCTCAGAAGGCCTCAATTTCCTCAGTGTGGCCACTCTTCCCACCAAGAAATTGCAACCCTGCTATGACTCAGTAGGTGGTTTTTGAGAGTAGCTGCGGCCAAAAAATGTCAATCCCCCTGAAAGTCGCCCCAACCTGCCATCATGCTTCTCTGACTGTGCCTTGGCTGATCTGGCAGTAAGAGACCTGGGTTCAAATTCTGCCTTTGTCACTCAACCTCCCCTAAACTCAGTTTCCTCGTCTGTAAACTGGTGGGGTGCTGGACTGCCAGCCTCGAGCCCCATGATCCCGTGATCCTTGGAGGAGAGACACATAATCCAGGCCCATATTTAAAGCCACTGCAATTTGGTAGAATCTGCCATAGCTTGGACCCCCCTGGTAGACTCTTTGTGACCCCAGCATCTTCCCCATGTCAGGAGAAAGTACCAGAGGAGGACATCAAGGGAGGCTACCCTCAGTCAGGCAATGAGAATCATTCGGCACCTATTCTGTGCCAGGCCCTGGGCTAAATGCCAGGGATACAGAGAAAGGTGAAAGGCAGGCCCTGCCCTCAGGGAAGGCACCGTCTAACGACGCTCACAGACAACATGCAAGCAAACGGCTTCAGTCAAGGTCTAGTTGACTATCATAGAAACAACTTCAATTCATTTCATTTCTGTGTCTGTCTCCCCAGCATCGGGCCCCCTGACCACACAGAGCAAATCCTTATGGGCTTGGATTGCTTTGGAAGACCTGATTCTGTCCCAGCCTCCAAGCTACAGCACTGAGCCCAGGAGGGAAGCGTGTGGAGGAAGCCATGGTGCTGCTGGACCACGCTGGTGGACCCCTAGATTGCCAATAGCCAGACAAGACTCCAGTCAACAGAACCCAGCACCTAAGAGAGCCAGGAAGAGGCCTCTCTTGCCTCCCTTGTATATAGAGAGTTCAATACAATTCATTGACAAATGAGAGACATCAGGGTCGGGGAAACAGTGCTGGGAGGAGGGTCCGAGCTTTGCTGTGTCTCACGAGTTATATTTCTGTGCATAGAAGCATAAAATCTCACCCATGCCCTGCGGCGTCCCATTGATTTCCAATCAACCCAGCTTGCCAGATGCTGTTTGGCCTAAGTACTGCCTTGACCTCTACCAGGGATGACGCTGGTCCTCCCAGCCCTTTGTGGCAGGTTATTTTCCCAGCAGGGAAGTTCCACTCCCCCAACATTGGCTGTTATAACCTTGGCTGGAGGCTTGAAGGGTTCCCCATATGTCATGGGCGGAGAAGCCAACCAAGCCTGGCATTAACTCCAACCAAGCATCTAGCACCAGCCAGGCCGTGGCCTGCTCCCAGGAGATTACAAGTGGTCCCCACCCCCAACTAATTAAGGATGTGGCCTCCTGTTGATAAAAGGGATTTCGGGAGGGGGAGGGGGGAGAAGACGCCTGATTTAACTAGGGTGTGAGTAAGGAGCTTCCTAGAGACAGCCCCTAAACCACTGAGGCATCCCTTAAAGATTCTGATGGGCCTGAGTGGGGCCGTGCCTGTGATGGGGGTGTGTGTCTGCTCTATTCAGTTTCGAGGATGATTGAGAACCCAGGGATACAAAGCTGTGTTTTCTGCAGCTTGCCGCAGGATTCCGGGGGGCTGGATTTTATCTATGATTCATGTCGTCCAGAGAGCCGGCCCAGGCAAGCTCAGGGGGAAGCGGATGGCATCAAGTCAGAAGTTATTTGGGTGTGGCAGAAAAAGCACTGAGTTTGGAGTCAGTGAACGAACATGGTTCAGATCTCAGCTCTGCCACTAACTTCCCGTGTGGCCATGGGGAAGTGCACTCACCTGAGCCTGTAAAATGGGGGTCTAGACCAGGGGAGGGGAGCCTGCGGCCTTAAGGCCACATGTGACCATCTAGGTCCTTAAGTGCATCGAGCCGCACATGTGGCCTTAAGGCCGCAGGCTCCCCACTCCCGGCTTAGACTAATGAGCTAGCCGGGTACAGACTCGTAGAAATGGGGACTGCTAATCCCTACAGAAGAGTCCCTACAGGCCGCATATTGACTCAGTTCTGAGATTCGATGTTACCTATGTTTTATTGTATTTTTAGTTATCTCGTGAAATATTTCCCAATTACTTCTTAATCTGGTTTGGGCTGCACTGGGGAGTGTTGGGAGTATATGTTGCCCGCCTCCGATGTGGTGAACAGAATGCCAGACTTGGGTCAGGAAGAAATGAGTTCAAACCATACTGCAGATACTTACCAGTTGTATGACCTTAGGCAGCTTACTTAACCTTTCTGTGCCTCAGTTTCCTCATCCATACAATGGGTCCCTAGTGAGCCCTAGTGAGATATCAGCAATGGTGTTATTATTATAACTGATTATTATTAATCAATACACACAATTATAAATGAATAAAATACCAATAATAACTATTTTTGTTGTTATTATTATTATAGCAACAAAGGTCCCTTCCAGCTCTAAATCTGTGGTTCTAGGATCCCATATTTTTCTCTTGGAGAAGCATGACAGTGTTTATGGCCGCACCCTGGTGCTCCTCAGGGTTGCTGGAGAGTGGAAGCTACCGGTCCGTAGCCCCAATTAATTGAGCAATCGTCTCCTTATGGATCAAGGCCAAAAGCAGCTGCTGAAGTTAGCCAAGTTAGGTCAATGTCCATATGGTTCCGTTGCTTGGTCAAATTCTGTCTAGCCCTGGAGACGGAGAAGAAATATTTGAGCAGCTTCTTAAGATGGTGGAATCAAGAGCTGGGAGAAATCTCAGGGTGTCAGCTACTCCCATTCCCTCATTTTACAGAGAGGGAAACTGAGGCCCAGGGAGGTTACTTGTTCAAGGTCTCCCAGGCAGAAAGCAATCAGATGCAGAATTGGAACCCAAGTCCCCTGGACGTCAGAGGCTGCCCTCTGCCCCCGCTGCCTTCATACTCTGCCTCCATTTTTGCAGGGAGTTACTGTGTCAGAGATAGGAGGGCTTGGGAAGAAAAGGGGGAAGGGAGAAGTAAACCACGGGACGCTGAACTAAGTTAAAATGATACTAAGTCATTTCACAACTCCAGAACCAACTCCTGACATTCTAATGAAGCTAAAATGGTTATGCAAATATAGGCATTCAAGCCCGATCTCCAGAGCCCAGCTCCTGCAGTGGGTGAGACTTGGTAGTGTCTTGCCCAAAATTAATCGTGAGGCCCTCACCCCCACCCCACTCCCACCCCCATGCTCTCACTGGTACCCAGCCGCTCCTTTGTCCGGTTAAACAACAGGACGCCGCCCATTTTCCCATCAGCGTAATAAGATGGGACACCTCGGAGGCACTCAAGCGAGGGACAAGGTAAAGCCGAGGGCCCAGCTCCTCTCCTGTCCCACTTCTCACCAGCACCGCCTGCCTTCGCCCAGGAACCTCATAGATGTCCAGCTATCCGGTGTTCATAAAACCACACATTTAGAGCTAGAAGGGACCTCCCAACCCCTTCATCGAAAAAAATGAGGAAACCGAGGCTCAGGAGACTAAATGACTTGGCCAAAGTCACGTAGGTAATAGGAGTCAGAGGCAGGATTTGAGGCCAGCTCTTGTGACTCCTATACACACCCTTATACATCCTTATACACACCCCTTCAAGAACTTGACAGACCTTATTTCATTTAATTCTCACTACAGGCTTAAAAAGTACAATTGGTAAGGGAGAGGGTATTATTCCCATTTTTTAAAATCAGTCTTGGGAGCTCTCAGTGAGGAACCTTCCCCCTGCCCATGAAGATCTGTGCATTAGAGCCTCGGCTGCCCGGAGGAGGAGCCCGGTGGCTCATCGGGCATCCCAGAGCTAACGTTTCTCCTTTGCAGAGGTGAGAGGTTCGTGCATTGAACAGATTTTCAGACTTTTTGGAGGTATCAATCAGTTTGGTTGATTTTTCCCCCTTTTTATTCTCTCTCTCTCTTTTTTTTTTTCTTTTTTTTGCTTTTTTGGTGAGGTGATTGGGGTTAAGTGACTTGCCCAGGGTCATGCAGCTGGTAAGTGTTAAGTGTCTGAGGCTGGATTTGAACTCAGCTCCTCCTGACTCCAAGGCCAGAATTCTATTCACTGCACCACCTAGCTGCCCCCCCCCTTGTATTCTCTTTAAAAATATCTCTGGTAAGGCAAAGAGGAAGGGTTACTAGGAGAAATTTTAGTGATGTAAAAAAAAAAAAAAAGCAAGAGCAATCAATAAAAATTCATTGAAAAAAAAAGCCTCAAACCTCTCTGTGTCTCAGTTTCTTCATCTTCAGTAATAATAATGGCTACATTTATATAGCATCTACTATGTGCCAGGTACTATGCTTAGTGCTTTATAATTATCTCATTTGGTCCTCACAACAACCCGGAGCAGGGGATAGGTGCTATTATTATCCCCATTTTATGGATGAAGAAACTGAGGCAAAGGTTAAATGACTTGCCCAGGGTCACATAGTCAGTGTTTGAAGACAGATTTGAACTTGGGTGGTTCTGATTTCAGACCCAACACTCTATGCACTATGGGACCACCAGCTGCCTCTATTCAAAAATGGAGATTTAAAAGAAATATTGAGAAGTGGAAAGAATGCCACCCTTGGAGAACTTTTATCCCAGACTTGCTGCTTGCTAGTTTTATAACTTCAGGAAAGTTACCTAAGCTTTTGAGCCTCAGTTTCTCTATCTATAAAATGGGAAGAATAATTCCTGCAGTACTAATTGTTGTTGAGTATCAAGTGAGAGAATATATGTAGAAAGCACTTTGAAAAGTGTAAAATACAAATGTTGGCCCAGAACCAAAATTCTGGGTTTACATGGACCTCAAATCCATCTAGGCAACTTCTCACTATTCATACTCTTTGGCTTATGCCCCAACCCAGCGCCAAGAGTCTGGATCCTGCCCCAAGTCTCTACAATTGAATTGAATTCAGCCAAAATTCATTAAGGTCCTACTATGTGCAAGACAAAAATGAAACATTCCCTTATCTCCCAGAGCTTCAACTCTGAGTTCAGTGGAGGTGGGGAACAAGATAGGTACATATATGTAATATAAAGTCACTTAAAGAAGGGGATCAGGGAGCACTTGAAGAAAAATCTAGATGCTGCTAAGCAGAGATGAGGAGGGAGTGCATTCTAGGCATGGGGGACAGCCAATACAAAGGTGTGGAGATGGGAGAGGGAGTGTCCTGTGTGAGGAAATGAAAGAAAGCCAGCATGGCATCGATGATGTGGAGAGGAGAAATAGATAATGGAGCTGGAAAAGTAGGACATGATCAGGGTATGAAAGGCTTCAAACACTCCGAAAAGGACTTTATCTCTGATCTCAAAGTTAACAGGGAGCCATTGGAATTTATTGAGAAGGAGCATGACATGGTCAGACCCGAGCATTAGGAAGATCCATCTTTCTAATGGATTGAAGGGAGGAGAGACTGGAGGCAGGAAGACCAAAGAAGCATCGTTTACTGTGGTCCAGGGGGGAGGTGACGAAACTCTGGTCTAGAGTGGAGAGGAGACATGTAGACGAAAAATACAAGATTTCTGTTCTGAACTCCATTCCCATGTCACCAGCTGGCTGCTGGACATCTCCAAATGGATATCCCATCAGCATCTCTAATTCAACATATCTAAAACAGAACAAATTATCTTTCCACCTTAAACCATACCTCCCAACTTCTCTCTCTGTCTCTGTCTCTCTCTTTGTCTCTCTCTCTCTGTCTCTCTGTCTCTGTCTTTCTGTCCTTCTGACTCTGTCTCTCTGTCTCTTTCTGCCTCTCTCTTTCTCTGTGTCTCTGTGTCTCTGTCTCTCTGTCTCTCTCTGTCTCTCTCTCTCCCTCCCTCCCTCCTTCCCTCTTTCTCTCTGTGGCACAGCAATCCTCCCAATTCATATTCATAACCATTAGGAGTCATCCTTCATCCTTCCCTTTCCCTTCCTTCCATCAGTTGCCAAATCTTGTCAATTCTGCCTTGTCTTACATCTAGTGCCCTTCTCCCTACTCAGTCTGCCATCCTCTCACCAGGACTATTTTAATAGCCTCCTAATTAGCCTCCCGTCTGCCACACAACTTCTAAATAGTTGGTTACAGTTGTTTCCTCCACTAGAATGTGAGCTTCTCAAGGTTAAGGACGGGTTTGCTTTTCTTTGTATTTCTGTTTAGCAGAGTACCTAGCATGTAGTAGGTGTTGGATAAATGCTTGTTGATTTGATGACTAAGGGAAAGATCTGACCATGTCACTCCCTTGCTCAGTGGTTCCCTACTGCCTCTGGAATGAAGTTCAGACTCGTCAGACTCATATTGAGCTCTTTCCACAATTTAATTCCCACCTGCCTTTCCCATCTTAGCTCACATTTCTCCCCTCACTGTACCACAACATCACCTGGGCCATTGCCAGTCCTCTTAACTTTGTCTTGCCACTGGACTATGATGACTCTGGAGGAGAGAGTGAGGCTGATGACTTTGTTCAGCTCTGCCCCACTTAGATCCAATCCACTCGCAAGTCAAAACTCACCTTCATAATGTCATTAGTTCAACCATGGTCAACAACCATGACCTCACCACACCTCTGTGCCTGCCTGAGAGGTTCTCTCTGCATGTCCTGACCCTCCTTCAGGGCTCAGCTTCAGGAGCCACCTTCTCCATGAAGCCTTCTCTGATTGCTCCAGTTGTCAGTGCTTTGCAGGGGGAAGGAGGGCTGGATGTCAAGTCCAGACTCCTGGGTTCAAATCCTGACTCTGTTTTTGTGACCTTGGAAAAGTCACTTAACTTTGGTAAGCCTCATTTTCCTCATCTATAAAATGAGGACATTAAACGAGATGTCCCCTGAGGTCTTTTCATCTCTTCCAGCCTATTATATTTCTCTCTCTCTCTCTCTCTCTCTCTCTCTCTCTCTCTCTCTCTCTCTCTCTCTCTCTCTCTCTCTCTCTCTCTCTTTCTCTCTGTATGTATGTATGTTTAGTCCTAGCAATCCCCTTGGAGGCAGGGATGTTTTTTGCTTTGTCCCCAAAACCTAGCCTAGTGCCTTACCCATAGCAGATGAGGAAGAAATGTTTACCAAATTAAACTGTTCATTAATGGGATTGCTCATGGGCAGATCCAAGAATTCATACCATCATAGTACTTAAAACTGGAAAGAACCTTAGAAATCCTCTATTCCAACACCCTCAGTATACATATGAGGAAACTGAGGCTCAAAGAGGCTGTGACTTATCCTGGGTCCCAGTAGAGCTAGAGTTTGAACCCGGGTCCTCTGATGATGCAACCAGCAGAAATGGCAACCACAATTCACAATCATGTGGCTGGAGGTTTTCTTCTTTCAGGAATTGTGTTAGGGCTGGCTTCTGGCCAACAAGATCACGGCCCCCTTGTACAATACAATGTTGCTTTTTTAGCTGATGTCTAGGATGACAATAATTAATGAGCTTGTAAAAAACCTCTCCCCGACCCCCCATGGCCCACGCCCAGTATTTACCAATTTTGTTTGAAAAGCCTGAAAGAACCAGCGTGTGTTAATTAATTGGTCTTCAGGTAGTAACTAATTCGAAGGTGCCTTGTGGTGTCCTGGGAAGCAGGCTACTTGGCTTTCCTGAGAATCAATCAGCCCAAGATTGATGAAGGGCTCCGAAGGTCAGATTTGCAAACACAGAACCATCTGCACCCTCTCCTGGGCTGATACCTGCAATAGAGCAATTTTAGAAGAACAGGTGTTCACTTTTAATCTAGCTCTCCTTTTCTTTTCTGCTGAAATGCTTTTTCAGGGTGGGTTTTTTTTTCTAGAAAGAGCTTTCTGTTAGTTGGGGAGGACGAGGTGCAGCTTCTTGCTCCTTCCAAGATCCTGGCCAGAGTCCTTCCTCAGCAGCTCACTCCCACACGACCTTGTTGGCAGAGGCGCCCCTGTGTCTAAAAGCAGAAAGTATCTTTGGGCCCCACAATTCCCTCAGAAGAAGCTTAAAGTGTTGCATAAGACATTTACTATCTGTGTGACCTTGGGCAAGTCACTTAACTTCCTTGGGTCTGGCTCTCCTTGCATGTGGATCAAAGAACTTGTCCTAGCTAGGCCCCTTGCAGTCCCCTCACCCCATGGTCCTACACAGTCAGAGGGCTGGGGAGATGGGATTCAAACCCAGTTCTTATCTATCTTTTCCCTTCAGTCATTCTGATGATTCATCAATGTTTTTCTCTGTCTTTTGATGAAAAAAAAAATCATCTTTCATAAAGGTACACTCTGCCTCTATGCAGATCCCTCAACGGCCTCCAGGGTCTCAAAGGAATGGTCCAATCCCCTTTAACACAGGCAGAACATCTGGGCAGAATTGAGAAGCATGGATGCCAAGCTGGAAGGAACCTTAAAGATCATCAGGACCAGGGATTCTTCACTTGTTTTGTGGCATGGAGCCCTGGAGCAGTCTGGTAAAGCCTGTGGACCCCTTCTTAGATTTGTTTTTAGATGTAGAAAATAAAGTACGTAGTGTTATAAAGAAAACCAATTATAAGTATTAAAAAATAAAGATGTATTTTTTTCCATCCAAGTCCATGGATCTTTGAAATCTATCCATGGATGGTCTTTGGACCCCAAATCCCCAAGTCTCATCCCCTTTATTTCACAGATGAGGAAGCTGGAAAACCTGCAAGAGGAAATGACTTACCCAAGGCCACACAGACAATATAAATCAAAGAAGCAAGATTCAAACACAGGTCCTTTGGCTCCAGTTTTGATCTTAGCTTTTTTCATTTTCTCTTCTGTCCAGCCCATTCCCTTTATACAATTTCTTTTTATGTACATTTTTTATTTACTTATTTGTGCACATGTTGTGTTCCTCCCTCCAGCTGAATGTAAGCTCTTTGAAGGCAAGAACTGTTTTCCTCTCTGCCTTTTTATTTTTTTTTATTTTGGGGGGGGAGGGCTAGGCAATGGGGTTAAGTGACTTGTCCAAGGTCACACAGCTAGTGCATGTTATGTGTCTGAGGCCAGATTTGAACTCAGGTCCTCCTGACTCCATGGCCAGTGCTCTATCCACTGCGCCACCTAGCTGATCCCCTTTCTGCATTTTTATTTCCAACACAGTGCATATGGTAGGTGCTTAATGAATGTTTGTTGACTGACTCACTGCCTGGTATACAGTGGGTCCTTAATAAATGTATCTCCCCTGAAAGATGTTGTTTTTTGTATTTTTTTCTATTCCTAAGAAACTCCTTTCCCCTAAGCTCAACCCAAAGGCAGCAACTTTCAAAGCTCATCTACCTTACATCTTGAAAGAGGATGTACCCTCTGATTCACTTTCTCTTCAGTAATTCAGCTTTTCTTAATGAGTCGTTACTTTTTTACAAATTCTTGTCACAGCATACACTTAGGCAGCAGGAGACAGTGGATGACTCTTTGATTCAATCAATCAAAAAGCACTTATTAAGTGCCTACTGTGTGCCAGGCACTGTGGTAAGCACAGAGGATTCAAAGAAAGGCAGGAGACAGGCCCTGCCCTCAAGGAGCTCACAGTCTAATGGAGAGACAGCGTACAAACAACCAATGCCAACGAGGTGCACACAGGATAAATCGGGGATAATGGATGGGAGGAAGCACCCGAGTGCTTAAGATTTTGATTGTCAGCATTAGGGAACGTTATCGTCAATCTCCCGTTTTTCCTGGGCCTTTCCTTTGTCTTGACTTAATGTTTTCTCTTGTTGTGAGTACTTACCTGTCTGAGGTACATGCTTGTTATCTACAGTGGTGGGGCCTCCAGAGGGAGGGAGGTGTTTTCTCTCCCCCCACCCCTCAAAAAAAAATTCATGTGAGATGGGGCCGCTAGATGGCGACATAGTGCACAGAGCGCTGGGCCTGGAGTCAGGAGGACTCATCTCCTGGAGTTCAAATCCGGCCTCAAGTACTTACTAGCTGTGTGACCCTGGGCAAGTCACTTCAACCTGTTTGCCTCAGTTTCCTCATCTGTAAAAATGAGCTGGAGAAGGAAATGGCAAACCACTCCAGTATCCTTGCCGAGAAAACCTCAAATGGGGTCAAGGAGAGTCAGACCCGACTGAAAGGGAACAACGATCCACAAACACAACGCTACATCTCCCATCTCTGTTTTAGAGCTCCCAGTGAATTGGGGAGAAGGAGATGCAGCCTCTGGTTACTTTGTCACCTTTGCACTGGCTGTCCCCCTCTCCCCGGGCCTGGAATACTCTACCCCTTACTTCCAGCTTTTAGCTTCCCTGACATCCTTCAAGACTTAGTTCAAATCTTGCCTCCCTCAAGAGGCCTTCTCTGTACTCCCCCAACCCCAGCTGTTAATGATGCTTTCAGGTTACCCGTGTTTGTCTTGTACATACATATTCTGTCTTCCTCAATGGCCTGGAGGTTCCTTAAAGGCAGAGGCTGGGGAGAGGGAATTGGTTTGCTTTTAGCCTTTCTTAGTGCCCCAGTACTTAGCGCAGTCGGGCACACAGCAAGTGCTTAATCAATGTTTTATTGACTTACTGACTGAAGGAATTACCAGGCTTTCAGACTTTGAGTGGCTTAATTCACATAATGAAAAGTGACATTAAAACAGACCGAGGACTTGTCAGTGAGAGCCCCTTTCAGGTTTTAAGTGCCCTAATCTGTAGTTTGTAAAGGGTGTGAGACTTTGAATATCACTGACTTCCTTGTTGCAAATGAATGAGTCAGGAAAGCCAGCTGAAGACTGTCTGAATTTGCCTCTGGGCAGGGATAGCATCAGAGAGAGTTGAATGATTTTTTAAATGGACTACCCACATAGATGCTGCTAGAGAACCGAGGACCAGACAGCTCTGGACCAATCATCTCTGGACAAAGGACTGCTAAGGACTGGCTCTTGAAGAGTGCAGCAAGGGATCATGGCATCATAGATTTTTGAGCTAGAAGAGACCTCTGACTTCACCAAATCTCCCTCCCACCATTTTGCAGATGAGAAAACTGAGGTCCAGAAAGGTAATGTGACTTGCCCAGAGTCACATTATATCTGAGTAAATATCTGAGGCAGGATTGGAATCCAGGTCTTTCTGACTCCAAATTCAGCACTCTATCACTAAATCGCAGTACTTCTCAAAAATCCTCTCTCCCTCTGCCCCATCGGCAGTGACATCTTGCAGCAGGAGCATATGGCTATAGAAGGCATATGGAGATTCTTCAAAGCCTGAGAGGTGAATTCAAGGAAATTTCTTACTGAATCTCAACCTTTTTTGAGAGGGGAAGATGGAAGAGAGAAAACCTAACAATTGGAGCAGGAAGGCAGTCACAGAGTCCATTGAAACAATGAGAAGAGTTTATAGAGGATGACACCAGAACCTGGGCTTCTGCTCAGGCAGCCCCACGAGTCCTGCTCGTGCTAGAGTACAGGTTCCCGCTTTTTCCCAAGAGAGTATAATAGTGTTCTAGATCATGAGCTCTACTAAGCCCAAACCTGGTCTTAAGACCACAGCTAAGAATCGGAGATACATACCCAGGTTAGGAGCAGGCCAAAAGGCTCAGTGGAGCCAATTACCCAAGAGAGGTGCCCTGGCCTCTGAAAAACAGCCCATGGACATGGCAAGAAGCTGGGATGAGTGGGAAGGGGTCCACGGGGTGGAAATGTTGCCTTGGTCAAGTGTGTTCACTGCTTGTGTGCCCTTCGTATGAGTGTGCATGTCTCCCATGACTCTGGGAAAGGGCATCCCGTGTTGATGAAAGGATATGTTTTTGTTCCTGTTCTCACTATACCATTTCAGTAAATGCCTTTGCTTTGAGCTTTTCTTTGTCCTCTGGTTAACAATTAAAGGTAAACATATGAGGAGAGGGGCCGATTGTGAGTTTAAGGAGTGCAGGCCTACCATGGACCTTGAACTTGAGTTAGTGGTAACCCATCTTGAAAGAGAGAGAGTCAGAGTTAGAGAGAGAAAGAGTCAGAGTCGAGAGAGAGAGAGAGACTCTGTAGATAAATACACTTCATTTTTCCTTCTTGTATTTCTTCCTCTTCAAAATGAGAAGACTGAACCAAATGCTCTCCGAGGTCCTGGCCAGTTTCAACATTCGCTGATCTTATACCAAACACAGCCGGTTTTCCTTGAAGTCCCAGGTAATGCATTCAAGGCGTATTAGGCTCCCTGTGATGGATTCTATCTCATTCTCCACTTCTTCTGATTTCCTTCTTCTCTGTCTTAATTTCTTCCAGCTTGGTTTCATTTGTTCACCACTCATTTTCTGAGCTCAGGGGCCCTCTAACCCACCCCATACCTCACTACAGTAGAACCAGCAAGCCTTTACTTGAAGACCCCCAATGAACAAGAGGGAACACACCACTGCCCCAGGTGGGCCATTCCATTTGTGGATGGGTCATGTTTCCTGAGGTTGATCCTAAATTTCTCTTCTTGCAAATAATACCCATTTCTCCCAATCTTACTTTTCAAATCAAACCAAATGAGGCTAATCTATCTTTCCCTTTGTGTTGTTCAGTTCATTTCAGTTATGTGTAACTATTCATGACTCCAGTTGAGGTTTTCTTGGCAAAGATACTGGAATAGTTTGCCTTTTCCAGGTCATTTTACAGATGAGGATACTGAGGCAAACAGGATTAAGTGACTTGTCCAGGGTCACACAGTATGTATCTGAGGCCAGATTTGAACTCAAGCCCTCCTGACTCCAAGGCTGGTTGTGTTGGTGTTTTTTGCCTGACTACATTGTAAATGGCTTTGCCCCTTACAAGCTCAGTGACTGGACAAGTCACTGCCCTCTCGGGATCTCACTTTCCTCACCTGTAAAATGAGGGGGCTGGGCTAGATGATACCTCTGTGTCCTTTTAGCTCTGAAAACTACAGAAGCTTCTGAGCCCCAGGAGGGCAAGAATTGCAAGTCCTTTAAATACAATGGAAATAGTGTAGCTCAGTGAAAAGATCTCTGGATTTGAAATGAGAGGATTTGAGTTCAAATCTCACCTACACTATTTACCTAAATAATCTTGTGCAGGTGTCTTCTCTAAACAGGCCTCAGTTTGTTAATTGGGGTGGGGGTGGGGGGTGTTGAAGTAGGTGCCCTCTCAGGTTCCTTGTAGCTCTCAATCTATGAGCCAATGATAAACATCACATCTGCTCCCCAACACATGCGCGCGCGCGCGCACGCACACACACACACACACACACACACACACACACACACACCCCAGGTGGGGGATAGTGCTATGTACCTTGCAGATACTTAGTGCTTGTGAATCCATTTAGATCAGTGCAGTTTAAATTGAGACAAAAGAAACACTCTGCTCCCTTCCCTTCACTCAGTGACATATTGAAGCCTGTGAAGGTCCCCTCAGGTATATTCATAAACTGCCCCTCCCTCCAGTCCAAGTGAGGCCAAAAGAGCTTGAGAGAGGCATTAGCAGAGCCCCCTGGGACTCCCCAGCACGGCCTCTTCCCCTCTGTGGATAGAATGATGAACCAGAGGAGGAGACTTGGCTGAGATTCCAAGACCAATGAGGAACCTGGCAGCTAAGACAACCTGGCAGTGGCTCTGGGTTCAGGGGTGGCACTATGGGGCAGCATCAGGAAGACCTGGGTTTGAATCCCACTTCTGATAGATCCTAGCAGTGTGACTCAGCCTCAGTTTCCTCACCTGTAAGAAAGAGGAGGGTAATGGTAACCCTAAGTGCCAAACTCATCCTGTTTTTGTGAGGCTCAGTAAAGGGCTTTGTAAAATTTCAAAAGCAATATAAATGAAATAGCAGGTATGGCCTACAAATCAGAAGTCTTTTCCAGATTTGGAGCCAATGAACCTGGGTCACTGGGCCTCACCCCACGCTGCCTCTGCCTAGTTCATATGCTGCTTTTGTGGAGGAGCGAGAATCAAAGATATGGGTCTGATTCTCACCTCTGCTTTCTATTTGTGTGACCTTGAGAGCCACTCGTGACCTCTGGGCCTCCTTCCTGATCTGGAAAATGAGGAGTTTGGGCCAAAGGCCTCTTTCAGCTCTTCCTCTATGATCCTATGACCTAATCACAATGCTTGACACATAGTAGGCGCTTAATAAATGTTTATTGATTAATCAAATCTTGGATCTGTTAGTAATGTCAGTTACTAATTATGTGATCTTGGATGAGTCATTTAATTTCTGAGTTTTGGTTTCACCCAAGGGATTAAAATATCTCAAAGGTTCTTTCAAGCTCTTAATTCTATAACACAATCAGTCATTAAGCTTTTAATTCTGTAATCTAATCAGTCAGCAACCCTGTTAAAAAGTATTTATTGAGCACCTACTATATGCCAGGCAATGCACTAAGTGCTAGGGATACAAAGAAAGGTGAAAGATAGTCCTAGCCCTCAAGGAGCCCCAAGTCTAATGGGGGAATGTTTTGAGACAGTCCTCTGGCATAAGGGGGGCCCTTCTGGAAGGATGTAGTTTCCCCTATTGACCTTGGCTTTCTGCAGCTGGGCTCACAGTGCCATGCTCCCTCAGTGTAGGTTTGGCTTTCAATAGGTTATTGTCCTCTTACCCAGTTTATCTCAAAGGAAAGGCCCGTGGGCCAACCAGAGACTTCAGGGAAAACACTCCCTTCATGAGTTTGGGCGCTGAGAGTAACAGGTAAAACAATGGGAGTCAGCTCAATGCAAAGCCTTATTGCAAGCCATGGGGAAGAGGGGAAAGGGGAAAGAAGGGGACCTGACATAAAACTCAGGCATATGGACTAACATAGAGTAAAACCACACAGACACACCAGTCAATTCAGCAGAAAGAGGGGGCTCCAAAGTGCCCTTCTCAGGGTGGGGTTCTTATCCTCTGATTTAAGGTAACTCTCTTTTAGCTGGCTGAGTTGCATATCAGGAGTCAGGGCAAAATATCATTTTGAGGGGTTTGTTATCATTTAGAAAAAAACAAGCTAGCGGTAGACAAAATATTATTAGAGGGATACAGCTGTACCAACTTTTGAAGAAATGCTATTGTCAGTAATTTTCCATGAGTATGTTGTATAAGCTTATAGCCTTCCTTAAAGGGAGACTGTTATGGTGGCCTTAAGACCATCAGGCCTAATTTTATAACAATGGTTTCCATACATAGGTTCTATAAGGTACAACCTCCCTTAAGGGGAACCTGTCTTGGTGGTCCCAAGACCACCAGATCTAATCTTAATAATAGGGAGATGACATGCATACAACTATGCACAGACAAGCTCTTTATAGGATTAATTAGAGAGAATCAACAGAGGCAAGGTGCTAGCCTTAAGGGGAATTGAGAAAAATTTGTTGTAGGGGAGATTTTAGCTGGGACTTGTAGGAAGCCAGGAGATGAAATCAAAGAAAGATAGTGAGTCCAGTTTTGGACATATTGAGCTCAAGATGTCTATGAGACACCCACTTCAAGATGTCTAACTGGCAACTGAAGATATGAGATTGGAGATCAAGAGAGAGGTTAGAGTTGTTCAATTGGATCTGAGAATAATCTTCATAGAGATGATGGTTGCATCCGTGGGAATTGATGAGGTCACCATCAGGGGAGAAGAGAAGCAGGCCCAGGGTAGAGCTTTGGGAGGAACACTTATGGTTAGTGGATGTGATTTGGATGAAGATCCAAGGAGCAAGAGGAGAATCAGGAGAGAGTTGTGTCATGAAGACCCAGAGAAAAGAGGATCCAGAGGAAGAGGGTGATTGACAGTGTCAAAGCCTGCAAAGAGGTGAACAAAGGGCTGAGGATTGAGGGAAGACCCTTACATTTAGCAATTAAGAGCTCGCTGGTAACTGGGGAGAGCAGAGAGCAATCTAGGATCCAGCTTGGTTTGTGATTCTTTTCCCCACGTCTGTACCACTCTGAGATAGCCTTGTGGAGTAAATCGGGAGTCACAGGACCTGAGTTTTAATATTTGACTTCTTAATTTCTGAGCTCTCAAGGAAGCATAAAGCAAAAAATTTGGTGGTAGGGGGAGGGGAACTCATGCAGTATGGGTTCCTTGGGGAACCCAATGCCTGCCTAGTGTTTTATGTAATCTAGGTTCAAACCCCTACTTGTGATGACTGAGTACATCACCTATTCCCTGTGAGGAATTTGATTCTCCAAGCTGGCCGCCTAATAGTTCATTAAAAATAAAAGTTTGTCGTGGCTTTTCAGGAAATGAAGAGTCCTGTTTCTTGCAGGTCTCAGCAGCCTGCCTTATTTTGCATAGGGCTGCATCTTTAATTAGTGGCCCTTCTGTAAGTGTCTGCAATTAACGCAGTGATGATTAATAAAATAACTCCTTCGAAGTTCCATTTAGCCAGCAGAACTGCACAATCAGGTATAATTAGTTCATCATTAATAAATCATGGCTGATTAACTAATCCTTTGGTTGCAAGCACAGTTATGGGAACAGCCACCCCACCTGAGCACGGCTCATTTTTCTAAGCTGAACAAAATCTGGAGGCTAACAGGACAGAAAAAAAAAAGTAGCTCTTCCCAAATTGCATTAAGCAGCAAATGGATTGAGATGGTCAGAGACACTTAAAGATGATGCCCACTTACAGGTCACTGAGCTGTATGAGCACCTGTCACTTGGGAGGGAAGGAGACTTGAGATTAGATCTGGGTAGATTCTACCCCATTCAAAGACCCTGGGGACTGTTTTCCTGGTTCTTAGAATTGTTTCCAAATTCTCTGTTTGGACGTTGAGGGCTTCAGAGAAAGGGAAGTAAAATGGCACAACTGGAAAAGGGATAAAGAAACTCTAGATGGAACGCAGACAGGACTTGAGCATTCTCACTGCCACACCTTTGCTCTGGCCATTCCATCATCTGGAATGCCCTCCCTTAGTCCTCTCCCTCTATCTGAAGGCCACCCCTCAACACTCAGCTCAGGTCCTGTCTCTCCTTTGCAAGGGTATCCCTAAATGTCTCAGCCCATAGAGACATCTGTGGACTCCTAATTGTTGGTTCCATTTGTTTGACACCAATGATGTATAGCCTTCTCTGTGTGTCTGTCCCTTATATCCTCTGTCACAGTGTAAACTCTTCATGGGTCCATGCAAACTCAGAACCTCATACTCCTTTATGCTCGTTGCTGTGCCTTGTCCATAATCAGCACATAATGTATGTATGGTGTTGATTTTTTTGAGCCAATCTCACTGGACAAAACATCAGATCTCACCAAGTTTTGGTCACGATTCCTAGCACATAGGAGAAGCCTAATAAATGCTTATTTGACTGATTGATTGACAGTTCTACCCCTGACCTGTCGAATGACCTTGAGTGTTAAGAGGTGCAAATTAAAATTAGGGATGTATAGTGAAAAAATCCTTCCCCCATCTGAAAACCAGGCTAGACTTTCACCACCACATGGTACTGGTGATATCTCTCTAGGCAACTTGCTTAACCTTTATGAACCTCAGTTTCCTCATCTGTAAAATGAAGCAGTTACACTAGATGATCCTTCCAGCTTTAAATATGTGATCTTATGATCTTTGATCTCAACATCATTCTTGGACACCCCCCCCATGTATACAATAAACTCTCTCACATCTGTTCCCTTATCTGAACTCATAGGGCTGCCACCATACTGATTCAGGCTCTTATCACCTCCTTTTTTTTTTTTTGGAGGGGGTGTCAAAAATCAATAAGCATTTATTAAGCACCTCCTATGTGCCAGACACAGGTCTTTCTCTTTCTCCTTTCTTTCCTTCCTTTCTTCCTTCCTCTCCCCCCTTCTCTCTTTTTCTTGCTTTCTCTCTCTGTCTCTGGCTCTTCCCTGCTTTCTTTGCTTCTCTATCCCTGCTCCCCCTTGCCCTCCCACCCTCTCTCCACTACAAAAAAAACAAAACTAAACAAAAAACCAAAGCCCTTATAACAAATACACATGGGTAAGCAGAACAAATTCCCACATTGACGGTGTCTGAAAATGTGCCTCATCACCTCTTACCAGTACTACTGCTAATTGTTCTCCCTCCTTCTCCCTCCCTCTCTCCCCTCTTCAATCCATCCTTAGTGAAGCTGCCAAAGTGATTTTCCTAAAGCACAGATCTAACCACATCATTACCATACTCACCAAATCCTAGTGGCTTTTTATTGCCTCTAGAATTGATAAATGCCTCTGCTTTCACGTTTAAAGTCCTTCACTTCCTGGTCCCGTTCTATTTCCCAGTATTCTCATACATCACTCCACTTCATGAGCTCTGTGGTCTAGCCAGACTGATCTTATTGTTCCTCACTCATCTCTCATCTCCAAGTCTTTGCCCTGGCTGTACCCCGCTGGAATGCACTCCCTCCTCACCTCCACTGTTAAAATACTTTGTTTCCTTCAACTCAGCTCAAGCATCATTTCTACATGATGCCTTTTCTGATTCCCCCCATTACCTTGTATCGATTTTATGTACACACACACACACACACACACACACACACACACACACACATCTTTCCTGATGGAAGGTAAGATCCTTAAACCTGGGAGTTTCATTTTTGTTTGTATTCCTGGCACCTGGCATATAGTAGATGCTTAAACCATGTTTGTCGATTGAGTGGTCACTTAACCTCTTGCAGACTCAGTTTCTTCATCTGTAAAATGGTGATGTTAATACCAGTATCACTACCTCCCAGGGGATAGTGTGAAGATCACTTGAGAACAAGCACAGAAAAAGCTCTCCAAACTTTAAACTACTAAGTCCCCTGAAGTCCCCTCCTCTTTCCTCCCCTCCCCTCCCTTTCCTTCCCTTCCCCTCCCTTCTCTTTTCCTTTCCTCCCTTCCCCTCCCTCTCCTTCCCTTCCCCTCCCTTCTCCTTTCCTCTCCTCCCTTCCCCTCCCTTCCTCTCTCATCTTCTCTCCTTCCCTCCCCTCCCTTTCCTTCCCTTCCCCTCCCTTCTCCTT
>NW_020954625.1:6356171-6358608 GCF_900497805.2 Vombatus ursinus | reverse complement strand
TTTCCTCTCCTCCCTTCCCCTCCCTCTCCTTCCCTTCCCCTCCCTTATCCTTTCCTCTCCTCCCTTCCCCTCCCTTCCTCTCTCATCTTCTCTCCTCCCCTCCCCTCCCTCTCCTTCCCTTCCCCTGCCTTCTCTTTTCCTCTCCCCTCCCTTCTCCCCTAACAGGGTGACCCTCCCCCTCTCAGCTGACCTTTCTGCCTCTGCTGTTGCTGCTGCTTCCAGCTGCCTCTCTAGATGTCTCAATGGCCTGTACCAGAGGAAAGAAGCCACCAGTGGAGGCAGCCCTGTTCTGGGCACAAGTCTGCCTAGGAAGCAGTGGGCTCATACCATTTAGAGGGAGGTAAACCCCCCTGCCCAACCTGCTGGGGCTCCGAGGAATCTGAGCCAGAGGCATAGAGATGGCCCCTTTCATAGATCCAGAGCTCCCACTCAGCAACTACTGAAAGGAGCCATCTTGGCTGCCAGGAAGGGGTCAGACAATCTCCACCCCTGCTCTGAAGGGGGAGAAGGACCCCCTGCCACACCCCCAAAGGACGGCTGTACAGTGAATTACGTACACTCCCACAGCAACCATACACAATCATTCGTAAGAGGCACAGATGTCACTGGAACCACAGATTTGAGCTAGAAGGGACCTCATATAGTCAGAGGAGGAAACTGAGGCCAAGAGAGGTCGTGTGACTTGCCCAAGGTTATGAAGGTAATAAGGAGCCGAGTCAGGATATGAACCCTGATCTCCACCCAAACTCAGTCCTCTTTCCACTGGATCACAGCACTTCTAAGTAAGTATCTGACCACCACACCAGGCCATACTTGCTGAGTTTTCTGACTTTTGTCACCCGAGGCTTTGGAGATGAATGAGAAGGACCATCCAGGACAGGGCCCTCAAGAAAATGATGCTCATGTCGTCAAGAATACCCTTCCCAGCAGTCAGCAGCACGGATGGACAGCACAGGCTGCCCCCGGTCGAGATTTTAGTCACTCAATAACATTTATTAAATGTCTACTCTGTGCCAGGCACAGCAGTAGGGACACAAAAAGAGGCAAGAGAAAGTTCCCGCCCTCAAGGAGCATACAATCTAATTTGCATTCAATGCACCTTAATTGAGGTTCAGACATTAAATTCATTGCAAGTTACCATTTTGGAGATGGCAACCCTTTCTGGCGCTCTCATGCTTTCCATATAATTTTTAAATTTACACTAATAATTCTATAATTTTCAAAAATGTCCATTGCATAAGAGGATCTTCAACCATGTTCCCTTTCATTCTGCATTTAATCTGTATTTAGCAACTACAGAAAAGTAGTCAGAAGTGATGTAAATCTTGGCATGGTGACTTTCAAATGGTCAAATTCCCTTCCAAAACAAAAGCTGTTTGACCAGTAATGTCAACTCTTCCACTGTCCTGCAAGGAAATCTTCATTCCTCCCCCACGGGGGGAACACTGAAAAGCTATGGAGAAAATAAAATAAAGTCAAGTCATTACTCACTTTCTGATTCACTGGCCATTGCTAAGATGTCACACTTTAGCCCTTGTGACCCTGCACCAAGGGTCATAACCTCTTTTGTGTTATGGACACCTTTGGCAATCTGGTGAAGTCTATGGACCCCTCCTGAGAATATTTTCATAACTGAAGGAAATGCTAGCTTTCGGTTAGAGGTTAATGAAAACTAAGATATTTTCTTTCCTTCTAAGTTCAAGGACTCCCTTGTATCTAAGATCCAGTGGTTCTCCCTGTCTCCCTCCACCACACTGCCTCTCAAGTAGTAGTTATAAGTAGGGCCATAACTAGGGTAGGGTAAACTGGGCTTCATCCCAGGAAACTAAAATTTATTAGGGTCCTAACAGTACTTTTGGTCTTTCAGTAGCAGTTTTAGCACCTATTTAGCAAGAATAATTAAACTAGGAGGCTGCCCAAGGTGGTTTCCTCCCTTAACCCAGTTGATTAAATGCTACAATCCAAAATGCCAACGAGGCTGTCCAGACTGGCTCTCGGATGTTACTAACAAGGAAACATGGGCCCAAAAGGATGAAGTGACTTGGCCAAAGTCACACAGGTAGTCATCGACAGAGCACAGACTAGAATCCAGTTCTCATGACTCCTGGTTCATGAGTCTTTCCACTACACTGCTCTGTCTCTCGGGAGTAATTCTGACCTTTCCATGAAGATGCTTGGACTTGGTAACAACATGGATGGTTTTATCCACTGAATGACCTTAACATGAAAGCCTCTGCAATACATGGCCTGTTATTTCACCCTCTACCAAAAAAACACTCAAAATACCCTTAACTATCTCTTTTGTGACTCCTCTCCAGCTGCCCATGCTTCCCTCCTCCCAAAAAAACCTTACCATGAATTTATTTTAATATTAATAATAATGATAGTTAACATTTATAAAGCACTTACCATGTATTTATTTTGTTTAATAATAATA
>NW_020954625.1:6296207-6356161 GCF_900497805.2 Vombatus ursinus | reverse complement strand
ACATTTATAAAGCACTTACCATGTATTTATTTTGTTTAATAATAATAATAATAATAATAATAGCTAACATTTATAAAGCACTTACCATGAGCCAGACACTATGCTAAGCTTTTTATACTTACTACCTCATTTGATCCTCACAACTACCCTAGGAGGCAGGAATTATTATTATACCCATTTTAAGTGACTTGTCTAGGGTCACACAGCTAGTGTCTGGGGCTAGATTTGAACTGAGGTCCTCCTGATTCTAAGCCTCCGGCTATATGTACTCACTGCTTATTTACTGCGTTCTCTAATAGAATGTAAGTTTCTTGAGGGCAGGAGCTGGCTCATTTTGTCCTTGGCTGGCACACAGAATTTATAAAAGGACTGATCCTGATTGCTGATTGATAACTAAACATGGCATTAACTGTAGAACAGGGGAGAAACAGATGTCCTTTAGCAAAGATGTTAATATAATAGACCTCCCCTCACCCCCCCAGCAAAAGTCAAAGAAATTACGAAAGAAGGAAACTCTTCTTACCCCGAATTTCCTTCTTCCCCAGCTGCTGGGACCAGTAGCTACCAAGAACGGCATGGGCAGACCCTTGACGAAAATAGAGAGAGCTGCGTGACAATTCGGACGAGAGCAGCTGGGTGCTCCACAGTAAATGTGTTAAAAGGCTTTGACCCGTGACGAAACTTCAGATGATACAAAGGTGTATCATCCTGATCCTAATAAAGCTGCCCCCAGACTCCACATAGCCCCCGCCCCCAGACTCCACATAGCCCCCGTCCCCAGACTCCATATAGCCCCCGCCCCCAGACTCCATGTAGCCCCTGCCCCCAGATCCAATTCACACATTCGAACAAGTGTGTTCTTGTACCCAACCACAATCACATCATCCATTTGGCCCAAAACAGGACCACAACAGCTAGCCAATCAGAAAGCAGCATGACCAGGATGTTTGACCATGAACCATAGAAGGGACCCTCCCCCATTACCTAATCCCTTAATAAGCCCCTCCCACCTTTTAAATATTCATAGTTTCTGTTGCATAATCATCATCATTACACCATCAAGTTGCCCGTCTTGTCTTACTAAGCTGCTGGTTTCTCTTGGAACCTAGCCAGCTTTTGAGGGGCGTCAATCCTCAATAAATGCCTATACTTGGATTAGAGGTCGTCTGACTCTGAATTCCTTGAGACAATCCCCACAACACACCCTGAAACCTCACCAATCTCCCCACCCCCATCCCAACGTAAGCATAGTCATCAGAACACAGCAGATGCTTAGGTTTGCTGAATAGTTATGGCTACCACTGATACTGAGGATTTCTATATAAATGAATGAATGGATGAACACCAGACAATATAATGGTGCTGGATATACCAAGAGTCCTAAGATTCTGAAAGGGCAGATGATATGGAACCATTCACCAAACTGGGGGCCAAGAAGTCTAATGAATTCCCAATCATCCCCCCAATGGGTCAGACTTGTGATAAATGCCAATGGGCTCTCAATCCTGCCTCCCTCCATGAGATAACCTCTTAATTGCCTCCCTGCCCCAGGTCTCTCTTTATTCCAAACCATTCTGCCCCCACCCCAGTTGCCAAAGTGCAATTGCTAAAACACAAGTCTTACCATGTCGCCCTATTGCCCAAAAGACTCCAGTCACTCCCTATTACCTCTAGGACAAGAAGAAAGCCCGGACCTGGGATTTCACTGTTATTAGGGAACTCCCAGGGGCGGAAATTCCTCCTGCCAAAGTGGGTTAGCACCTTCTCTACAATGAAGAGAGTAGTCTAGAACCCTGAAAGATGATGGGATTTGGCCAGGGTGGGGCAGGGGTGGGACTTCAATGGGGTCTTCCTGGCTTCCAGGTCCCTATCCACTATAGCACACTGCCTTCACAACCTCTAGGATGAAATACTTACTCTTCATTTGATTTTCTTAGGGTTTTTTTTTTTTTTTAGTTAGTAACTGGGGTAAAGCAACTTGCCCAGGGTCACACAGCTAATAAGTGGCTGAGACCCAATTTGAACTCATATCCTCCTGATTCCTCACCTTTTGCCTGGACCATTGCAACTAGTCTGTGTTCGGTCTCCCTATTTCCAGTGTCTCCTTTCTCTAATCCATCCTCTCTATAGCTGCTAAAGTGATATTCCTAAAACACAGTTCTAACCATGTCTCTTTCCTGCTCAAGAAGCTTCTGTGGCTCCCTATTACCTCTAGGGTAAAACATAAACTTGTCTGTTTGGCAGTTGAAGCCCATCATGGCCTAGCTACAAACTACCTTTCCAGTCTTATTATATACCTTGCACATAGGAACATCTTATTTGCTGAAAGGGGCTAAAAAAGGACATTTGTGTGAAAAAATAAAGTGACAATATGGTTTAAGGAACTGAGAGAAAAATGCCTCTCAGATAAATTTGCTAAGATGCATGGTATGGACTGATCTCTAAATGAGATCACTGGCATCCAGGCCTGCAGTCTAGAGTCATGGGTTGTCCTGGGCACATGAATTTCTTTACTCATGTTCCTGCCCAGTTCTTCTAAATGTGTGCCACTAACTCCCCCTGAAAACTCTGTGCATTGGTGGGAGAAAGTGACCCAGATTTATGGATGGTTGATTATGTTACTGTAGCGATTTTGCCTTCTATTGAATGAATATTATTATTGCTGCTTTTACCTTAATGTTTAGTAAATGTTTCATATTTAAGAGTCAATGTGTCATTGAGATTGATTTTGTGTAGCGAGAAAGCACATCAGTGGGGGCTTAGGAGTTATAGCGGAGAGTAGTAAGAATGCACTTTCTGGGGCAGCTAGGTGGTACAGTGGATAGCGCTTTGGCCTTGGAGTCAGAAGGACCTGAGTTCAAATGTGACCTCAGATACTTGATGCTTACTAGCTGTGTGACCCTGGGCAAGTCACTAAAAAAAAAAAAAAAAAAAAAAAAAAAGAATGCATTTTCCCCACACAAGGGTTATCCCTAGGTCTTTGACAGTTGAATTATAATCACTGGACCTGCTGGTGTGGATGCTGGTGGGATGAACAAAACAACTCCAGTCCAGGAGCAGAGAGCTTAGGGTGAGCTGGGGTCTATGCCACTCCCAGGCTCACTCCAGAGTCCAGCCAAACGGGCCGTCTCGCTGCTCCTCACATGATCCTCCATCTCTCCCCTCTATGCCATGCACTCCCTGTCCCCCAGGCCCAGAACGCCCCCCTTCCTTACCTCTACTTCTTATAATCTCTAGTTTCCTTTAAAGCTCAGTTCAGGGGTCACAGGAAGGGACAGGCTCTTCCTGATTCTCTCCCTTTCCCAAGTTTTGAGGGCCTCCCTGCCCCCAAATTATTGCACATTTATTTTGTACGTCTCTAGTATATGTGTTTATCTCTATATATTTGTGTGTATGCGTATACATACGTACATGTATATATACATGTAGACACACATGTTTTTTCCCTCAATATAATGCAAGTTCCTCAAGGGCAGGGAAGGTTCCTTTTTTGGTCTCTGGATCCAGGGCCTGGCACATAGTAGGTGTTTACAAATGCTTATTTATGGATACTCCCTGTGTGACCTTGTACAAGTCATAGAACTGCTCTGTGCCTCAGTTTCCTCATCTGTAAAATGAAGGAGCTAGAATGGAGGATGTCTGAGAGACCTTTCAACTCTATCTGAAACCCTATGATCACTTCAATGATGGATGGATTGAGAGAGATGATTTTTAAGTATTACACGAAGCAGAGCATCGCCAGCTAGGAAGGGCTGCCGTGACAATCCCTTTGTGTTGGTCGGATGGCTGAAGGCTCTCCAGCCAGCTCAGCAGCTGTGCCAAACCCCCCAGACTCCCCCTCACGGGGTGGGGGGGGATCTTGCAGGGGGTGGGGTGGGGGGATGGTTTTGTGGTTACTGTATTTTCCTGAGTCCTTCAAATTGCTTAATTGCTGAGCTCCACCTTTTGGAGCAAATGCTGCCTTCATGTGTTCTGTTCCTGGGGGAGTAGCAAGGTCTTGTCTCTGGCCAGGCCTCCGCCACCTGCCGCCAGCCTCTGACTCCCAGTCTGCAGTAAGCCAGGCCTGAGCCGGTCCCACATTCACCTCTCCAGCCTTATCAGTCACAGCTTCGCCTGTGTCTGCCCCTGGCTCATCCTTCTAAAGTGGGAGAGGGATGGGGACAACCAGCCCCAATGTCACTGCCCCACTTCCAGAGCAGTGAGAGGGGCTCCCGAAGCCTCGTTTGGTTTCCAAAAGGAGCAGGGAGAAAAAGGGTCATCGGGTCCAGCCCGTCCATTTTACACAGGAGGAAAGCAGGCCTGGAAAGGGGACTCCAATTCACTTCACTTCAATAAGCAGTTATTAATGCTTACATTCTACTAGGAGTAGAGAAGTAAATACAAAACAAATACAAGGTAAATACAGGCTAATTCCGGGACAGACAGTTTTAACTAGGGAGAGAACCAGGAAAGGTCTCGGGTGGGCCAGAGCAGTGCAGCTGAGCGTTGGAGAAAGCCAGGGAGGCTGGGAGGCTGAGGATTGACTGGCAATGAGGCCGGGGAGCAGCAGCCATTGGAAGGGGAGCCTGAGAACACCAGGTCTGCCCCTCTGACGGAAGCAATAGCATGCAACCAGCCTGGAAGAGTGATCTGGGGCCAAACGGCGGGAGTGTTGACGCCAAAGGCAACATGGGGGCATTAGAACTTCTTAACCGGTGATCTGTGCTTGGGTATCAGTTTACAAGTATGTGGAGGGTAGGTGGGAGCAGGGGGCGGTCGGGGTCATTAGTCCAAGATCAGGGAGACCCACTCTTCAAGCAAATGGGCAGAGCAAAGAGGCACAAGCCATCCCTGGTTCTCTACCCCTCCTCACCCCAGCTTGAGCGCTGATCTGCACCCTTCAAGTCAAGGGTCATTTAATAAATTCTTACTATCTGCTGCGAGAAACAAATCCTGTCAAGGAGTCCTGAGCTGATTCTCGGCAGGGCGAAGATGGACTTCAGTTCATTCTAGGAACATCTATTAAAGCACCTACTGTGGGCAGGGCAAAGCAAGCACAGACTAATGGAAGGAACTGAGAAGATCTGGGAGGACTTCTAGGGATGTTTGTATCTGAAATTTTTATCTGGTGCATAAGTGAATTACTTGGGGCCTGCTGGGTACATGGGCTGGGGGCAGGGCCTCAAAGGGCGCACACGCAGCCTGAAATGTCAGGTCGGTGCCGCTTTGGCCTTTCCCTGGGTCCCCAGCGTTTAGCACAGCCATGGGTGGGGGCTCAGTAAGTGTTTGCTTCCCCTGCTGCCTCCCCACCTCAAGCACAAACTCACCTGTGACTGGGTCTTCCATTACACCAAGCCAGGGGGCAAAAAATCTGGAGTAGAAGTCATAACCTTGGGTCTTTCCACCTCCCTCACCTTTCACGGTGAGCATGAGTCCCTGCACTTTCCCTGTATTTTCAATCTTTGTCAGATCCCTTGCATTCACTTCCAGGTTCTCTAGGAAGGACCTTGTAGAAGGATGGAGAGGCAGCATCACATATTTTGCACCCCTTGCCAACCCCTGATACTATTAAACAGGCACGGTTCTGTACAGGGTCCCACCTATACCCCCCTTATTTGTTATACTCCCCATCAGAGAGAGGGAAAAGAGAAGGACCAAATGTGACCAAGTCTCTCTTTAATAAAGAACCTCTAGTGGTCAAAGGGATGGCTAGTGTTACTGTATGTGCCACAAAGAGGCAAAGACAGAGGAAAAATCTCTGGAAACTAAGCAGTCCAAAATGTGCTTATGCTATTAGAAATGCATGTGTGGCAATAAATCATGCCTCCTTTTCACAAGTCATGGGTCACTTACGCAAAGGACAATGCGAGGACAGAGGCACACGGTGACTGTAAGCAGCCCAGGGCATATGGTCAATGATATCAAATTCATACACCACCTGAAAATGGGGCGCTATCCCAAAATACAGCAGTGGTGCCCAGAAAATGCCAAAAAATACAACAAAACAAAAACCCTGGAGGAATGCTGGTAGCATGTTAGATGTATCTCCAGGGAGAATTTACAAAGAAGGAGGCCAGAAATCACCCAGGATGAGAAGGCATGGAGGGGCTAAAATCAGCTCCCGGGCAGGAAAGCCTCAAAGTTTACCTTCCGTAAGAGTCCTCAATCCGAACAAGGAGGAACTTGGTGTCTGGAGAATAATGGACGTCCTGAACTAGCACGTTGTCCAGCGCCAACTGGTGAGGAGTTGAGACAAAAGGCTTCTCAAGATGGAGTCACTGGTCACCCTCCGCTTTTACAGCCCCCAGCAGCCTGCGGGACCAGTAACACCAGAGAGACAAGGACCCCTAAGAGCCTTTTCTGCCCCCATCTTGCTCACACGGCTAGCTCGGTGCATGCCTGAACTTGGCCCAGGCATTCTTCACCTTGTTCAGACCCCTTTGACAGTCTGGCGAAGTCTACGGACCCCATCTCAGAATTCAGACTGGCTGAGATTCTATTTACCCTTCCCAAGTCTGTGCTTCACCAATAAGTAATACTCATCCTGTGAGCTCACAGTTTGAGCCGAGAACCAACCTTGATTAAGTCCTGGACTTCCTTAACATCCTAGATTAAAAAACAAAAATGAAATCCATTTAGGATGTGCTGCTACATGTAGCACACAGACGATGGAAACAGCTAACTGATGGCCAACCTTGTGATGGGTGGGACAATGTGGTAGATCCATGATGATCCCGTCTTCTGCCTGTCTGGCTTTCAGTTCCCCACTTAGAGTGACAAAAGTTAGAGTCGGATTCATATTTTCTGCCAAAATAAAATAGGATTTTAATTGAAAAAAAAAATCAAGACAGAAGAAAAAACAACTTTTGCTCTTTTGTCATAAGAGATTGTCTTTTTAGTTTTTCTTAACCCTTGATTGGCAGCTGGGCGTCTACCTAGGCAGATGGCGGCTCCATAGAGAACTGGTCCTGGAGTCGGGAGACCTGATTCCAAATCCTGCCTCAGTTTTCTCAACTGGGAAATGGGTATAAAAATAGCTCCTACCTCACACGGTTGTTGTGAGGATCCAGTGAGATAATAATTTAAAGAGCTCAGCATGATGTGCGGGACACAGTAGGTGCTACATAAACACTAGCTCTGACTCGCTCTGTTCACCACTGTGCTTTCCTGCTTCTTCTCTGCCTCTGCTTTCTCTCCTCCCCCCCAAGCCCCACCTAATCCCTACTCATCCTTCACACCCCAGTTTCTTCATGAAGATTTCCCTCCTTGGCCAGCCAGAAGACTGACCTCCCTTCTCCAAACTCCCACAGCCCTTGATCTGCAACTAGAAACACAGGACTTAGTTATGGAAAAGACCTTGGAGTTAGTTCATCTAGTCAAATCCATTTCCCAGGTAAGGAAATTGAGGCCCAGAAAGGTCTAGTGACATCATCATCATCCTCAGAGCAGCTACCTTTATATAGCTTTTCAAGGTGTGCAAAGTATCTTACAAATATTATCTCAGTTCATCTTCTCTCCACAATCCTGTTGTGTAATTTCAGTCATGTCTAACTCATCATGAGCCCATTTAGGGTTTTCTTGGCAAAGACACTGGAGTGGTTTGCCATTTTCATTTTACAGATGAGGAAACTGAGGCAAACAGAGTTAAGTGACTTGGCCAGGGAGGGTCACACAGCTAGTGTCTTGAGGCTGGATTTGAACTGAATCCAGGCTTGGCACTCTATGCACTATGGCGCCACCTAGCTACCCTAGAAACCCTTCAAGGCAGGAACTATTATCCCCACTTTACAGATGAGGAAACTGAGGCAAAGAGAGGTTAGGTGACTTGGACCCAGGATCATCTGGACAATAATTGTCCAAGGTGGGATATGAACTCAGGTCTTCTTGACTCCAAGTCCAGGACTGCAATGTCTAGACTTGCCCAGAGTCTCCCAGAAAGCCTTGAATTTTCTCATTCCATCTTGTGCTAAAGATTTGAGCATCTGACAGTTCTCTGAGGGCACATGTCTCCCCATTAGAATGGAATCTCATTAAGAGTGGGGATTATTTTGTCCTTTGTATTTGGGTTCCAAGAGCCCATCTCCAGAGCTTGGCCCAAAGCAGTCACTTAATAAATTCTTTTGTTTGTTTGTTTGCTTGTTTGTTTGTTTTTGGCGAGGCAATCAGGGTTAAGTGACTTGCCCAGGGTCACACAGCTAGTAAGTGTCAAGTGTCTGATCTGAGACTGGATTTGAACTCAGGTCCTCCTGACTCCAGGGCCGGTGCTCTATCCACTGAGCCACCTAGCTGCCTCAACTTAATAAATTCTTAATTGAGCCTCAGTGGCTAACCTCCAATCTCTTTGTGTTCTTGGCAGCCCCTCATACTGTGCTTCCCACCCAGGGGAACTTCAATAAATATCGGTTTTGGAACCAATGGAGGACTGGCCCGATTTGTTCTTAATCCAAGATCTTCTGCTGTTTCCAGAGAGAGAGAGACATAACAACAAAGATACGTGACTTATTTTGTGGAACAACACGGCCGAGGAAGCCAATGTAGCATGACCACAGAAAGAGACCTCAGTCGTTGGCGTGAACCACCTTAGCCCGAAGCGGGAACCTTTGTAGAAAAAAAAGAGAAGGTTAGTGATTCAGTGAGATCCACTCAGGACAATCTGGCCTGCTTCTGCTGCTGTTTTCTAAATATTTTCCCAAGATGCATTTGGGGCAGGAAAATGTTCTTAAAGGAGGGAAAAAAGCTAAGACTGTCCATTCCTTAGAGCTTAAGAGAGCATGGTAGGTAGGAGGCTGAATCTTACAGCCCAGAGGAACACCACCGGCATATGACAAATTGTCAGGATGATTCCCCAGGAGACCAACTTAACAGAAATCCCTCCGCTTTGACAATTCAATACCCACATGAAAAACAAAAAACCTCTTTCTCTTCCAGATCCTAGGTCCTCTCAAAGGAAAGTTGCTCCAAGGATGTAAAAACTTGCTCACTTTGGGTAAAGCTGTCCGTTGGGTGGAGCTTCTGGATAAAAGCTGTTTCAGAATGGTTCATTTCTCTTGCAATTTTTTGTCGCATGTCATCATCCAGTTCCTAAATTGGGGGGAAGGTCCAGAAAATACCCATCAGGCTTCCTCAGCACTGGGTGCCAGGCACAATAGTACCACACGTTAACAAAGAAGTGGAGAATCAGGGAAATTCTATTGATAAAAATTCTTTAATCTGGTACCAGATGGAATAGCAGGCTGTGATCTACACTGGGGTTAGGACGGGAAGATGAGGGAAAGAACACAACCTCAAACGAATATGGATCCATTGAAGCCTTGAAAGATCACATGGAAACTGCTGCTAAGGAATTCAAGACACTTACAGAAATTCTACAACAGAAATGCATATTCACAGGGCATCTTTCCAAAGAATGGGATCATAGTCTGAGGGCTAGAAAAGACATCAGGAAACCTCTAATCCAGCCCACCCCTCCTTCTACATAGAAGGAAGTTTAAGATCACAGATAGGGAGCTGGAAGGAATCCTAGAGATGGCCTAGTTCCGTCCTCTGAGGAGAGCCCAGCCCTTAGGACCAGGAGCAGCATCCCCCATGTGGATTCTAGACAGCCTTAGACAGGTATTCTATGACTGTTTCTTTTCCACCTACTATGTGGTGGAGGAAAGGCTTTTGGAATGGTTTCTGAGGCAGGAATGGGCACACGGGCCCCCACCAACTCAACCTTGTTCTCTTTCTTGCCTGGCTGCATTCAAGTGAGGAGGCAATAGCTGCTGTAAGCCTCCAGGTGGCTGAAAGGAAGACACCAACACATTGCCCTATTGTGGCTTCTGTCTCTGTTCTATCTTTTCTTTCCTGATTTAGGGGAAGGAATATTGAGATGGCAAAGACCAGTCTGCAAGCTTGTGAGCTTCAAAAGGTCAGAAGAGGAAGCTGCCACAGGTCCAGCCACTGGACGGGGGAGGGAGCAAAGCCCCAAGTGATGTGGCTTCACCCAGCATAGCGTTGGAAGGAAGGCAGCTAAGAGTGGATGGCTTCATCCATTTGACAGGCTGCTTTTAGAAGTGAACTGGGTGATCAATTAGGGAATGGGTGGACAAGTTGTGGTGTATGATTATGATGGAATATTATTGTGCTATAAGAAATAATGAGCAGGATGGCTTCAGGAAAAACCTGGAAAGATTTACATGAACTGATGCAAAGTGAAATGAGTAGAACCAGGAGAACATAGCACACAGTAATAGAAATATTGTAAGATGAACAACTGCGAATGACTTAGCTATTCTCAGCAATACAAAAATCCAAGACGATTACAAAGTGAAAACAAACGCTAAAAATTATTTTTACATGTAACTGGAAAAACAAAATATCATAAAAGACAAAAAAGGAAAATGTCCTTTTGTAAAAATTGATTGATGTTAATCGGTTAGATGACACTGGGGCCCTAATCACCAGGTCAATGAATAAGGGAGATAAGCGTAAGTGGCGATTGATGGTGGAAAGGACAAAGTAGAATGGGGGCTTGAGTCAGTAGTCTTAGAAAGATACCCTAAAAGGCCAAGAGGGCAATGTAGCCTTTCTCTGGGAATTCAGCTAGCCAGCAGGAGTGAAACAGTAGCTCCAAGGCTTACACAGGCAACGTAAAGAGGAGGAATCTGAATCCCACAAGGAGTTACACAGGGAATGTTTGAAAGACGAACTTTGAACCTGGACCCTCTGTTTCCAATCTAATACAACTTTCACTCCTCTGTGCTAGCTCATATCTATGAATAAAGCTGGAAAAGGCCCTAAGAGACCTAAGATTGGCCTCTTGTCTTTAGATAGTTCCATACCTAAAGTATCTAGGACAGACTGTCCATGCTCTCCCCAGGGACTCCATAACCTTCATTTCCATGGTTAAATCAGGAGAAAAACATCCTTGTTAGAGTACACTGAGGCCTAAAGACTGTGGGGCTTCATTAAGTCACATGAAGGACCATATGGTACATGCTGTGTCGGGACTTTGTGGGTAAATACGGAAGTGGAGGACGTGGTCCCTTCTGTTAGGAGTTGACAATCTCATTGGAGAGTCAAGCCACAGACATGTACGTTAATTAATCATCAATTCATTAACAAGGGTTTATTATGTGCTATTTACTATGTGACAGAGTTTCGATAGTCGATGTCTCTTTCCTCCCACACCCTCGGACCCTAAGAGTGTTCTGGAGCAGCGTGCTGCCCCTTTGGGAATCCACCGTGACTGGCCAACATCCTTCTCATCTTCATTCACTCCCTGGCCAGCGGCTCCTTCCCCAAGGCCTACAAATATATCCAGGTCTGCCCCATCTTTAAGAACCCTTCAACCAACCCTGTCAAATATCGTTTTCAACCTCTACTTCCTTACTGCTCATTCACTTTTCACCCTCGTGCAATCTGTCTTCTAACACTTCTCCCCGACTCCTGAAACTGCTCTCTATGGTGATTGGTGGATGGTCATTTAACTGTTCAGTCTGATGGCCTTTCCTCAATAATCACCATCCCTCTTGATCGAGTTTGACTTTACTGATCACTACCTTGTTTCGGTTCACTCCCAATCTGTCTGAACACTGCGTTAAAGTCTCCATTGCTGGTTCTTAATCCGTGCCCTGCAACCCAGGTCTCTGTTGTGGGTGTTTTTCTCTTTTCTCTCCACATTCTCTACCTTACTGACCTCATTGGTTCCCATGACTATGTAGGTATACGAAGTAAAGGAATATTATTGTGCCGTAAGAAATGAAAACATGAGGCAGCTAGGTGGTGCAGTGAATAGAGCTCTGGCCTTGGAGTCCGGAGGACCTGAGTTCAAATTTGGCTTCAGACACTTGACACAACTAGCTGTGTGACCCTGGGCAAGTCACTTAACCCTGATTCCATTACCCCCATTCCACTTTGTCCTTTCCACCATCAATCGCCAGTTACACTTATCTCCCTTATTCATTGACCTGGTGATTAGGGCCCTAGTGTCATCTAACCGATTAACATCAATCAATTTTTACAAAAGGACATTTTCCTTTTTTGTCTTTTATGATATTTTGTTTTTCCAGTGACATGTAAAACCCCTCACCAAAAAAAAAAGAAATAAATAGAAGTGTTCCGTAATGTGGCATCATCTGCATTCATCCACTGGCCAACCCATAACTCCATAAGGTTAACTGAGGAATTCCTTTACATTTTGCTGTCCAGCAGTAGAAAAGCTTCTCCTTTTTACCTTGCTAAGACACCTATGCCAAAATATGTGAACATTTCAACTTAACAGTACACGAAAGCTGTCCAGATCCTTGTTCCTCCACTCCCCTCCCAACTGAGGCCTTCGTACTTGCTTCTCCCTAAGAGCTCAGGCCCACTCCCACCCTCTGTGACTATTAGTCTGGCCTTTTAATCATGGAGTACCTCTGAAAGCAGCTCACTCCCTATTAAGCTCTAAGCTTTGCACCCCCAGTGCCCAGCACAGTGCCCAGCATACAGTAAGCACTTAATAAATGCTTGTTAAAAAAAAATGCTTGTTGACTCAACAGATGAATGAATATACCCGGTGACATATTCTTGTTGCCTAGGTCCTGACTCATAGCATCCAAGAACTTTTGGTCTGGGGTCCTCACCCCTGACTGCCAAGAACTAAATAAACAAACAAACAGATAAATAAATGAAACCCTCATAACAAATATACAGAGTTCAACCAAACACATTCCTGCAATAGCCATATTCAAGAATGTATATCTCCTTCTGCATTTTAAATCGATCACCTCTCCAGCAGGGGGTGGGCAGTGGTGTGCTGGTCAATGTTTAATAACAAAACTGAACCTCAAAGCACAATTTAATCTGCATGGCCAACATTTTTGCCATCTTAAGTCTGGGCAATCAACAAAAATAGAAATCAAGCCCTGGCTTGTAACCTTTGCCCATTTCTCAGGTGGGAATGCTTATACTGAACATTTACCACCCTATCAGCTCTCCCTCAAGTAGGCAGCAGCTGAGCCCGCCCGGAGGTAGGTGGTGGGCTTTATCTTCAGTCCTCCAGACTTGTGATTTGTCATTGCACTGACATGACCTTTCAAGTCTTTCAAAGTTATTTTTCTCTATAATGTTGTTGTCATTGGATAAATTGCTCCCCGAGTTCTGCTCATTTGGATATGCATCAGTTCACAAAGGTATTCCCAGCTTCCTCTGAAGTGGCCCATGTTATCGTTTCTTTTGCTAGTAAGTGTCAAGTGTCTGAGGCCATATTTGAACTCAGATCCTCCTGACTCCAAGGCTGGAGCTCTATCCATTGCGCCACCTAGCTGCCCCATGTTTTCATTTCTTATGGCACAATAATAATCCTTTACTTCATATACCATAAGGTTTAGCCTTATTCCCCAATAGGGGAGCAGCTCCTTGGTTCTGTCTTTTGGTCACTACAGAAAGAGCTGCTATAAATATTTTGTACGAATAGGTCCTTTTCCTTTGATGCCTTTGGAGCACAGTAGTCTGGTAGTAGCGTAGCTAGGTCAAAGGTCATACAAAGCTTTGGGGGACTTTGTAAGCCTTAAAGTCCTCACATTTATAAATGCTAGCTCTCCAAGGTAAATAAAGAGGTAAGTGGTTGGGGAGTGCTGTAACTGTCAGGGAGAGAATTAAATTTTGAGAGCTGATAATCACTTAAGCACCTACTATGTGCCAGGCACTGGAGATGAAAAGACAAAAACCAAATGATTCCTGTCTTTAAGGAGTGTATACTCCATAGGGGGAAAACAAACAACTATACATTCACATGTTAGCATAAAATATATACATACAAAGACAGAAAGATGTTGGGTGAATAGGTGGGAATTATCCACTCAAAGAAATGACCCACAGTCATTACATCTCTGTGAAAACCCCCTGGTGCTAGAAAGGATTGAGGATTTGGAGTCAGAGGACCTGGGTTCAAATCCCAATTCTTTGCATTTACGGTAGTTACCCCGCCTCCCTTATCCTAAAATGAAGGGGTCGGACTCCGCCCCTAAGCTTCCTTCCAAGTCTCCGACCTAATAAATGCTTTTTCTAATGGAATCATCCTCCATGGCAGTGGACCGACAACTGAGTCAGCCTTTGAGGGACAAAAGTTAGGAAATGTTTGTTCTCCTAGGCTCCCCTTCATTGGTTACTCTGAAGCCATCATCATATGATGGGTCAACCGGACAGGACAAAATTGTATCACTCAAGCAGAGAGGAAAGTTTGAAGATGCTGCCATCTGGTGGCGGTCTGGAAATACAACTCTTCTATAACCGTATGGGATGTGAGTGGTCCTGCCCCCTTTGATGTTAATGAAGATGATATGGTTATTGGAGATGGCATGGTCGTCTGGATCTCAGGCACTGTGTCTCCACTAGTTAGTTAGCACTTAATTACAAACGGTCCTGCATTATTCTCTAATTGTTTGTTGTGTTAAATCTAGTCTCCCCAGTTTGATCATTAACTCCTTATACATCTTAGCCTTTGCTTGTACTCCCCACGATGATGTGGAATGTATAATAGGTATTCAATAAATATTTGTCAGAGACAGCTAGATGGCTCGGTGGATAGAGCACTAGGCCTGGAGTCAGGAAGCCCCGAATTCAAATCTAGCCTAACATACTAACTAGCTGAGTGACCTTGAGCAAGTCACTTAACCTCTGTTTGCCTTAATCCACTGGAGAAAGAAATTACAAACTACTCTAGTACCTTTGCTAAGAAAACCCCATGGACAGTATGATCCAAAGGGTCATGAAGAGTTGGACATGACTGAACAACAACTAATATTTATTAATCAAGTCTTAAAGGAAGGGTTTCACCACAATTTTAATGGCTAAAATTATAATTTCTATTTCCTTTTTCCCTGTGCTAAATTATTAGCCTTACTCCAGAGCTTTAGTCATAATATTCTTTTTTTAGGAGTATAATATTACATGTTTATTCAATTTATATAGGATATTAAAAATAGAAATTAAAAATAGAAATGATCCTTAAGGTGAGTATTGTGTCTCTTTTTTAAAATTTTTTAAAATTTTTAAATTTTTTAAATTTTTTTTATTTTTATTTTTATTTTCATTGTTAACATGTGTTTTTAAAACTTTGGGTTACAAATTTTCTCCCTTCCTCCCTCCCCACCCACCCTCATTGAAAAGGCAAGCATCTCCATACAGGTTACAGATGTGTAGTCACGCAAAACACTTCCATAGTAGTCCTGTTGTGAAAAACTAAGTATATTTCCCTTCATCCTATCCTAGCCCCCATTTATTCTATTCTCTCTTTTGACCCTGTCCTTCCTCAGAAGTGTTTGCTTTTGATTATCCCCTCCCCCAATGTGCCCTCCCCTCAATCAACCCCCTGCTTTCTTGTCCCCTTCCTCCCTTATTTTCCTGTAGGATAAGATAGATTTCTATACCCCATTGTGTATGTTATTCCCTCCTTATGCCAAATCCTATGAGAATAAGATTCACTCATTCCCTCTCACCTTTCCCTGTTTCCCCTCCAGTGTAAAAGCCTTTTCTTGTCTGTTTCATGTGAGTTAATTTACCCCACTCTACTTCTCCCTTTCTCCTTCTCCTGGTATAATCCTCTCTCACCTCTTAATTTTATTTTCCAGATATCACCCCTTCATCTTCAACTCACCCTGTGCCCTCTATCTATCTATCTATACATACATATAATTTTTTTCCCTTCCACTACCCTAATACTGACAAAGGACTCATGAGTTACAAATATCACCTTTCCCTGCAGGAATGTAAACAGTTCAACCTTAATAAGTCTCTTATGATTTCTCTTTCCTGTTTACCTCTTCCATGTTTCACTTGAGTCTTGTATTTGAAGGTCAAATTTTCTATTCAGCTCTGGCCTTTTCCTCAGGAATGCTTGAAAGTCCCCTATTTCATTCATTTCATTGAATGACCATTTTTTACCTTGAAGGATTATACTCAGTTTTGCTGGGTAGGTGATTTGTGATTGTAGTCCTATCTCCTTTGCCCTCTGGAATATCATACTCCATGCCCTCCTGACCCTTAATGTAGAAACTGCTAAATCTTGTGTTATCCTGATTGTGTTTCCACAATACTTGAATTGTTTCCTTCTGGCTGCTTGCAATATTTTTTCCTTTACCTGGGGATTCTGGAATTTGGCTACAATATTCCTAGGAGTTTTCCTTTGGGGATCTCTTTCAGGAGGTGATAGGTGGATTCTTTCAATTTCTGGGTTTTTTTTGCCCTCTGGTTCTAAAATAGCAGGGCAGTTTTCCTTGATAATTTCTTGAAAGATGGTGTCTAGGCTTTTTTCTTGATCATGGCTTTCAGATAGTCCAATAATTTTTTAGTTCTCTCTCCTCGATCTATTTTCTAGGTCAGTTGTTTTTCCAATGAGATATTTCACATTCTCTTCTATTTTTTCATTCTTTTGGATTAGTATTACAGTGCCTTGATTTCTCATAAAGTCACTAGCTTCCAATTGCTCCATTCTCATTTTTAAGAAAGTATTTTCTTCAGTAAGCTTTTGGACTTCCTTTCCCATTTGGTCAATTTTGCTTTTTAGGGCATTCTTCTCCTCATTTGGCTTTTTGGACTTCTTTTGCCATTTGGGTTAGGCTATTTTTTAAAGTGTTATTTTCTTCAGTATTTTTTTGGGTCTCCTTTAGCATCACTCTCAGTTTTTCCTCTACTTCTCTTACTTGCTTCTCAAAATCCTTTTTGAGCTCTTCCATGGCCTGGGACCAATTCCTATTTTTCTTGGAGGCTTTGGATGTAGGAGTTTTGGCTTCACTGTCTCCTTCTAGTTGTATGTTTTGATCTTCTTTGTCACCAAAGTAAGATAATATAGTCTGACTCTTTTTGCACTGCTTGCTCATGATCCCGGCCAATTACTTGAGTTACAAACTCTTTGTTAAGGTAAGGGTCTGTTTTCCAGTGTGGAGAATGTACTGTCCCAAGCTTCAGGGATTTTGTGTAGCTGTTTTCAGAGATATTTCTAGGGACCTGTAAATTTTCAGTTCTTCCAAGGTGCTATGATCAAGAGCGAGGTGTTAACTCCTTTCTTGGTCTGTGCTCTGCTCTATGAGTGACCACAAGCACTCTTTTCTGTCTTGGAACTGTGAGGAGGGTTTCCTTTCCACAGCCATGACAAGCTCCACCTCGCCAGCGCTCCTCCTTAACCCAGGACCGCCACCCAGAACTGTGATCCAGATCCAAGCACGGACAAAGCAAGAGAATCCTGCACCAGCAGAGGGATCCCTACAATCTCCCTCTGATCAGCCACTCGATTCCCCCTCAGTCTGTGGGCCGGAAGCTCAGAAGGCAGCTGCTGCCCCTGGGAATGGGACCCTGTGCTCCTCTCTCACTGCAGAAACAGACTTTTCCCACTGACCTTCTAAGTTGTCTTTGGTGTTTGTGGGTTGAGAAGTCTGGAAACTGCCATAGCTGCCTGCGATTCAGTCCTGTGAGGCCTGCTCCAGGTTCGCTGCGGCCTCCAAGCCCATGCCAAACTGCGTTCCTCTCCCAGCCTGGTGCAACATACCTTTCTGATCAACCATCCAGGTTGTCTTGGGTTGGAAATTTGTTTCACTTTGTCTTTTTGTGGGTTCTGCTGCTTTAGAATTTGTTTAGAGCCATTTTTATAGGTATTTGGAGGGGTTTGGGGGAGAGCTCAAGCAAGTCACTGCTTTTACTCCACCATCTTGGCTCTGCCCCCCAAGTATAGTCATAATATTCTTTCAAATGCTCTGAAAACTATCCTCTGCTTTTGCTTCCAAAGGTCATTCTTTTTTTTTCCAGACAGTAATTATTTATTTGCTAAATTATTATGAACTTAACTTTGAACATGAGTAAAACCAAATAAACAAAAGTATTTACATTTTTCTTTTTTTCTAATTTTTAAAAACATTTTTATTTAAAGTTTTGAGTTCCAAATTCCAACCCTCCTTCCCTCCCTTCCTCCCCTTCCCTTCCTCTGAGACAGTAAGCAATCAGATATAGGTTATAAATGTGCAATTATATGAAACATTTCCATATTAGTTCAAAGGTCATTCTTTCATTTAACAAACATATATTAAGTACCTACTTTGTGCGCAACATAGCCCACACCTTACTGTTTTCGAGAAGCTTACAATCAAATGGGAGTATTTGTTTCAGCCTCAACAGGCTTTTATGAAGTGCCTACCATGAACTTAGCATAGTGTTGGTATTGGATATACAAAGATTAAAAAAAATCAAAGGGAAACAACAGGTATACCATAAGTCAAGGCGATAAATAGTTTTTGGTGGGGAGGTGACCACTAATAACTAGAAGAATCAGAAAAGGATTCTTTGGAAGATTTTTTTGAGTTGATCCTTGAGGGGAGCTCAGGATTCCAAGAAGCAGGAGAAGGGAGAGTGGTCCTGTATGGGAGATGACCATTACAAAGGCACCATATGCCACATTTGGGGAACAGCAACACTAGTTTGACTAGGAGCCAATAAGTTCACTCAGGATCAGGATCATCTATAAATGAGGTTGGTTTCTGAAATTCCTTACAGCTCTGGAGTTAGAAATCCTGATTCAGGGCTCGGAAGTTTGTCAAAGATATTGTCCTTTTATATTTGCATGGTCATTGTGTCAACTGTTTTCCTAATTCCGCTCATTTCACTGTACATTACATCAGTTTCATACAAGTCTTCCCGAGTTTCTCAGAATTTTTCATGCTATCATTTGTTCCTGTTAACAGAAATGCCTCTCTTGTGAGTCAGACTTACAGTGAAGCTTGAAATGATCAATCAAACCTTTGAAAATGCTCACAATCACTAGCATACTTGTGTCTGTATTCCTTGAGTGAAGGTAATCAAAGACTGTAGAACTTGTTCTCCTCACAGAACTCTGGTCTGGACTCCAAAATTGTATTGCCTTCCATTTGTGGGCTGGTCCTGGGAACTACTCTGGCCCTAGGGAATGATTGTAATCCACTTTTCCCATTCCCTTCCTACTTGTGATTTATGTATAAAATCTCTTGTCTTCACTTCAGCCAGGTGGAATTCTGATCAGAATTATCAATCTGCAAATCTATTCCTCATAATGAAACTAATTAATTAAAAGGCTACTTGATTACTGGCACTTTGTCTCTGGCCTGCGGTTTCATCATTCTCAAGTTAGAGACCGACTCAGTAAAATCCTGTTAACATTAAATTGAAAGAATATTCCATTATAGTCATATGGCACTATTTAATCAGCTATTTTCCATATGATGGGCACAATTACAGTTCTTCACATAAACCATAGTCAATGTCCTCGGATTCAGCCTAGCTCGGAGCATTTTTAATCAAACTGGATCACAACCAGCATGCAGACACTTAAATTAATAAAAACAAGGACAGGCATCTGGGAAGGTATATTTTTTTAGGGAGGACAGAAGTGTTGGGAAAATTGTTCCATAAAAAAAAAAAATTTAGAAAAACTAAACAACTTACATTTTCTAGGAGGCAAACTGCGGCAGGGTTCCCCCGGAACGCTTCGCTAGTGAAAGCATCTACTACAAACATAGGGAGCTTCATCTTCCCCTGCACACTGTTTCTCGGTAACTCTCAAAACTGCGGAGTGAGGAGTATCAAGTCGTTGTTTATATAATCAAAATGTTAATGATTCACTTGTTGCATAAGAGGACCTTTGGCCCATAGACTGCAGGATAACATTTACGTAATTTAGCTTTCCTGAAGTTATCTTTTTAATTTCTAAAGCAGGCTGGCTTAATTACATGACAGTCTTCCTCCAAATACCCACAGTCTGACGTCTGAGCTACCTTTAATGAAGCGGGAAGAAAATTCAGGAGACAGCAGAGACTGTTTTGGGGCGGGCGGGCATGGCATCAGAGCCCAGGGACTTGGTGGGTAGGTCTCCTTGACCCTTGGCCATTTTGGGGAGGACGCTGCTCCCCGTGCGCTCAGCAGAGGACAGGGGGCTTTGCTCCGACTTTCTGCTGACCATGGCTTTGCCATAGAAGGTCGCTCCTCCATAGATCCCCCATTTCTTGCCTGCGGCTTTTGTCATGCCACGCTCCTGGGAGGGTTGCTTTGCACAACTGAACTGAGACCAATGCGATGGATTTCCATAACAAGTCTTAAACAACGAATGGATGAACGAAGCATGTATTAAGCGCTCACTGTGTGCAAAGGGCTGCGCTTTGTAAGTGCAACATAATGAGCCAGTACAAACGTTCTGAGAGGCTTCTCTGATTTGTCTCTCCGTGGACAACAGGCAGACAGGCTGGGACAAGTCTTCCCTTGCCTGTACCCCGGCCCGCTCCCTTTCGCGTGTTGCTTTGGTGGAAGGAGAAGAAGGGGAACCCATGGCAACGAAGGACTCCATGTGCCCAGAAGTAGAGAAAACCACATTTCCCATGAACCAATGGGTTATGAAACCCTAGCGGTAGATTGGAGAAGAGCGGGACCTTGATTTCCCAGAGGGCGCTGCTGTCGGAAGCTGGTCTCTGATTGGTGGATAGAGCTAGGGGGAGGCTCTGATTGGTGAGGAGAGTGTCGAAGGCGGGGCTTGTGGTGAGACGTGGAGGAAGTGATTTCCCGGCACGCCGCCACTCTTAAGCCAGTTGTGCCGGGACTGCCGGCTCCGGTGCCGTCCCAGAGCGAGTGCAGCTTAGCCCCCGGGGCCATGAGGCGCCTCGGCCCCTGCCTGCCTCGGGCTGCGCTGCTGTCGCGCGGCCGGCCGCCTCCCTGGAGCTCCCCGCGGGCCTGGCTGGGCGCCGCGTGCCCGGAGAAGGCGGCGGTGGCGGGACCTGCGCCGGAGGACTGGGGTCCGGAGCCGGGCTCGTGGCCCGAGCGGCTCGCGGATTTGGTGACGCCGCTGTGGCGGCTGGACTACGAGCAGCAGCTCCGGGTGAAGGCGGAGGCGCTGCGCGGCATCCTGGAGCGCCTCGAGGCTCGCCTGCGCGCGCTCGGGAGCCCGGGCGCCGAGGCCGGGGCCCTGTGCTCCCGCCTGCAGCCCTTCCGGCCGTCCCCGGTCATCGACGGCTACCGAAACAAGTGCAACTTCGCCATCCGCCAGGGCCCCGACGGCCGGCCCCGCACCGTGGGCTACGTGCTGGGCTCCCGCCGGGAGCAGCAGCTGGTGTGCGTGCAGCCCGGGCACCTGAAGCACATCCCCGAGCAGCACCAGCGCGTTGCCCGCTGCTACCAGGCCTTCCTGCATCAGAGCCCGCTCGAGCCCTACGTGGAGCCGCACGGCCGCGGCCACTGGCACGAGCTCACGGTCCGCAGCACGCGCCGCGGCCACACGATGGCCATCATCGCCTTCCACCCGCAGCAGCTGCGGCCCGGGGAGCTCTGGCCTCACAAGGAGCACGTCAAGGAGTTTTTCACCCAGGGGCCCGGGGCCGATTGTGACTTGACCTCTCTTTACTTACAGGAAAACGTCCAGTGCGACCAGCAGCAGCCCTGCTACCAGCTCCTGGCTGGGGAGCCTCACATTTTTGAAGACCTCCCGGGCCTGAAATTCCGCATCTCTCCAGGTGCCTTTTTCCAGATTAACGCAGCTGCTGTTGAGATTCTCTACAGGGTGGTGGGAGAGTTGAGCGGGGTGGACCCCAATACTCTTCTCCTTGACCTTAGCCAAGGAACTGGGGCCACCAGCCTCTCCCTGGCTCAGCGCACAGCCCAAGTCCTGAGCACCGGGCTGGTGGGGCAGGCGGTAGAGGACGCCAGATGGACTGCAGCTTTCAATGGAATCACCAATTGGGAATTCCATGCTGACCAGGTGGAGAATATAGTGCCACAGCTTTTAAAGTCGCAGGAGACTGGTCAGTCGCTAGTGGCTATGGTGGACCCATCCCGGACCGGACTGAACAGCCAGGTGGTCCAGGCTATTCGGAATTGCCGAGCCATCAGGACGCTGGTTTTTGTTTCTTGCTACCCTAGTGGGAAGGCCAAAAGAAATTTCCTTGAGTTGTGCTGTCCCCCAAACCCTGGCAAGGATCTCCTGGGCGAGCCTTTTGTCCTGAGACAAGCTGTGCCTGTGGACATGTTTCCACACACAGTGCACTATGAATTGGTGCTTCTCTTCACTAGGTGACTGAGTGACCTCCTGGAGCTCCCCTGATGTCAGCACTCTGCAGGCTCTTAATGTTAAGGGCTGAGTGTTAAATTGTACCTGGTGTGGCAGGCCCTGGACTGACCATGCTTTCGAGAAGCTAGACATGGATCAACTTCTGGTCCAGCCACAGTTGGATCAACCACAGGAAGGGGCTTCCTGGCTGAATTTCCACGTTCTAGGTTGCATAAGTCAATACACTGCTTTGTTCAAAGCAGGCCTTTGATATGTGTTGGTTGAATGAGACGAGAGAAAAGTTTGAGGTGGGGGAGAAAGACTGCAGTGGTAGATTCTGGGAACCAAAGAGTGGTGGCAGCAAGAGTCTGGGGCTGTTGGGCAAACTACTGTTGATCCCAAGTCAAATTGAGCCAGGGAAGGAGACAGCTTAGCAGTGATAGAGCTGTAGCCTCTGGTAGGACCCTGCCTGAGCTAAGGTGCTGGAGCTGCCTTCACTGAAGTTTCCATTCCCCTACTCTTGGCTATAGAAAAATAATAGCCTAATCTTACTAGGTTGTTTTTTTTGTTCAGTTGTTTCCAACTCTGCCCCATTGGGGGTTTTCTTGTCAGAGATACTGGAGTGGTTTGCCATTTCCTTCTCCAGCTCATTTTATAGACGAGGAACTGAGGCAAACAGGGTAAAGTGACTTGCCCAGGGTCATCCAGCCAGGAAGTGCCTGAGGCCAGATTTGAACTCAGAAAGATGAGTCTAAATGACTTCACACTCCTCAACTACTATACCACCTAGCTGCCCCTTACTAAGTAGAGCTGAATTCAAGCCATGGAGATGTTCAATACTAAGCTTCACTGAGAGACGGAAAGGAAATGAGGCATTACCCAGAAAGAACATCAGCTGCGATTGAGTTCTGTTACTTTATTGTTTATCCTTGTCCTCAATAAAAATTCTGTTGTTTCCACAGTGTTCCTTATCCTCATCCAACAAGCACTGAGTATCTGCCATATACTGAGCACCACCCAGGTTTTGGGGATACAGAACGGTCCAAAGGAGCTTATGTTCTACTGGGGCACAACCATGTGAACACATTAGGAAATGCAAGATGCGTACAAAGTAATTTATGGGGGGAAAGGACTCTAGCATCCCCCCTCTTCTAGGAGGATGATGACAGGTTTCATGGAGGAGGTGGTACTTGAACCCAGCTTTGAAGGAAGCTTGGCCTTCAAGGGGGACAGCCTTTGCAGAGGCATGGAGATTGAAGATGGGGAACATGAGCCAGTTTGGCTGGATCATAGAACATGTGAAAGAGAATCACATGTAATAATCCTAGAAAGGTCATCTAGAGCCAGCTGAGAAGGGCTTGGAAGGCCAAACAGAACTTTGTTTTATCCTAGAATGAACTTTTGAAAAAGCATTCTTTTTTAAAGCACATACAACATGCCAAGAATTGTGCTGTCGATGATAGGGCCCCAGGGGGGACTTCTTGGCATGGTCAGCTCTGAGTAGACTTTTCACACATGGAAGACTGAAGTGGAAAGATACTTGAGGTGGGGTGACCAATAAGGAAGTTATTGTTGTAGTCCAAGTGAGGAAACAGGGATCTGAATGATTAGAGGACAATGAAACAAGATTATAGTTTTAGATTTCTTTTTCTATTCTTTAGTACTCTACTTAAGAGGACCAAATACTATACTAGAGTGAGTGAAGGCCATTGATGCTTGGTGGCTTGTACAAAAATGTTTGAGGAAAGATAACACATATATATAAGAAATGTTAAATACTCTTTTTCTATGGGAATATATATATTTTACTATGGAAATGTTAAAAGTTAGTTTTAAGAATTTGAACTTTTCATATAATTTCCATATTAACCATCCTCTGTCCACTAGATTTTAAATTATGCTTTCCTTCCTGTTGCAAGTCATTTGATCACTTTAATAAGCTCATTTGCAAGGTCCAGAAGTCACTATTCTAAAGATCCTGCCATAGGCACCTCAGTAATTCAGCAATAGGGAGCTTAACCCTAGATGTGGTCATTTTTAAAAGGTTATTTGTGCAGCAAAGACTATTAAATGCAGTATCTTATTAGTGCTTCAAAAATGCACAGGCTCTGTTTTTATTTATTTGAGAGGAAACCTCCATAAAATGGAACTTTAAAATTGTATTTGATGTAGAAAGATTTCAGTAAAATTCTAACTCCATAAATTTTCATGGACTTTTTTCGTTAAAGGCACAATAACATTTTACTGTAATTTTTATTGCTGACTTAGAACTAAGGAAAGGAAAGAAGCATAGTTTTTGCTCTTTCATAATTAATATTTTAGTTCTGCACAGGATATTGTCAGATTATGTTTTAATGTAGGATTAGAAAAATTACTTTAACTGCCTTTTTTCTTCAATGCTTATCTCAGGTTATAGTAACATTACTGAATTTTCATTCTAACATTTCTCCCCTGCAAATTAAAAATTTTTTTTCTGATCACATAGTTGGAAATTTAATTTACCCTGAAAATGTCCGAACAGATGATTTTCTATTTATCTATTGTCTGTATATCACCTAGAGATGATAAGGAGCTACTAGAGTTGATTGAATGGGAGATAGTATGGTCAAACCTGTGCTTTAGAAAGATCAATTTGACAGCTGAGTGATGGTAGGCTGGAATGAAGAAAGCCTCGAGGCAAAGAGAACAGCCATTCTAAACATAAACTCTTGGTACAGTACTAATTCTGTAATAATACTTAGCTTGGACTGAAAATTGCTCAGGTACATTCTGCATTGCTCAATGAAGCTTGTCATCACATGTATATACAATATTTAAATTATGCTTTTGAATCAAGTTATTCTACTGATGAATACTATTATCCATCCTTTTTCAAAACATGGACTGATTTTTGTTGCACTGTGAAATTGATGTGGATAAAGTAATACCCAGCAGCTGTCTGCTGGAATTTATAGGATCAGAGACAGAGTTGGAATTTAGAGGTCATCTAATGCAACTCATTTCACAGATGAAAAAACAGGACTAGGAAAATTCAAGAATGTCTTTAGTCTGCTTGACTAGATGGATTAGAATTTAGTGGCCAGAACAATTATGGGAAGAAGTGTTTATTTTAAGGTTATTGCGTTATGACCTTTTGAATAAGAAAATCAGATGATATTCCTACTTAAGGCTTCATTGCACTAGCATGTTTATGGTCCAAAAGATTCTTGAACTCACTCCTGTGCTGAAGGCGAAGCTTTAATGTTAACCAGAGGAAGAGCTCGGAGCAGGGAATTACAAATACAGATTTTTCACTCCCTGCATTCAAGATAAGGTCCAAGTACAGGAAGGTTGTCTTTGAGGTTCCCAGTTGATGTTTTTTCATGATGGTGTGGCTTTTTCCCCTCATCAAGACCTACCCTCAGCAAAAAATATTTGCTAATAATCAAGGTCAATTCCAGAGGACTGATTGATGAAGAAACATACTTCCTTCATCTTAGAGAAACTACAGGTGCAGAATGGTATATATATTCTTTACTAAATATGTTCATCTATGATTTTAGTAAAATGTTTCACTTAAGAGTTTGCAGTGGAAAACATGAACATTGAGCGCACTGATGATAATACATACTATAGGATTCTTTAGAGAAATACCCATCAGTAAGCATTTATTAAGTGCCTACTATATGCCAGGCACTGTGCAAGGCACTGGGGACACATATATGAGGAATGAAACAATTCCTATTTAAAGGATTCCAACTTGGGGATACAATAAATACATCTATAATTATATGCAAAATAAATGTGAAGAGAACCTGAATACAAAGTAGTTAAATATAAGGTAGGGAGGGAGGGCTCTCTGTATATTGGAGGTGGTACTCAAGCTGGGCTTGAAGGAAGGGGGGAGTCTAGGGAAGGTGGGGCGAGGAGGAAGTCCATACTAAAGGGAGTAGCTTGCGCCAAGGAGCAGAAGAGAATGCAGAATGACCTGCATTAATTTGAGAAATAAGAAATTGTGTAAGGCCAATAAGGACAACCTGGAAAGATAAACATGTCAAAGTCTAGATGAGGCCACATCTTAATGATTCTAAGACCTCTCCCCATCCTTACTTAGCTCAATATACCGTGTATAGTCTAGTGCTTACAAATATTTGATGACTGAGGGGGAAAGGTTCTTTGCCCAGGATACTTCCTTGAGATTAAAATGGCAGTTTTGAGATTAAAGTGGCAGCTGGATGGCCCAGAAGATAGAGGCAGGCCTAGAGTCAGGAAGTCCTGAGTTCAAATCCAGCCTCAGACACTTCCTAGTTGTGGGATCCTGATCAAATCACTTCCTCTCTACCTCAGTTTCCTCAATTGTGAAATGGGGATAATAGCACCTACTTGCCAGGGTTATTGTGAGATATTTGTAAAGCACTTAGCACATGGCCTGGCACTTAGTAGGTACTTAATAAATGCTTGTTCCTCCCCCCCATAATTGGTATTCTTTGTAATCACATGTATTCTATTTTATGTATTTAAAGTAATTATTCTTAGGGTTCATAGACCACCAGATGGCCAAGGGGGTCCAGGATACCCCCCCCCCCAAGAACTACAGAGCTCTTTACATTGCAGGAGTTATCAGCGGAGTATGATGCCCATCTCTCTGTTGTCTATCACAGTCGTGACCTACCTAGCCCATCTTCTGGCCCAGATCATCCTTTACTCTGCTTCCGTAGCCACCCCTAAGTGGTTGCATTGTATGGTGGTCTATTCACTGCCCAAATAAGATCAAAGCTCTAACCAGGGACCTGGTCCAGGGTCCTGCTTTAACAAGTTCTGCCCAGTAGGACAGCCTAGCACACAGCTAGGAAGTAGGAACAATTAAAGCCCCTCCTCCCCTAGTTGAATGCTCACTTCTTGCCTCTTGATTTGGGTTATCTCCCCAGAGCACAATTCCTAGTTATAGCTGGCAATAGGACTACGTGGATTTAGAGATAGAAAGGGCTCCCATCTTGTTATAAATGAGAATAAGTTAGGTGGCGCAGTGGATAAAGCACTGGCCCTAGATTCAGTAGGACCTGAGTTCAAATCTGACCTTAGACACATAACACTTACTAACTGTGTGACTCTGGGCAAGTCACTTAACCCCATTGCCTAGTCAAAAAATAAATAAATGAGAATAAGGCACAGAGGTTAAATTACAGGGTAACGCATATTATAAAATGCAGTAGCAAGATTTGAACCCAAATCTTCTGACTCCAACTCTATTCCACCTATTTGCTTTATTTTCTGGTTATAATAAATTTAACAATTACAATCTCTTCAAATTATAAGGTTTAATGTATTGCCCTTACTAAGTAACATTTTAAAAGGTGACCAAAAAGCCTTAAGCCAAAGGGATATTGATCTATTCCTCAAATATCAAACCCTAGCAAACAGGTTGGGAAAGAAAAAGTTGTCTTTTTCATGCACAATGACTCCATCTCATTCTCCTGGACTGAAATTAAACATCACTTTATGCCATCGTGGATTATTTTACATACCAGGAAGCATGTGCCACAGCAGTAATGTTCAGTAAGTTCCTAAAATGATGCAATTACAAAGTTGCAAGGCAACTAGGGAGATAAAGATAAAAAAATTTTAAAACCACACTGCTGGGATGACCAGGAATAGCACCATCATCTAATTTGGTTCCAAGAGAAGTAAGGTAAACTAGAGTTGAAATAAAGTGTATTGAAGATTGGCTTAATTTGCCTTAATTATTGATGATGCTATATATTTGTGTAAAACAATATTTGCTGATAACAAACTTTGATCAAAATTATATTGCATTTAACTTTAGGGAGTTAGATTAGGCAGGGCTCAGCCTAAGGAAGAAAATGTATATATACTGATAAGTCTCTTTTCTGAACCTCCTGCCTCTGTTTTTCTTGGCTTTTTAGCCTTTATTTTTTCCCCACTCCTCAGGTAACCTCTTCCTTCAGGTTCTTCTCTAAATCAAAATTTACTGTATAGAAAAGAGCTCATAATCTTATTCATATTAGGGTGTAAATCACCAAGAATGCTTATTATCCTACTCTTTCTTGGTGTATTCACATTCTGAAGGAAAAGAAAGCCTTTGAAGTCTGGAGGCTGAGGAATGAATTAGTTTGGATTTTGCTGAAGTCTTACCTGGAAGGCCACCATCTCTGTCTACTCTTAAAGTCAGCACAGAGATTAGGCATCCTGTTCCCCGTCCCTTTGTCAGAGTTAGAGGGCGATGTGTACGACACAGTCTCTACACTCCAACAGCACGGCTGGGGTTGGTAGGATAAGCAATTGTTCACTACCTCGGAGTTGTTACAACACCCTCTCCCTCACCACCTACATCCCACCAGATGCCAAGTCATGTCAACTCTACTTCCGTATCTCTTAAATCTTTCTTCCATCTACAGGCTGGCTGGCTACATTATTTCAGGACCTCTTATCTGGACTACACCAATTGGCTACTCATTGCTCTCTGCTTCCAGTCTCTCCCCTCTCCCATCCATCCACCGCAGCTGCCAAAATACTCTTTCTAAAGCACAAATCTTACCTATCACTCTCCTAATCAGAAACTCTGGGTGGCTCCCTATTGTGTCCAGGATAATAATAATAGCTAGCATTATATAGTGCTTACTATTTGTGTCAGACATTGCACTAATCATCACACATACAAAAAGAGGTGAAAGACAGTCCCTGCTCTCAAGGAAGGAGCATATAATCTAATGGGGGCAGGATCTCCTTCACGTCTTTCTTCCTTCCTCCTCTGGGTGGTAGTGTGGGTGCTTCTCTGTGCCCTTCTTTTCTCCCTTCTCCTTCAGACCTCTAACAAGATCCCCTCCAGGGCCCCTCTGATCTTTATGCTAATACAAGGGTACCATTGAGATGGAAGGAGAAACAAAGAGAAAAGATCCCGTAAGCAGCTGGGAGGCCTCTGTGCTGCATCCGTCTCTATGGAAACAATTCCAGAGATAGTCCTAGGAGCAATCCCATAGACATCAGCAATCCTTGCTCTGCCCAACTTGCAAGGCCACAGATACATGATCCAACATGTAAAAAGGAAATGTGATGGCAAGATTCATTAGAGTAAAGGATGCGGCTTCCTTTTTTAGTGAACAGAGGGCTCTCAGTTACCCAACCTTTCCATGCTGTCATGTTACAAAAGGAATATCACATAGGCGAAATGAACCAAGTCAAGAACTCAAAGCCTTGGACAAATACGATCTGCTGGCGAGCAGCATTATTTCCATTACACAACCAAGAAAAAGGAGCAGGCATTCAAACTCTTTTCAACAAGGATTTACTGAATGGCCGCGGAGGCCCGCGCCCGCACGCAGGGGCGCCCCGGAGCCCCGCGCCCGCACGCAGGGGCGCGTTTCTGCCCTGGCTTCACGGTAGGGAGCTCCCGGGCACGGACCTCGCGTCCTTCTGCCCCTTCCTCCGCACTTCCGGAGCCCCTGGGGGTTCAGCTCGGCTCACGTGCGCTTGCTCCTTGCTTGTCCAAGGAGCCTCGTGAGTTTCCGAGCAGCATCTCGGCCCATTCTGGAGCTCCGCAAGCCCTGCAGCCTCAGGGGCCCGGGCTCTGCAGGGGACCGAGGGCTCCGCATCGTTGTTCGGAGCCATTCTCTCTCTTAATTCCGCTCCGGGGGTTCTCCGCTGCCCGGCACCTACCCGAGGGGACCCGGGGCCTTCAAAGGTACAATACCACTCTCCATTTGGACACTGGCCCAGGACCATGTCAGGTCCCTCCACAAGCTGCGGCCGGACCCCCCCGGGTCCCTCGGGCCGGCTGAGGAGCCCTGGAGCCCAAACCCCGACCGGAGGAACCCGGCCCAGTGCCCGCCTGACATTCCACTCTCTGGGCCTCAGTTTCCCCATCTGTTACATGGGCCAATTTGTTTTCACTCCTCCTGCAATCGAAGCAGACGTGGCCAGGCCCCTTTCGGTACCCCCCGCCACCCCCACGATAGGGCGGCCCTCGGCGCAGACCGGCGTCCGCTGTGGGGATTGAGCAGCTTAACCCTGGGCGGGTGCGGGCTCGAGGCTGAGCGCGAGCGAGTCAGGCAGCCAGAGAGCGACACAGGCCACGCCCACCTGCTCCGCGCTCAACGGACGGCGCACGCGCACCAGGCCGGCCTGTCCCGCGCGGCCTGCCTCGCGAGTCTGCGCCCGGAGTTCCCGCGAGAGCCGCGCAGACGCCTGAGGGGGGGGCTTTCGTTGGTGTCGCTTCCCCAGCCCCCTACTCGTCTTCCTATCCCCGCCGCCGCCGGCTCAGCTGCGCAGCTTCCATCAGTCGTCGCCGGAGCCGCCGCCGGGAGACGGTTGGAGGAGCCGTTTGTGGAGGGCGCACGCGGCGCGAGACGAGCGGCCGTCCCTGACCTCGCGCCTCCCGCCGCCGGAGCCCGCCAGCCCGGGTGCCTGAGGTACGACGGGGCGGGCGGCCGGGCCGGGCCGGTTGGGGGTGGAGGTGGGGAGCCCGAGCGGGAGAAGGACTGACGGACGCGGGGCAGGGAGGGAGGTAGGCCCGGAGGGCGGTGGGCGGGCCGGCCCGGAGCGGGGCCCGCGGCGGACGGAGGCCCCACGCCGCCATCTTGAGCGCGTTGGCACGCTTGGGCCCGGCTCGGCCCGCCCCTCCGGTCTCCGTCGCCTCGGGCCCCGCGGCCGCCGGGTCGTGCCTGGGCTGAGCGTCACCTGGCGGCCGGAGCGGGCTCCGTGGAGATGGCGCCGGGACGGGCCTGGTTCTCCCCCCGTGGCGTCCAGGCCTTGCCGGCCGACTCCAGGGCCGGGGCCCGGGCCGGATCGCGGAGGGAGCACCTGGGCGCGGGACAAAGGAGGCGGCCTCCTTTGTAATGCCGCGGCCCCCGCCCCCTGACCCGGAGGATGCCCGAGGCCGCGCCTTCCGCGGGAAGGGCTCGGCACCCCCCTTTAAAGCGACTTTGGGGAAAGGAGCGGGAGCGGGGTCTGGGGGCGGCTGGGCTTTGTGGGGGCGGGGGCGGCGCGGAGCCGCGGCTGGGGATTCAATTGTGGATTCTGTATTTCGGTGTTTCCGTTAAGTCCTCCCAGGGCTAGGCTGGAGCCCAAGGTTTAACGGATGCGAAGCACTTATTTGAATACTTTTTAGGATGTTTCCCTGAAGAGTGCAACTTTTAAAGAGTTAAACATAGTAACATATAAATTAGGTTTGCATGACCGCTTCTGCCCTCCACCAATCTTTCTTGGTAATTTTTTTTAGCTTAGGAAGGAGCCAGCCTTCCTAATACAATAGCATTCTGGAGTTAAGCACGGTCAGATGATTTCTGCTTTTTTATTGGGAAAAATAGAGGATCAGTGTAGTTGTCAAAAACATTTTAAAAAGAATGGCTTTTGAGAAAACAAAGGGTGCCATCCAGAAAATCAGTGTTTCAGAATTTTTTAGCATTACAATGTATGCGTCCTTCCTATATTCTCAGAATAAGAAGGTTTTTAATGTTTGTTCCAAATTGTAATGAAAAATCTTTAACCACGAGCTTAGCTTTTAAAAGCAAAATACTTCTGAATGGGAAAACAAAGCAGGCTGTCCAAGATGGTGATTATGGCTTAATTTAATAATTTTCATACTTGGGTATGTCAGTTTCCTTTTAAAAAAAGATTTCTTCTCTTTATCTCAACCCAATGGTCATCTGGTTGCTGTTTCTTTCCATTAGTTGTGGAAATTTCCTTGGTGAACTTGCAGCATTGCTTTAAAGTCTCAGGACTGGTTATTTTAATAATAAAAATGCATACAACTGGTGGAGTTGTAGAGAAGATTGCAGTTAGCAGTCAGTACTATCTACTGGACAGCTAAGCTTTTCTTGTTTATAGAAGGTTCTTAGTTATACTACCTCATGTGATAATCTTGTCAAATCTATAGGTGAATTAGCCCCACTAGCACATTGGAATCATCAGTTTCTATGAAGGTCTGGGTGCCTGGGTTTACTAGAGTGTTTACCTTAAAAAACAAAACAAAACAAAAAAAAATAATGTGACCATTTCCTCCAAAAAAGCAACTATGATTATTTTTAAGGTGTTTATGGCTTCTCGAATTTTACATTTTTCGCGAATTTCTGACATTTGATGTTAGTATTCCAGTCAGAAAATTACCAATAGTAATCCTAAATATAAAGTAGAAGTGTTCCTGCCAAGTCACATGAATGAAGAAGTTGGAAGTAGTAGACTTAAGCTTTTCCAGTTTTATTTGTACTGAATCTTAATTTGCAACTAGAATCCCAGTCATCAAAACATTTTTTTGCTGCCAAGGGAATCTACCACAAAAAAATATGCAGGCAAAGACTTATTTTGCTTGGGTTTTTTGTTTGTTTTCTGTTTCATAATTGATTCATGACTGGTCTTTATTGAAAAATTTGAAAAGTAAAGCCCCAGAATTTTAAAATTTGTAAACTAGTTTGTTCTGAAAATAAGCCGTTAGGTATTTTAGTGGACAGGTCCTCTGGTTATCTTCTCTCTGTCTCTCTCTCCCTCCCCTTCTCACATGCACACACATGGAAGGGAGGCATTCTTTCCTTTCTGTCAGTCTATAGTGGGGAGTGACTGCATATACAGGAGACTAGCACTGAGATCCTCTGTCATTTTTGTCACCAGAGCTCAGGCATAGTTGCTCCTTTTTAATATTGGAGAACTTTGGGAGCTTTTTGTACCTCATTTGCTTTTATTAAGCTATTTTCCCCATAAGTGGTAGCTTAAGTGGGATTTTTAAAATCCCTAGTAGTTTACTTTTGTATCCCTAGCAAAGTATTGTGATACTGTTTTTTTTAAGCACACTGGTAGAAAAAAAAACTTTATAACTTTATAACGTTTGTGAATTCTTATGGTTGTTAATGTCATTTGAATGATAGTATTAAATTTTGTGACATTATCAATATTTGGTAATGTAAGTGTTCCTAAACACAGCAAGTGAGTAGAAAAATGTTTAGGTGTTTAGGAAAATGTAATGTTTAGGTGAATAGGATTTCTGTGGTTGGATAGTAAAATTAGTAATGTGCAAAGTTTCTCTAGCTGGGAGACTTTTAAGTATCAACCAAGAAAATTCATACCTTAGCCAGAAATTGCTAAACAAGTTGGGATAGGGGAGGCTGTGGTGTCTGGGTTTGAAGATTGGGGTAAGGCCAAGTCCACCATATAACAAAAGCAAAGCAGGGAGTGAAGGAAATTGCCTTGTATCTGGTTACTATATGTATTGTCTCCATCAATTTCTGAACTGGTTTCTTTGTGGAACATTGGATCTTTTCTTAGGTATTTGCAGAGAAAGAAGTATTCGTGTTTTTAATGTCCAAAAAATTATCATTGTAATCTTTTAAATTTTTTTGATTGATATTAGAATTGCTTACAGCAGTCTTGAAGAGGCAGAAATTTTCATTATGGGCCCCAGAAGTTGTACATAACATTCTAATGTAACATCCTAATTTTTGGAAGGCAGTAACATTTTTATCAATGCTGCTAACCACTCTTCAGTTTTAGTTTTCAGGTATTTGGGATTACTTCACCTTTTTCTGAATTTCATCTTGTGATCATCAGTGGTGTAGACTGGCTTTTATTATGTTCAAGATTTGTTATTTATATGTTTGGAGATGTGATTTCTGTACCTGCAAGTTTGGGTAGTATGGGCAATGTGAAGAAAATATGCTTTTTAAAATGGATTTACTTAATAGAATGCATCCAGCCATATAGGTAGAAAAGAAACTTAAAATACAAAGGTTATAATTTCTTTTGTCCTGACCCATTTCTTTACTAAGCAATTAATAATTAAGTAGAGTGAATTAAAAAAAATTGAGAGAAGCAAAATTTGGTTTGTTGGGAAGACCATGGTCATAACAATGGATAATAGAAGACTGAACTAGGGCTTATGCAAAAAAAAAATTTTTTTTGACCATATTTCAATACATCAGAATTTTATTTTCAGTTTTTCATTCCCATTTGTGAATTTTCCTTGGAGAGGGTGGGAATGGTAGTAACTCATGGAATAAAGGAGACTTTGAATACCCATCCTGTCGCAGATATGTTACTCTAAGTTAGAGTGATGAACTTCCAATTATGACAGACTTTACTATTGGAATCTTCTTTAACTAATCAGTAGTAGTGATTGAGTGTACAGATGAGTTTTGGGATTTTTTTTTTAAGGGCTTGTGGCAAAAGTATATTTTGACTCTTTTATCTTGTTTTTTCTTATAGTACTTAAATCAAACGGTTTTGAGATGGATTGGGTTATGAAACATAATGGTCCAAATGATGCAGCTAGTGATGGAACAGTACGACTTCGTGGACTCCCATTTGGCTGCAGCAAAGAAGAAATAGTTCAGTTCTTTACAGGTACCTCAAGTATTAGTCTAAGTTTAGCAGTAATTGAATTTTTATATTTGCATTGCATTATCAGTTTTTAATTGATCCATTTCTGTGGGAAAATTCTAATTTTGAAACTATAGTATTTTAATTTGTGTATTAAAGTATGAAATATGCTCCAGTTAATATTTCAATACAGAATATGTAGAATTTATGAGACCTAATATCTAGCAAATTAGTTGAGGGTAATTTTGTGTGTTGAAATGAACCATGAATTAAAGAGTATGGAGCATAATAATTTGATTAGTAGCCATGGCTTTTTCGTGTAATATAGGTGGGCTTAACTGTGTGTAATTTTTTTTAAGCACACTGGTAGAAAAAAAAAAACTTTATTAAACCCATAATATTTGAAAGCTCTTCAATTTATAATATTGGGTTATGGGGAAACTAAGTTTTTTTTTTTTGTTTGTTTTCTTTAGTCTTGTTTTAAGTATTTGATTCAGATGGGAATGTTTCAGCCTTTAACACTGTTCCCCTTGATGGGGTTATTTGTCCTTGGGTTAAAGGGTTGGAAATCGTGCCAAATGGGATAACATTGACGATGGACTACCAGGGGAGAAGCACAGGGGAGGCCTTCGTGCAGTTTGCTTCAAAGGAGATAGCAGAAAATGCTCTGGGGAAACACAAGGAAAGAATAGGGCACAGGTGGGGATGGAGAGTTTGGGATGGTGTTAAATTTTTATTTTTGGGGGTTGTGGGTCACTAATGCTTATATGGGGGGGACAATAACATTTTCTGGGTTAGTTTAAAGAATTTATACTTATCCTAAGTTTAACTTGGAAACTACAGATTTGGGTGGGGAATTAATGCTATTAGTTTGCTAAATTAAAATCAGATTGTTTCCACTATACATAGGGTGTTCTGTGATAATACGACTATATCATCACCCAGTTTTCTTTAAAATACCTAATTTATACTAAAGGAAACAAGTTTTAAATTTTAAATATTTACATTTTATGGTTTGTTTTCAAATGACTAATTTTTTATGTAAACTTTGTACACTTAAGAATTATTTTGAGGCTTGTAGGTAAAAAAAACCATTTAAGTTGTGGTATATCTAGGCATTTTAAATTGGGTTATGCATCTAGTTATAGAAACAACTGTAACTGAATTTTGCCCAATATCTTACCTACAAATACATTTATGCTGAAACCTGTACCTTAAAAAATCTTTTTTGTGTAGGTATATTGAGATCTTCAAGAGTAGCAGAAGTGAAATCAAAGGATTTTATGACCCACCGAGAAGACTGCTGGGACAGCGACCTGGACCATATGATAGACCATTAGGAGGAAGAGGGGGTTATTATGGAGCTGGGCGTGGAAGTATGTATGACAGAATGCGGCGAGGAGGTGATGGATATGATGGTGGTATGTGTATCTAATGAACAAAAGGTTCTGTTGTCATTTTCTTAATGTTCCTGACATTTTGTCAAGAAATACAGAAATGGCAGTAACTTCAGTACCTACTAAGTTTGAAAATCCATTCATGAAAAGATGGATTCCCATGGCCAGCTATGGGACTTGATACAAGTGTTGGCACCAAGATGATTAAAAAAAAAATAAAGAAGCTAATATGAAGATACATTTGCAGATTTTGACACCTCCTGTTTGGGGCCAGGATGAAATTTAATTTACATGTCTGAATTTAACCTGTTGGAGAATTTGAATTTCCACCTAGTGTTGAAACATCCCTATTTCGTGAGCACTAAGTGGGGATTGCAAACTTCTAATTACCAAGAGGTTACTCGGACAGTTACTACAAAGTAAGTTTTTGTAAACTATATTGTAAAATTTGTCATCCTTGGAAGTATATTTATTCACATCTCTTTAAATTGTGCAGGTTATGGTGGTTTTGAGGATTATGGTGGCTATAACAATTATGGCTACGGAAATGATGGATTTGATGACAGAATGAGAGATGGCCGAGGTAAAAATCAATGTTAGGTGGTCCTTTTGTTTTTAAATTGGTGCATATCAGTATAACATTTAGTAAACACTGATATCATTAAGGGTTGTACTCATTTGTCCTTAAGTGGATAAAATAAAGTATTTGTAGGGGTTCTTCACTGGAGTCTATAAATTTGTTTTTTTACTTGATAACCATTTCAATATGATAAATTTCCTTTGTAATCCATTGTATTTTATGTTTAAAAGCATTCTGAGAAGGGGTCTTATAGGTTCACCAGACTGCCAGAAATGATCCATGACAAAAAGAGTTTAGAATCTGATGTAGGGGAATTGAGGATTTTGTAAAGGAAGACACATGTGTCTGTGCTTGCATGTAATTAAAGAGCACTGTTTTACTTGTGTAACTGTTGCTATTCCTTTGGAAATTTGTCTCGTTCTAGGCATGGGAGCACATGGATATGCTGGTGCTGGTGATGCAAGTTCAGGCTTTCATGGCGGCCATTTTGTTCACATGAGAGGGCTGCCTTTTCGGGCAACTGAGAATGATATTGCTAATGTAAGTATTTGTGGGGAAATACTGTTTTGCTATATAGTTTTCTAAATTGAGGTTCTTTGTGTCATTTTAAAAAATCTTTATACCCAGCTTAAAAATGTGAATATCAATGAAGGGTTTTTTGCTTATTTTTTTGCTTTGTCTCTTCAACACATAGTCAAAATTTTGAGTGTTCATTATGTGCTTGCTAAACAAAATGTTATGTGAGGCTACAAAAGGGAAATTATAAAGACAAACAAGAAGTTTGTATTTATACAAACTTTAAGGGCTTGCAGGACAATGCAGGAACAGTCTAAGTGAAAATGGTGTTTTAATTCATACTTAGATTTCCTAGGAGGCTGTGAATTAACATGGTATGTGCAGGTCAGTCTGAGTGTTGAGAGGTTTGACAGTGAAGAAATAGTTGATAGCATGTGTGAAGAAAGCAGTTTCTTTATATATCCTATAAATTTCAAGGATTGTCTTCATTTTATTAATGAAGTTTGAAACAGTAAGAAGGAATAAGGTAGTTAAAGAAAACTAGGCTTGAAAGTAGGACAAGACAATACATATCCGTACTAATGGGGAAATATCAAACCTAGGTAGTTGAACATTTCATTAAGTTCCCAGTTTTGTCATAATGTGGGTCATGTGCATGGATTTTTTTTTCCCCCTTTGAACTTGTATTAGAATTTATTGGTGCAACTTAAAAGCAAGATACTTATTTTAAGCTTATTGAAAGTACTTCATTAGTTTTCAAAATTTGGTTTTGTTTTAGTTTTTCTCACCACTCAACCCAATTCGAGTTCATATTGATATTGGAGCAGATGGCAGAGCAACAGGAGAAGCAGATGTGGAATTTGTGACGCACGAAGATGCTTTAGCTGCCATGTCTAAAGATAAAAATAACATGCGTAAGTGTTGTCCATGGGCTGCTACAGTGTGCTTTTAAGCTTTGGTGGGGTGTGTCAGCTTTTCAGCGCAGTAGACTCGCCTAATATTTCTTTACATGGATCATTGATTTTCGGCATCATGTGATTTAAGAAGCACACTAGAACTTGAGTAGTTAATACAAGGTGGTTAATATTATACTGGCAAAGTTTGAAAGTGCAGTTAGCACAGTGTCACAATTTTACAACATACATTTGGGTGGAACTTGGGCTGTAAGGTTCAATTAAAAAAACAAAAAAACAACATCCTTGGGCTCATGTACAGCTCTGGAATGTTGGTGTTTTAGGAATTATTGCATCCCTCAATACACAGTTACTGTCAATCATCAAATTTCATAAATGCTGTGGAGAACAGTTACAGTTCATTAGTTTTAATATTAGTTGGTGCTCTTCATTTTATTGATAATTACATAGAACTGCTTATCTTCAACTTAGGCATTTTGGTGAAGACCTTTGAAAAAGGTGCAAGGTATTTGGGACAGTTTGAGAGTTTTCCTCTTGGAGATTTTACTTTGTGGATCAAAGCCTTGGACTGTAACCCACAATCAACTCTTTTTAAGTTAGTCACGTAAAGTTTTTCCAGTTTTCTGTTCTGGTTCACGACATACCAAATTGTTGGGACTCCAGGGTCAGAGATGACCATAATACACGCCTTTCCAAGCAGCATTCTTATTTTTCCTTATACAGTGACCTATAGCTTTCCAGGTGATGATGGATTTAGGAGTGGCTTCTGTGAGTAATATAGGAATCCATCTTCCCTGCTGTTAAATTGGCCAGTTTGGGGTAGATTTCTTACAGGCCTTGGTAATGGAAATGTTAAGAGCTGTAAAGGATGATCATTCAGATGATACCTAGTCATACTCCCTCCTTCTACAGAGAAGCAAATGAGGCTCATTTAAGTGGCATGGCTAAAACTAAATCATTTCCTTCCTGCTTTTTATTAAAAGAACATAGATACATTGAACTGTTCCTGAATTCTGTTGCTGGAGGAGGCTCTGGAATGGGAGGCTACGGCAGAGAAGGAATGGGTAAGTGGTGTTTTAAATTAAGTGAAATTTTGAATGTAGAAACTTGCTCTCAAATACTTCACTAAATCATCTTTTTTCAGATAATCAAGGAGGTTATGGATCTGTTGGGAGAATGGGAATGGGTAGCAGTTACAGTGGAGGCTACGGTACTCCTGATGGTTTGGGAGGTTATGGTAAGTCAGTCTTTTTGTTGTTCCCACTGTTAAAAGTTTTTTTGAACATATTACATTAAACAAATAATTTTTGTAATAACATCTCTGTCCCTCCACTCCCATCTTATTTTTAAGGTCGAGGAGGTGGAAGCAGTGGAGGATACTATGGGCAAGGAGGTATGAGTGGAGGTGGATGGCGTGGGATGTACTAGAGAGTTGACCCTTCTGCAACACATCCTGGCGAACCACAGCATTGGTCTACTAGACTTTCTTACAGATTTAATTTCTTTTGTATTTTAAGAACTTTATAATGACTGAAGGAATGTGTTTTGAAAATATTATTTGGTAAGCAACAGGTTGTGATGGGAAAATCTGTTTCTGTAGGTTTTATTTGTTGCATACTTTGACTTAAATAAATTTTTATATTCAAACCACTGATGTTGATACTTTTTATACTAGTTACTCCTAAGGATGTACTGCATACTGAAGAATTTGGTTGATGTCTTATTTACTACTGGTTTTAATAAAAAGGTGGTTGTCATGTACTCTTTTTTTTTTTGAACATTTAATTCCCAGTAAATATATGTCTTAGAATTATGAACCAGTACTTTAAAAGGCTAATCAATTAGTGTTGACTTTTGCTAACTTTTCCCCTTAGTTTGCTTTGAAGATAAGAAATTCCAAATACTTAAAATTTGAGGTGATATCAGGGAGCAGGAAGAGACAACCAGTTGTCATTGTGTTGATTTCTTTTCCCAGTATTGTCAGTGAAGCACAGCCATCTTGTAATATTCCTAACACAATTGGCATTTGGACTTTAAAAAAAAATGTGTTAAATAAATTTTAATCTCCGAGGTACTAGGGAAACAAAAAGCAATCTTATGTTTTAGTACAGATTTCAGGGACAGGGTGTGAACTTATAATTAATGTGTAATGTACTTAACATTTAACTACCCAAGTCATATCCAGCATATTTAGAAGAGTGAGTTAGGAAAATGGTAGATCAAGAAGTCTGTGCTACGTAATGGGTGGAAATCCCAAGTGAAACAGTAGGCACAGGGATTTTTCCTGAGGCGTCACCTTCCCTTGTGTGAATTATCCTGATGGTTTCCTGCCCTTTTGCTGAAAGCAAGCTTGCAGTTAATTTTTCTGTGCAAAATATTTCTCAAAAAGAAACAAATGTTAAGATTAGTTCATGTTGTGGTGTTAATGAAAACAAAACAAGTCTTGAATTATGTTTTGTTTTTGCATCTGACATGCCTGAGATGTTAAGAAACACCTTTGTGAGTACACTGTGTGTGGTAAAGAAAGAGGTGCTTTTTACCTTTGTTCCCTTTAGTCAATGTGGATTTTTTTCCCCAAATTTGATAACCTCTCAAATTTTACCCAATACTGTCAACTGTGAACTCAATTGTTGAATTTTGTCACCTGTTTTGCTAGTAATGTTATATTTATGTAATAAATGTCAATGTGGGAGATAATGATGTTGCAGTCTATTCTACAAGGATGTTTGTGTCACTTACTGACTGAATCATAAATATGGGTTACATTAATATATACCTTCTTACTAAAAAATTGAAGAGAAGCCACAGTTGTATTAAACCTTAAATTTAGAGATAAAGAATAGATAACAATAAAATTAAACTTTTTCTTCAGTTTGTGCAAAACGGGAACGATACAAAGTGTGTTACAGGGTAGTTCATATGCCCATGGGGTAGAGGGGGAAGAGTGGTGAACCCTACCTTCTCATAGTTACTGATAAGTTTCCCAACACCTAAATTACCATTAACTACTGTTTACCTTGTCAAAGAAAAGATATGTACTGCCACAGATAAAAACCCCTGAGGGCCATTCTGGTGAAGAAACTTTTATATAATAAACAAGTAACTAATGAACTTTTTTGGATTGGAAAAGGAGATTTCTCTTAAAGAAACTGTATACGTTAAGAATTATGATTTTTTTCAAGGCCTGAACTGATGACTTTAAACCTGAACAAACCATAAAACTGCTGCTTCGTCTATATGCTGTTTAATCTTAAAACTTTTTTGATATAAAAGGTTACCAAGGTTCCCCAATACCCAGTGACAGTAAAGGGTTTCATTAGAGCGAACTATTTGTATTATGTTTATTTACATTTACCCAAAAACGTCACATTAAAAAACACTACAAAGTTAGAACAATTGTAGATTCAAAGATTACTTGTCTTCGTGACAGCCTTAGTGTGACATTTGTGGTGTTTGCCACAGCAATGATTTGTCTAGTGAGGGAAGACCAAGCAATTTTACCTAAAATATATAATCTTATGTTCATTTCACATCAAGGGAGAATGTTTTTAAAGCACAATACAAATGTATATAAAACCAAAATGTATAAGGTCAGAATGATGCATGCAATAATGAAGAGCTAAAAATTGCCTGATCTATGAACCTCAGCATGTGAATATGAATAGATGAATACTTTTGCAATTCTACTGAAGGTACCAAAAATCCTTTCAAAGTTCGGCAACTTACAGAATGTCACAACGTGACAACTGTAACAAGACAATTCGAGGTTCACTTGCTGATCCTGATCCTGAAATGTGTAAGTAACATTTTGAGGTGTTACTGAACTCTTCAAAGCACAAACAACTTCATTAAAAATATCCTTTGGGACTGGATTAGAAGTGGGACTTTTTTCATGGTAACTGAGTAGCTCCCCAACTACCATTTCAGGTCAACAAAAGTAGAAAACCCTTTTGTCTCCTGTAGGACTTCCAAAGGGAATTGGTCCTTTGGGTTCACACTATTGATTTCTCAATAGTGTTCCCAATAACGTCAGAAAAGTAAATTCGTTGTGATCTATAATAAAGTCATAGCAAGCGGAAATGTAAAGTGCTCCGCAAACCTTACAAAGTACGAGGTCAGCTCTACTGAACTAAGCTGCATGAGAGTTAACAATCTGGAATGTAAAATGAAGGTTGGCTATAGAGTTCTGTAAGAAAATGATGGTTAAATTAGAAAACTCCCATTTCTTACATAATTTTATTAGTCAAGACAATTTAAAACCATCCTTAGAAATACTGATTCATTCTCCCTTAAAGGCAGCAATTTAAAACAATTCTACTCTGACTGGCTCATGCTTAAAGCACAAGTGGATTACTGTATATACTCAATTAACAATTTAAAGTATTTTGACCTGACATGGTTCAAGCATAAGCCTCATGATAGTTTGCTTCATACTCAATGATTCCAATAGTATTGGTATTAAAAATACCTAAAGTGTATTTAACACAATACGGCTAACACATTTTTAGGGTTTACCTCAATACTGGCACACCCAAACAGGGGAGAGGAGAAATGGCGCTCGAGAGAACCTTCTATGAGTTTTGGTTCTGTGTCAGTCTGCGCCATCCTCACGTCAGCTACAGAAGCCAGTTTCACAGCCATTCATGATTGCCCTAATGTTGCCGCCCCCCCTTTCATAATGACAAACAGAATTGGAACGTTCCTACATTTGTATAAAAAGGTTGGGGTGACTGGTAAGTCAAAGACTGAAAGGTGCACACCTGATACTGTGGGCTGAAAAAGAACTGCCCCCAAGTCCCAGGGAGGTAAAAAAAAAAAAAAGTGAAGCTGGGTGTTAACTTCCAACAAGTCTAGTGCAACAGTCCCCTCCCCCTTGGAGAAAAAAGCTTCTGTTGGCAGTAGCAGCTATTATTAAAAGGTAGGTAGAAGAAGAAAACTTGAAACTGTTTTGGAGGAATGAGAAGTTGGCAAGTAAACATGATAAGTAATTACCCTAATATGCTATTATAACTATAACTCAATTGTTCACAGCCAGTACATAATTGTGATGAAAAAAATATATACCAGTTCTTGGTATAACTGGTCTGTAAAATAGAAACATTGTAAAATTGATTTTTTCTTATGTACGGTATTTTTATGAGAACTATGAAGCTTATAAAGTGCATTTAAAAAGAATTGCAGGCACCATCAAAAAATGGCAACTCTTTTGAATCAATTAGGCAGAATATAACAAGCCCAGTATTTTGGAAAGGTCTGAGATAAGGCAAAAATTTTGTTATTGTGTATATCTATGTGGCCTTTAAAAGACCTCCATTTTCTTGCTTATTAAACTTGTTACCCTATCAGCTCATTATGAATTACGTCTAGTTATTTTCACTGTTACTTAAATTAACATTAAAAGAAATGTGCCTAGCCTGTTGAAAATGTGATGTTTGCAAGGATAGTTAAAAGATATTTTACAAAGGCATTTTACTTAGAAATTAAAAGCATTAGAAAATAAAAAGTAAATTTACATCTACCTCAGAATTTCTGTAGTGTTTGAGTTAATAGGGTACAACTTTTGGTCTGTGAGCATGTACACATGAAGCATATCAAGAAGAGCCAGAAGTTTCTGAAACTATGGTGAGGACAGCTTAAACAGTTGTACGTCTAATATGCACACTCTCAACCACCCCAGTCAGGATGTACTTTACAAGTCTCAGGGCACATTTGATGAGCATCTCTGAATCAGCAGAGCATGACAGGAATCACAGACTCGAACAGGCTTCGGTGACGAAGGCAAAGGTAGTTCGTTGTCAGAGCAGGCATTACAAAAAATTTCCCCACAATTTCTACAATGGTGCTTTTAAAAAAACGGGAAAAAAATTTTATAAACCCGAAATCAAGGCTTGATCCCTCATTTATCAGAATACAATTTTCCCCTTCTAGCTTACCTTTCTTTTAGAAAGTGAGAATTCTGTTTCACATAATTTACAGTGTGTGGCTTCTTCGTCTTTCAACCAAACCTGACCCTAGGAGGAGGAGAAGGGAGAGTCATGGTCCTTCCACACCTTCAGAAGCCTATACGACACATTCATGTCGACTATCGCTACTGCAACCATGTACAGGTATCCCTGAATGTGTAAGGGCAGGGACTACTGAACATGCACCATTTTAGTGGGTGATTAGATGCCGGATGAATTGGGGGAAAAACAGCCCTCTAAAAGGTATGTTATCTAACCCATAAGACAGGTAGGCGGCCTCAGATAAAACTACCTGGTTGGAGAAACTGTCTAACCACAGGGTTATATACCTGAACTCTGCCTTCGGTTTCTAGACTGTAAGGGAAAAGACTAAAGCTAAGGAATATATTCCCTCTTGCCTTTCTGTACTGAGCCACACAACAAAACTAGCACTGCCCAGTGCAGTGGGCTAGTTAAATTAAGCCAACTAGCTTTTGTCAGGTGCCTACTATATTCGAGGCATTATGTTAACCACCGAGGATACAAAGTAAAGATAAACAACAGTCCCTGCCCTCATGGAGCTGACAGTCCAGCGGGCCAATAGTTTGGCACCATGAATGTTCAAGGACATAACAGCCGATAGGTGGAAACAAACCACCAAGTGAATGACTAAAAACACTTGGGGCGGGAAGGGCATCAGCAGTCCCTCTGTTCCAGCAAATCCAGGGCTTCCTCTGTCACGTTCTCCACGACCAGCGGGCGCTCAGCTTCCACTTAGTGAAGGAGCCAAACTACTTCCCTAGGCCCATTCTGCTTTTACACAGCTGTTAGTTTTGTCTTCTAAGGAGTCAAAATCTGCCTGTTTTAACTTACTTCAGATGCACGTTCTGTTCCAGCTAAATTGGCCAAATGTTCCCCACCTGTCATACCTTTTCCCATTTCCATGCTTTTGCCTAGGCTGTGCCCTGTATCTGGAAGACTCTCTTCCTCACTAATGCCTCTTGAAATCTCGACATCCAGAGGCAGCTAGGTGGTGCAGTGGATGGAGCACCGGCCCTGAAGTCATGGAGGACCTGAGTTCAAATCCGGCCTCAGACCAAACACTTGACACTTACTAGCTGTGTGACCCTGGGCAAGTCACTTAACCCCAATCGCCTTAGGAAAAAAAAAATGAAATCTCAATCTCCAGCACCACCTGCCTTACCCGATTCCCCACTTAACTTCCCCCATGCTTTGACATTGCTTTCTATTGTGTACATATTATATATTTACTTGTATGCATGTTTTCACCAGCAAAATGTCAGTTGCCTGAGTAAAGGCACTTTTGTGTCTAACCTTGCATTTCCAGCATCTGGCTGTTGTTTCAGTCATGTTTGATTCTCCATGACCCCACTTGGGGTTTTCTTGGCAGAGATACTGGGGTGGTTTGCCATTTCCTTCTCCAGCTCATTTTACAGATGAGGAAACTGAGGCAAACAGGGTGAAGTGACTTGCCCAGGGTCACTAGCCAGTAAGTGTCTGAGGCCAGATTTGAACTCAGAAAGACTCATCTTCCTAACTTACTTTAAATATATGACATCAATCCAACAAACAATCATTAAGGGTTAACTACATGCCAAGCACTGTACTAGAGCTGGGTGTACAAAGACAAAAATGAAGCAGGTCTTGTCCTTGAGGAGTTTACATTCTACTATGGAGATACAACAGAGATACAGAGAAGTAAATAGAAGGTAATGTGTTGTTTCCTTGGTGTTTGTATTTTTATTTGAACTTAAGACAGTGTACAGGTATGGCTCCTCATTCCCCCGAACACTGGTACCAATCTCCCTGAGCTTCCCTAGGAGGCTATAAAAAGCCTTCACTTACACTATGGTAGAAAGTTGGGAGGAAAAGGAGGGGACCTTTATGATGACAATTTTTTTTTTAAAAGGAGGGGACAATTTTTAAAAATTAAGGAGTAAGATACAAAAAGTTGTGGTTTTTTTTAAAGCATTATAAAATTTACATGTAAGCAATCCTACTACGTTCCCCTTTTGTAGGGCCAGGCAGCCTTCACAGAGGCACATAACTTCCTGTAACAATGACATTATACAGTATCTGGAATGATTCTTAGAATTGGACAATCAGAGTCTTAAAGACACTGTGAGACTTTGGAGGTGTTATCCTCCAACATGCTTAGGCTGCCCGATCAGGCACACACACAAAATTTCCTTTGGGAGCAATGATCATCAATCAATAAGCATTCAGGAAATAAGCATCTGTGTGCCAGGCACTGGGCGAATCAGTGTCAGGAATACAGATATAAAAAAGGAGCCAACACAAAACAGGAAGCTGTGAAGGGGCAGTGGGACTGGGGTGGGGAAGGTCACCAACATGAGGCCTCATGGAGAAGTCAAGCAAGTCCCAAAGCAGTGCAGCCAAGTGAGAAATGAGATGTTCTGGGGCAGCTAGGTGGCACAGTGGATAGAGCACTGGCCCTGGATTCAGGAGGACCTGAGTTCAAATCCGGCCTCAGACACAACACTTACTAGCTGTGTGACCCTGGGCAAGTCACTTAACGACTGCTTCCAAAAAAATAAAAAAGCCCCGATTCCTCACAGTAACAGTGTGCTCCTCCACATCTGCTGGAAGGTGGACAGAGAGGCCAGGACAGTGCCTCCAGCCCAGACAGAAGACTTGCTCTCACGACTGTGCTGGGGCCTATGATCGATGCCAGGGCTGCGTCCTGTCAGCAGCACCTAGGTACATGGTGGTGCCACCACACAGTTCATGACGGGCATGCAGATTCCTACAGATGTCAACATTATTGTATTTCACAATTGAGTAGAAGGGGGTTTCATGAACACCACAGAATCCCAGAGTTGGAAGACAGCAACTGGGCACCAGAATCTCTCACTGCCAATGGAGAAAATGTGGCCAAGGAAACCGGAGAAAAGCCAGAGACTGCAAAATCAGTGCAACATAAACAACTTTTCCTTGCTATCTCGGCTTGGAGAGTGAAGGGCTGCCTCTCTCCATCCATATTTTCAGTACCTCTGTCAGGTCATAACCAGCCAGATCCAAATACTCCAACCACTGTTAACTCCTCCAATCCTCCACAAACCCCAACCCATTCCCAAAGCTGGGACTAACCCTTCCTTTTCCAAGCCACCTAGGAGGGTTCCTGGAGCTATCTGGCCTCGTTGCCAGCATTCTGGAGGCTTTTACATCAGATGGAAGCATCCCCAGGCATAGAACCACATGAATTCTCTGGGGAAAAAATGTGAGGGTAGAAAATGGCATTCTTTGACCAAGACCATGATGGGGGTAAGGGAGCAAAAAGGAGAATGCAGCAATACTTTCTATATTGTTTTGTCTTTGATTGTTCCATAGGCAGCAAAATACTTTGTAACTGAGAGTTTTTGTTATTGTTCAGTCATTTTCAGTCAGGTCTGATTCTTCATGACCCCATTTGGGGTTCTGTGGCAAAGATACTGCCATTTCCTTCTCCAGTTTATCTTACAGATGAAGAAACTGAGGCAAACAGGGTTAAGCGACTTGCCCAGGATCACTCAGCTAGTAAATGTCTGAGGCCAGATTTGAAATCAAGAAGATTCCAGGCCTGGTGCTGTATTCACTCACTGCCCTGCATTAACCTGCACACAAATGGAAGAGAACTGAGGCCAGAAAAAGATCCTGTTTGGTCAGAAGTTGCTGCATTGTTACAGGGAGTTATGTGCCTCTGTGAAGGCTGCGCTGCCTCTACAGAAAGGGGAAGATAGTAGGACTGCTTACATGTAAATTTAATAATCCTCAATAAACCCCACAACCTTTTTATATTTTTTCTCCTTATTTTTATTTTTTTGGAGGCAATTGGGATTAAGTGACTTGCCCAGAGTCACACAGCTAGTAAATGTCAAGAACTCGAGTCCTTCCGACTCCAGGCCCAGTGCTCTATCCACTGTGTCACCTACCTGCCCCTGTTCTTCTTCTTTTTTTTTAACTTAGCTTCTTTTTTTTTGTTTGTTTTATTAATTTGTTTTTAGTTTTCAACAATTACTTCCCTTAGGCTTTTGAGTTTTAAATTTTTCTCTCCCTCCTTCCCCACCTCCCTCCCCATGATGCCCTGTTCTTTTTTTTGTTTGTTTGTTTGCTTTTTTTTTTAAGGCAGCTGGGGTTAAGCGACTTGCCCCGGGTCACACAGCTAGTAAATGTCAAGTGTTTGGTCTGAGGCCAGATTTGAACTCAGGTACTCCTGACTTCAGGGCCGGTGCTCTATCCACTGAGCCACCTAGCTGCCCCCCTGTTCTTCTTAATTGTTAAAAAAAAAAAATTGTCATGACCATAATGGTGCCCTCCTTTCCCTCCCAACTTTGCATCACAGATGTAAGTTCTGTTGGCCCAATTCTCTCAGAGGCTGATCCGAAGGATCATTATAATTTTAGGAAACAAAATCCTGAGAACTGACACTTTTTCATCCCAAGCACAGGTAGATTCAAAATACTGAGTATGAACTTCAATGGGTGGAGGGTGTTGTTTTGTTTCAAATGTTTCACTGATTGGTTTTATTCTTTATACCATAATCATTTCCCACTATCCAACATCCACACTAACCTTCCTGAATATGAAACAAAGAAACCCCACTCAAGTGTAGCTGTCTTGACACAGTGATCATGACTGACATAAGACTACAGAATATTTCACACTCTAGAGAAAGAAAGGGAACACAGCATCTCATATGATACCAACACTGGTCACAGCATTTGATTTGAATTGTCTTTTAATTAATACTTCTTCTTTGTGTACCTAGGCTTCATATTTTATGCACACAACATTAATCCAGATCAGTTTCTGAAGGGAAGAGATTTCTACTGACCTGTAATGCCTTGTTGGCTTCTTTTATATCTTCTATTTTAAGTTTCGATCTAAAAGAGATTAGAAAGAGGTCAACATTGGCTTCTGATGCTTAATGACAATGATCCCCTAGAAAAGTGACTGGGTATCTGGACCATCTCATTTTACAGAAGAAGAAAAGGAGGCCCGGGGAGGTTTAGTGACCTGTCTCAGCTCACCCTAGTGGTGCTGGTCAGAGGCAGGATTGGAAACGAGGCCCTCTGACCCCAGGGCTGGTCCTCTTAATAGTACTGGTACTATCTACTTCACAAGGACTCTTTGAGAATCAAAGAAGAGAATTTATGTGTCACATTTTGTAAAATATGAAGTGTTTCTCATTTGCAGACAGCCCTCACTGCCCCTACTACGTCTCATCTTCTACAGGGTAAACAGACCCTCGGCAGAATCTCTAGTCCCCCCCACTGTACAAGTCACCACCCTTCTTTACTTATTCAGGATTATCAGAATTTCAGAATTGGAAGAAGTCTCAAAGGTGATTAGTTCAACCTTTGGCACTATAAAAACCCTCTCTACAATATCCCTGACAAGGGCTCAGGCCTCTCCAACTCCTGCATTCTGACTAGGGGACTTGGATATACACACCAATGCTCCCTCCAATACCTTTCTATCTCCCAGTTCCTCAAGTCACCCATTTCCAATGACCTACACACAGTGATACAAAGAGATGGTCACACTCTGGATCTGGCCATCACCCACAAATGGACCACTTCCATGTTCATGAACTCCAAAATTCCTTTATCTGATTCTACCTCTTTCTCTGCTTCTCGACCCCCAGCCTTGTTCTTTGTCCTCCTGATGACCTCAACCCCTCATTCTTTCTGAACCATTAATTACCCCTGCATGAGCGACGTTCTCTTCCCTCCCCTATCTTGGTGAACAAGCCCAACCCTAAGATATGCTTTTCTCTACAGCCCCTGACTCCTTATCCTTAAGATGATTTTGCTCTTCCAAACCCCATCCTTCTCTTCTCCTCACTCACTGCTGAATGACGATGGAGAATATCACAAAACTGTACTGGGTGGGATCCACCACAAATTCATATTGCACAATTTCAGCTGGGCCCTCACTATGGCTAGGCAATCCTTTTACACTTCCCTAATTAAGCCCTGGTCCCACTTACCACAGTGGCTTTTCCAAACCTTCTCATCTCTCCTCCAAAAGTCATTCACAAAGAGCTGTTCCTCCTCACATCACACAGATGCCTTCTGCCACTATTTCCTACTTCACCCCTATTTCACATGACCAGATGGTCCTCGCTGAGTTAAGCCCTCTAAAAGCACAAGTGGGTAGACTGTCCCCCTCCATCCTCCCTTACTCTCCCCCTCAGTCTCTCTTTATGTACTGGCTGCTTCTCTACCACTACAAACAGGCCAGTCACTCTGCCCACCCCTGCTCCCCATTCTCACACTACCCTCATTTAATCCAAGCATCTCCACTAGTTCTTATTCCTTCTCTCTCTTAACTAATGGGGTGAAACTCCTTGAGAAGGCTGTCTACAATGGGCACTTCTGCCCGCCTTTCTTCGCCCTCTCTTCCTAACTCTACATTCTGGCTTCCAACCTCATCATGGAGCTGAAAATATTCTCTCCACAATTATCAATGATTTCATAGTTGCCCAGTCAAAAGGCCTTTTCTCCATCCTCACCCTTCTTGACCTCTCTACAGACTTTGATGTGTACATCTGATACAGACGGCTTGCTTATAACCCTCATCTCCTCGGTATTGTCTCCTAAGCTTTCAAGACGCTGCTGCTCTCCTATGGTTCTCTTCCTACATAGCTGACCCCTTCTCTTCAGTCTCCTTTCCTGGCTCTTCAGGTCACACTCACTGGCCAGGAGTCCAGTCCCTGAGGGCTTGGTCCTGAGTCCACCTCTCCCTCTAAACTATTTCATTTGGTGATCTCATCAGCTCCCATGGCTTCAATTCTATGCCAGAAAACTCTCAGATTTACTCATCAGTCACCTCCAGTATCATATCTCCAGCTACTCTTTAAACATCCTAACTGAACATCCTATAGATATAGTAAATTCAACACGTCCAAACTGAACTTTCCCCCCACACTATCCCCTGTTCCTAGCTGCCAAGGGTACCCCTATCCTTCTGGTCACTACTCAGATGTGAACAACCTAGATGTCTGTCTCCACTTTTCACTCTGTCATCCCCCCCCACACAGCCAATCAGCGGTCAGTCCTGTCCTTTCTGTCTTTATAACATGGTTCACATTATGTCCCCTTCTCTCCTCTGACAACACAGCCGCCAGTGCAGGTCCTGCTCACGTCAGCCGAGGCCATCCCAACAGCCTGCTGCTCCATCCCCCGGCCTCCACTCTCGTCCCACTCCAATTCATCATCTGCTTGGCTGTCAAACTGATCTTCCCAAAACACAGCTTCTGACCATATCATTTCCTATATTTAACACTCTGATGGCTCCCTTTTACTTGCTGGATCAAACAGAAGATCCTGTTTGCCTTTCAAAGCCCTTCCTCACCTGGCCTCTCCCCACCTTTCTAGTCTTCTTACACCTCACACTCCCCATGTACTCAGCAACTGAGTGACACCTGCCTCCCTGCTGTCCCTCCTCCTCACCCCTGACTCCTGGCTTCCCTGGCTTCATTCACGTTTCAGCTCAAGTTCCACCTTCTACAGGAAGACTTTCCCAATCCTCCTTCATCTTGGTGCCTTCCCTCTACTCGTCCCCAGTTTCTCCTGTCTGGAGCTCCTTTGTACAAAGCTGCTGGCAGCTGCCTTCCCCAGCAGACTGAGCTCCCTGAGAGCAGGAACTTTGTGTTCTTTACCTTTTTTGTATTCCCAGTTCTTAGCACAGAACCTGGCACACAGTAGGTGTTTATTAAATAGTAGTGACTTAGGTGTTTATTAAATAGTAGTGACTGACTGGTCATTGAGCCTTTTCTAGAAGCTCTCCAGAGAAAAAATGTCCCTAAAACATGGCACCCCAAACCAGACACAATCCTGAGCACATGCTCTCACTAAGGGAGAACAGAATCAGAGGAGAATCCTAGTGAAGTTATGTACCTGCCTAATTTATAGCTTTCCTCTAAAAACTAAAAACTGAATTTCATTCAACATAGTTCACCTTACCCTAGGATCACTTTTAGGTTTTCCATTTTGTTGAAATAGTTGAGCTGCTTCTTCCCCCCCAATCTGTTCTTTGTTGGTTCTGAACAGTTATATACTTTTAAGAATTAACTATTTAAAGAAAGTAAAAAAGAAAAGTTACTCGCTAAGCTTGTTGCCAAGTTCTTGAAGGGCTTGTTCCTGGTCCTGATATATTTTTTTCAACTGTTGGTTTTCATTCTGGAGACTCAGAAATTCCTTCAGAAACAATTTTTAAAAAGATGTCTTAAAACAAAGAAAACATTGCATGGTCTATATTCCATTATTTGGCAACACATTCTAAGTTTTAAGCAAAAAAGAATGTTCCCATAGGTGTACAACTATTTCATAACAGGTATATTCTACCTATGGCTTTCTTTTCATTTTAGCAAAATATTTACACAAAAAAACATTTCATATGCCCAATAAGTTCTGTTATCATGGCTGGCTGTGAAAACGACTGTTTCTAATTTTTCTTGAAAATACATCTCCTTCTAAACAGAACAGCTGAAATAAAATTTAACATTTTACCACGATTTACTTTTTTAAGACTAATGATTTGTTGCGTCTCATTTCTCAGATGAGACAGAGCATCATTCTCCTTTTGAAGATCCTCTTGCAAAGTTTGCCTCCATTCCTTTTCGATCTTCAAATCGGTTTCCAACTGAGCCCTTCGGTCACAAACAGAAACAAAACATCAAGGCTCAGGACAGTTAGTGACACTGGATTTAGAAGTTCATCAAGTTCAGAAAATAGCAAAGACAAGCAGGACAATTTGTTAATACTGTTTTAAATTTCACACACTTAAAAAGTAAATCTGTGCAGAAGTTTATTTTCATATACAATCCTTTTTTGTGTTCTTTATTTGCTGTTTTTAAATTCACAATTAAAATAGATGATAATAATAATAATTAGCATTTATGTAGCATTTTAAGGTTTGAAAAGCTCTTCATAGATGGCCAGTGCTATTTCCTCCAGAAATTATTTGTGGCTTAGAACATATTGTTTCTATATGATATTGAAGTATGAAGAAAAAGCAAATATAGTGTTATAAGAAAATTGGTTTGTAGGATCACAAATTTAGAGCCCGAAGAAACTGGAGAGGTGTCCTAGGAAACGAAAGCCCAAAACGCTGATAGGCAGAGGTAGGACTTGAAATCAGGTCACCTGAGACAACCCTACACACATCCCCTCTCTAGACCGAGCCTCGAATGCCCTTGCAGAAGCTCTGGCTTCTGTTCAGGCCCTTCCTATATGAGGCAATGCCTGATTCTCTCAGTTGCTGGGACTCTTCCCCCTTGCAAAATAATTTGAATTTAATTTTTATATATCGATTTACTTATCTACGTTCATGATGTTTCCCTCCAGAGCAGGGACGTTTCATTATTTTCTGGTGTCTCCAGTGCCAAACAGAGCCTTGCACACGCGCTCAGTAAATGCTTGCTGATCTTGACCCTACCGTTAACGCTTCCTTCCTGCCTGCTTCCTGCCACTCTCACCTTGAAAAACTCCAATCTTGATCACTCCCACGATCCACTGTATCCATTCCTACTCACTGGGCTGCTGAGCCCTGGGGCTGCAAATGGTGGTTATCAAATCTCCACTGGACCTGGCCACAACCAAGCAATCTTTCATTCCTCCCCAGGTGACTCCCAATCACCGGTGGTCTTCTCTGCAGTTCCAAGCCCACTCTTACTTCCTGAAGGCTCCCACAGCATCCCTCCCTCCATCTTCGTAACACACCCTCCACTCGCACTACTGAAAGGTGAGAAACCATTCGCTCTGCAATTGCTCTTCTCTCCTCGACTTTCCTTAGCATCCTGAGCTATTCTCTCTGCTTTTATTCCAGCAGTTTCTAATGAAGAGACCTTTGGAGATGTCTTAGATGCTTGTATTGCTGGGAAGGGTTAAGTTTATCAATATTAGTCATCACACAACGTGGCTGTTATTGTGTACAACTTTCTCCTGGTTCTGCTCACTTCACTCAGCATTGGACCATACAAGTCTTTCCAGGTTTTTCTGAAATCAGCCTGTTCATCATTTCTTATAGCACAATAGTATTCTAGTTCTTCTTTCTTGCCAGGACCAACCCTTGTATGTGCACCTTTAATCCCATCATCTTCCTCTGTCTCTCTCAGCAATTTTTTTTTTTGCAAACATCTCATCTTCTTTAATCTTTTTCTATCTAGTGATTTCTTCTGCCTAAAAACATTCATATAGATCTCCTCATCCTTAAAAAAACCCCATTTTGGCCCTATCATCCTCATGGGCTATCACCTTTTCTCTCTCCTCTCTAGAACAGCCAAACTCCTAGAAAAAGCTACACACACAAATTGCCCCCACTTCCCCTCCTTTTGATACTCTGCCCTTTAGAATCTAGTTTCTAGCCTCATCACTCAATTAAAACTGTTCTCTTCAACTTTACCAATAATCTCTTAATTGCCAAGTCTGATGGCTTTTTGTTAATCCTCATCCTTCCTGACCTCAACATTTATTAAGTTTCTACTATGTGTGAAGCATTGCTGACAAGCCTTCTCTTCTCTTGGTTTTTGTAATACTGCTTTCTCCTGATTTTCCCCCCAGCTGTCTAAGTTTTGTTCTGTCTCCTCTGCTGGATCATCACCTGTATCACATCCCCTAAATGTATGTACACCCCAAAGCTTTGTCATTTGTTTTCTCTTCTCTCCCTATACTCTCTCAATGACCTCCTCAGCTCTTTTGAGTAATTATCACTTTTGTGCTGATGGCACTCAGACCTCTCCGTCAAACCCTAGTCTCTTTCCTGAGTTCCAATCACACATCAACTATGATGCCTATGACATTTCAAATCGTGTCCCACAGGCATCTCAAACATGTCCAAACTCATTATCTCTGCTCCCCCTGCCCCAACCTACCCCTCTTCTGAACCTCCCCCTTCCTGTTGCTGGCTCCGCCATTTTTCCAATTGCCCAGGTGCACAACCTTGGCATCATCCCTAACTCTTACTCTTCTATATAGCCAGTCAGTGACACAATCTTGTCAAGACTTTCACAACATACGTCCCTTTTCCTCCACTCTCATGGCCTCCTAGTTTAAATTCTCATCGTCTCTAACCTGCAATGCTGAAATGGTTTTTGAGTCAGTCTCAACCTTCTCCAAACCACTCCCCACACAGATGCTCAGTGATGTCCCTAAAGCAAACATCTGATCGTGTCATTCCCCTACTGAATCAACTCCAGTGGCTCTCTGTGGTCTCAGAGTTAAATATAAATGTCTTTCTGCTGCCCCTCACACCTGGAGTGCACTCTTTCATTGGTGCCTTTGAGATGCTCAGGTGCTGCTTCTACATAGAGCCTTTTCTGACTCCCCCCTCCCCACCACCATCAGTACCTTCCCTCCCAAACTGCCTCCTATTTATTTCGGATATACTTATGTATGTATGTGTTGTCTCCTCTATCAGAGTGTAAGCTCCCTAAGGGCACGTATTGTTTCATTTGTGTCTTTGTCTCCTCCTCTCCTGGAACAAAGAGCTTAACAAACATTTGTTGGTTGATTGGTTGTTAATAAATGCTTGTTAAAACTCTGAGGTACATTTCTAAAATATATAGAGAATTAAGTCAAATTTATAAGAATACAAGTCATTCCCCAATTGATAAATGGTCAAAGGATATGAACAGGCAGTTCTCAGATGAAGAAATTAAGGCCATCTATAATCATATGAAAAAATACTCTAAATCACTATTTACTAGAGAAATGCAAATCAAAACAACTCTGAGGTATCACATCACACCCATCAGACTGGCAAAGATGACAAAACAAGAAAATGATAAATGTGGGAAAATTGGAACACTACTGCATTGCTGGTGGAGTTGTGAAATGATCCAACCATTTTGAAGAGCAATTTGGAACTATGCCCAAAGGGCTACAAAAATGTGCATACCCTTTGACCCAGCAATAGCACTTCTAGGGCTATATCCCAAAGAGATCATAAAAATGGGAAAAGGACCCACATGTACAAAAATATTTATAGCAGCTCTTTTTGTGGTGGCAAAGAATTGGAAATTGAGAGGATGCCCATCGGTTGGGGAATGGCTGAACAAGTTGTGGTATATGAATGTAATGGAATACTATTGTGCTATAAGAAATGACGAACAGGCTGATTTCAGAAAATCCTGGAAAGACTTGTATGGTCTGATGCTGAGTGAAGTGAGCAGAACCAGGAGAACGTTGTACACAATAACAGCCACGTTGTGTGATGACTAATATTGATAAACTTAACCCTTCCCAGCAATACAAGGATCTAAGACATCTCCAAAGGTCTCGTGATGGAAAATGCTATCCACATCCAAAGAAAGAACTATGGAATTTGAATGCAGATTGAAGCATACTATCTGCTATTTTTTTTCTCTTTTGTTGAGTTTTGTTTCCTCTTTCTGGTGGTTCCTCCTATTGGTTCTAATTCTTACTTACAAGATCACTAATGTGAAAATATGCTTAATAGGAATGTATATGTATAGCCTATATCAGATTGTGCACCATCTTGGGGAGGGTGGTGGAGAGGAAGGGGGAGAAAAATTTTAAATTCAAAAGCATATGGAAGTGATTGTTGATAAATCAAAATAAATTAATAAAAAAATTTTTAAATAAAACTCTGAGGTACCACTTCACACCTATCAGATGTGCTAATATGACAAAAAAGGAAAATGATGGATGTTGGAGGGGATGTGGAAAAACTGGGACACTAATGCACTATTGGTGGAGTTATGAACTGATCCAATTTGGAACTATGCCCAGGGGGCTATAAAACTGTGCAAACCCTTGAATTCAACAATGCCATTGCTAGGTCTACATCCCAAAAACTTGAAAAAAAAAGGGGGGGGGAGGAACCTCTTTGTACAAAAATATTTATAAGGGGCAGCTAGGTGGCACAGTGGATAAAACACTGGCCCTGGAGTCAGGAGGATCTGAGTTCAAATCCGGTCACAGACACATAACACTTACTAGCTGTGTAACTCTGGGCAAGTCATTTAACCCCAATTGCCTTGCAAAAAAAAAAATTATAGCAGTTTTTTTTGTGTTGACTAAGAACTGGAAATTGAAGGGATGCCCATCAACCAGGGAATGGCTAAACCAGCTGTGATATGACTGTAATGGAATATTATTGTGCTAGATAAGCAGGATGATTTCAGAAAAACCTGGAAAGACTTACGTGAACTGATGTAAAATGAAGTGAACAGAACCAGAAAACTTTATACACAGTGACAGCAACACTGTTCAATGAAGAACTGTGAATGACTTAGCTATTCTCAGCAGTACAATGATCCAAGAAAATCCCAAAGGACTAATGATGAAACATACTATTCTCTACGCCTCTAGAAAAAGAACTGATAGTGTTTGAACACAAACTGAAGCATGCTATTTTTCACTTCCTTTCTTTCATTTTTCTTTTATGTGAGTCTTCTTGTACAAAAAGATTAATATGTAAATGTTTTACATGATTGCACATGTATAACCTATATTGTTATCAGGGAAGGGGGAAAGGAGAGAGGAAGGACAAAATTTGTCCTTTAAAAAAAACAAATGTTAAAAAAAATTGATTCAACATGTAATTGGGGGAAAACAAAATATATTTTTAAAAAATAAATGCTTGTTAAAGGAATGAACAAAAAGAATAACATAGGTATCCCCTCACATAATACCAATTACTTGTATTTTTTTATTTTAATCACCACAGGGTCCCACCTTATCTTAAAAGTCAGAGAAATTTGGAGACACTATGTGACAGCCTACCAATTTACACCACAAATCAGAATGCCCAGGGTCTCTGCTATCTAACTGCAATCAAATTTAAAAAGCCATAAATCTGAAATATCTACAAAGGACACTAGCTATTGATCAAGCCCATCACCACAGGGAACACAGAATCAGCAAGCACTATTTCTGCCCAACATTTTTGGATAAAAGCTCATTTCAGAACACCCATAGAAGGTGAAGTAAGGATTGGATGTTCAATCCTTAAGCTGAATGTGCTCTCTCCTTGTGTCCAAGGACACAGTAAACAAATTATACAGATGCTACAAAGCAGATATAATGGGAAGAGGACAGTAAGTTCGAGTGACAGAAAAAGTACAAAAAGAAAGAAAAAGTATTAGCTCACAAAATTAGAAGAATGAAGACAGTCTGAGACTGGCAACCGCCCAGAACAATTCCTGAAACTCTACACACTGTCATGATACCTCTACAGGGTAAACAATATAGAGCCAAGACTTAGCATTGGAGGTGACCCTCAGATGCCACCTGATCCATGCTTCACATTTTAAAGATGAGGAAACTGAGACATAGAGTGACCAAGTGGGGTGCCATCACTGGAGAACATCTATATGAAGCAGGATTTGATCCCAGGTCTTCCTGACTCCAGGGCTATCACTCTAGCATTTATATAGCTCTACAAGGTTTGTAAAGCACTTTATAAACGTTATCCAATTTTATTCACACAATAACTCTATGGAATGAGTATTCGAGATGAGTCTCATAGACATTAAGTGATTTGTTCAAAATCTCACAGCGAGTAATTGAGGCAAGAATCAAACTCAGGCAGGGCTTCCTGACTGCAAGCCCAATGCTTTCCTTCCTATGCTAGGCTGTTTCCCGTGTTTCAAAAGTGTGATGATTTTGTCACTTGTTTAACACCCTATGATTTAGAAATGGAAGGCACCTGAACAATCACCTGATCTGGGGGTTCCTAACCTCTGGGGTTAGGTCCAAGGACCTCTGCATAGATGAAGTTGGGGTCCATGAAGTTGGATGGGGAAAATATATTTTCTTTCACCAATTTCAATTATTAATTTTAAAAGAAAACAATATGATTCTGAGAAGGGTTCACAGGTTTCACCAGAGTGACTGCCAAAGAGGTCCATGTCCCAACAAAGGTTAAGAACTCCAGATGTAATCCAATCCCCTTGTTTTGGAGATGAGGAAACTAAGGCCCAGAAACGTCAGCTGATTTGTAAGAGGTCACACAGACATGTAGTAGCAGAAGCTGGATTCAAATTCAGATCTTCTGACTTCAAATCCAGTGCCCTTTACGCTCTAGGACACTCCCTCCTTATTGAGTAGCTACTATACAAGGTTCTGAAACTGGTACAAACTTGAATAAGACAGACCTTGAATCAAGCAGCTTACAGCATAGTAGAGGGATGAGCTGTTTGTGCTGGAAGAGACAAAATTTAAAGAAGACACTTCTCCTGCCCTTGTGAAGATTCCAGTCTCATAAGACGTATCTGTTAATACGAGGCAGGAAGTGCTAAGACATGAGATGTGCTTGTCACATGACTGAATTCAATTATAAAGGTTAAGTGACTTGCCTATTAATCTCAACAGCCCTTACAGATGCACTTGCTTAACTGACCCCCAAAGGTAGCCTCTGCAGCATCTGTTCCAAAACACCGTTCTTCTTCTCCAACCCTTCCTTTGAGCAGGGGACTCTGACTCATACTTTACTGAAACATCTGACGCTCTTCATCACGAGCTTCCTCTCCCCATTTCTAGTGCTTGAATATCCTCAATTCTCTCCTCTGTTCCAGCCTCAGAAGAACCCACACCCTCAAGGAGTTTGCTCCTCCCTCCTTTCCACCAGTCGGTCTCTCTTCATCCCCTGGCTCCTTCCCTGCTGCCTACAAACACGCCCAAACCGCCCTGCCCTTTGGTAGCCTTCACCTAAGCCTACCATTTCAGATGCCGTTTCCTCTCTTCCTCTTTCCTTTCACAGCCTTTCACCTAGAAATGGTTATCTCTGCTGTCTTCATTTCCTCCCACCCCACTCACAATCTGGCTTCTGACCACTGGCTCCACCACTTGGTCTCTCCAAAAAATTACCAATAATCCCCTTAATTGCTAAATCTAGAGGGTTTTTTCTCAATTTTCAACCTTCTGAACGTCTCCATGGCATTTGAAACGGATGACCAGCCACTCCTGCTGGATTTCTGTGATGATGCGCTGTCCTGGTTTTCCTCCTACCCGCCTGGTTGCTCTAGCCACACATCCCATCACGTGTACCCTGGACAGCCAAAGACTCTGTCCCAGGTCTTCTCTTCTTTCTAGACAGATGATTCAATAAGCTACATACTTAGCCCTAATCTCTCTCCAAAACTCCATTCCCACACCCCAAAAGACTACTGCATGCCTGCACCTCAAACACATCCTGTCTACCATGGGACTCATCTCTCTCCTGCTCCCCCCAGTGTCTTCTGTCAAGGGCATTGCCACCCTTCCAGTAGCCAAGGTCACCTGTGATGTGCTTTCCTCTTCTCCTCCTGCCCCCACACCC
>NW_020954625.1:6110961-6296197 GCF_900497805.2 Vombatus ursinus | reverse complement strand
GGCCACGTCTTGGCGACTCTGCCTGCACAGCTGACCCCTCTGTCGGACACTTAAAGCTCTTTATAACATGGCTCCTCACCTTCTTCTTCTTCTAAGTTTTATTAACGCTTTTTGCTTTTGGATAACATTCATCTCCAAATATAGCCCTCTCCTACTCAGCAAGCTTTCCCTTTTAAGAAATTTTTTTGTTACAAGTTCAATAAAACCAATCAAAACACTGTCACAAAGTACATATATAACATTCTATCCAATTCATCAAAATAATAATAGCTCACATTTATATAGTGCCTACTATGTGCCAGGCACTGTGCTAAGCTATATTATTCCATCTGATTCTCACAGCAACCCCGGGAGGTAGGTGCTATTATCATCCCCATTTTACAGATGAGGAAACTGAGGCAAATTGTGGTTAAGGGTCATTCAACTGATAAGTGTCTGAGGTCAGACTCGAAGAAGGGAATGACCCATCCTCTTTTCAGACCAATCTGACACCACTCCCCTTAACATGGCTTACTTGAACTTTCTCATCCATGACTCTTCTCTCTTTGGTCTCCATACTTTTCACACAGGCTTTCTCCTCCCCTCAGAATCCCCAGCTCCCCACATGAGCCTGAGCTCAAGTTCACATCTCCCACCTAAAGCACTTTCCATGACTGCCCAGTTGTTAGTACTCTCTCCTGCCCCCTGAAATAACTCTGTATTTATTTTGTCCACATTTGCGTTTATCTGAGTACATGTTTGCCTCTGGTAGAATGTAAGCTCCTTAAAGGCAGCAGCTGTTTTGTGTGGGGTTTTTCGGTCTTCATAGCTTCAGAAATGAGCGTGATGCTACTAAACAGTAAAGAAACACTCATTGACTTAAAGTGTGTTAAAAGGGAACACATTTGGGCACCACAGCAAATTAATGTTCCTGTTTTGAAGATTAACCCCAATGTTTCTGCAAAAAGTTAGCATTTCATTTTAAGTAATATGTATTCCCATTCAAGATCAACATATTCCCTAGTGGAATGAATCTAGATTTTATAATAGTAGTCAAGGTAAGTCAGACAAACTCCTATTTGAATACTTTACCACGCGGAAGAGGTAATCCCGGCATTCTGAAGGTTATGCCAATGGAGAAGAAGCTTTGGCAAGTCCTCCAGGGCAGACACATTCTGAGCATGGTCTTGGCAACAGATTAACTCTTCTTTCCATGGACTAATTGACCTGACTACCACAAAGCAAATTTGTTGGCTTTGGCAATCCATGAAACAAAGAAAGGAACAAAAACAGCCCTCAGTCTTGTGGGACTCCCTTCCTCACTGGAATACATATGTTTCATTAATAGAGGGATACTGATACCACGAATGTACTGAGAATGGTCCAAGAACATTAGCTCACAGACTGCCACATGTGAAATAATGACAGCATCAGCAGATACCTACGGCCACAATCAACAAATGGGTTTTTTAAAAAAGATACTGGCAACACCAATCAATTCGTAAAAACTGATTAAGTGTCTGTGTTCTAGGCACTGTGAGGGGCACTGGGGAAATAAGGACAAGAACAACTCAGTCCTTTCCTGATTACATTTTAATGGGAGAAACCCCACTACCACACAAAAGCGAATACAAGATGAAGTGATGATGGGGGACATCTGCGGACATCAGAACAAGCCTCGATTATAAGATAAAAGGAAATATTGCTATATTCTTTCCACTACGGGAATGTATTAAGAGAAAAGATATGTATGTACACGTACACACACACACCCCTCCATATACGTCTTTGGATAAAAGGGAGAGGATACTCACAGCTGTGTCTCCTTTTGGGATATCTGTTTCTGCAGGCTGTCAGACTGACTCAGACACTCTTGTTCAAATTTTTCATCCTCATTCTTGGCTTCCATTTGAGCCTTCTCTGCTTGCTGCAATCTGGTGTAATTCAAATCAACTTTGGGTAAAACTGAGGCTAGAACTAGGGTGTAAAAGGGTGAAGAAGACAAATAAAAGAAAAATGGGGAAATAGAAACATTTCTAAATAAAAACAAAGTCTGGGGGAAACTTACAAACTCAAATGAGAAAGAGCCACACAATGCCTAAAAATGGCTTCCGTGATTTTCATTATGCCGTATAATACACCCAGGACACGGTCTTCAGATTTACTTTATTTCTTGTTTATGATTAACAATGCAAAGCAGTACAACTTTTATCACTTTACATGGAGTTTAATCTAGATTACAAAGTAAGCATGTGCATTACTGCCTTTTAAAAAACTGCCAAGTACAGCCCCTCCATTATCAACATTAATTAAGCAAAGAAGTTGCAATATGCTACGTGTCATATGAGAATACAGGAGCCACGATATGACTGCATAATAAGGCCAAGTGCGGAGAACGGCGCCCACCTCCAACAACAGCACATGCTGCAGCATTCTTCCCGTCTCTACTGAATGACTATAGTGCTGTTGAGTTTTTTAAATTTAAGAATATTTCTCTGGTAGTTGGCACTGTGGCTCCCTAGACCACATGCTCCCACCACCAAATGAATTAAGAGTGATTAGCTAAAAATACTGTGTGTGTTACTTTTCTTTTCTTATGCATTTGGGACCTTGATTTCCTACTTTGGGGTCTTGTCTCTTTTCACAACATGTGCTTATTTTTTCTGCTCTGTTCTCCCACAGCTTCTGCTATGAGAGATTTTTTAAAATTTGATTTTACAGGTTTGAAGCAGACTGCTTATTTTTAAAATAAAAGCTCTCCAAAATATTTCTGGAAAATGTGACTCTAACTGGAAGATGCAATAGCTATTGATGTCTAACCAGTCAAATTCCAGCTGGTCAATTTGCTTTCACAATTACAACTGCGGAGTCACAGAAATAGGTATTTCCCTTAGGCTTCTGTAGAAGCTGCTATTTCCCCAGGTGAATAAGGAAGGGAAACCACCATTGAATTTATGTCTTTGAAGGCTAAAATAAATACAAATTCAGGAACTTGTAAACTCCCCATAGCTTTCCTATACTATGTAAGGGGATTTTTGTTTTGTCAGGCCCAGCAAGGCAAGACTTATTGTTGTGCTACTGTCCAAGAAGGCTTAACAGAAGTGGCAGGCAGGAAAGGTAGTCAAGCACAAAGACAGCCAAGGTGTGGGTAACAAACTGATATTTAAAATGCTGTAAAAATCAGGGTACAGCCCTAAGGGAAAGAGAGTGCCAAAGGAGAAAGAAATCTGTCAGCACAATGTGGAAACAAAGGTCAATTTAATTTTAAACAATTTTATACTTTACATTAAAAAGTAGCTGGAAGATAAGAAGACTGTGTTTGATAGCCCTGACCTGCAATGGCTCAATACCAGAATTAGTTCGAGTGCAGTGAAGTTTGGGAGGAATCCAAACCCACGAGCTCACTTTATGGCAGTGCATTACCACAGCAAAAAGAGTCCAGGGGCTTCCTAACACCCTTTTGTAATATTTCATCACATCGTTTTCTTTTATATTTAACAAGCTGTACAAATGCAAACACCCTTTTAGAATTTTTAGATACAGCAGGCATGAGGCGGCTTCAGAAAGATATATCTTTCACCAGTTTGTACTGGGGCTGCGTGTCACTGCTGGCACACTTCACAAATGACATTGCAATAGTCCTAGTTTGAGTTAATAAATCTTTATCACTTCAGGATGGGATGGACAGAAATCAAAGGCAAGAGAGAAGTAATAAAAATGTCCAAAATGTAAAAATTGGGATAAAAGAAACAAAAGAAAAGAGAAAAGAAAAAAAGAAGAAAAGAGGATGTCAATAAAAGAATATTCATGTCAAGAAAGCTTTAAATAGTTATGTTTTTCATTGGTAGATTTAAAGAAAGCAATGGTAAGACATATGCTGACACCAGTATGACACGGTAATGGAGGTTTATTACATTTTCCAACAATAAAAATGAAAAATCCCACCTACAAATGATTAAATCTAAACAAATCTCTGCTATACTTGACCCAGACAGGTATTGTTTTAACATCTTTAAGCATCTTTTTCTCTCACCAAGTGTCTGTACATCAGATATGAAATACTCCAAATGGTTTTATGTACTTGGATGTAAAACTTGGCATACTTGTAGGTCAAATATACCTCACAATCAACCCCCTACCACCTGAGAAATAATTAATGGCATTCCGCTGTGGCCAGTGTGGAAGGTGATAGATAACAGGCTATTAGAGTGCAAAGGGACCTAAGAGATCATCTGATCCAAACTCCTTATTTTATAGATGAAGGAACAAGCAGAAAGAAACACACCTTAAACGCCTACTCTGAATGCCTGTTTCTAGATAGGTACATGAGGAGAGACAGTGGAGATGACAGTCAATATGCACTGAAGTCAAAGAGAGCTCATTTTACCCTTGGTTTTCTTCCCTACAAGGCAACTATTTCCAAACAACAAAAACCAATGGTAAAATCCTGCCAGTTTCTTCCAAACAGGTCATTAACCTAAAACTTTGCTAGACAAGCAGCTTTGGTGGCAGGTGGCAGGTGGCAGGTGGCAGAGTGCAGTCAGGGAAAACGAGTGGAAGGGATGAAGAAGCAGCAAATGCTGTGGATGCCCTACCTTTGCTCCAGCTGTTTCATGGCAGCAGTGATTTTATTGGTTTTGTCCTCCAGTCGACCAATTATTTCATTCTTTTCTTTCAAGCCCTCTTCTGAACCCTAGTTGAAAACATTAAAGCTGCAGTGATTTGGGGATTACTAAATCCTAACATTTAACATATTTTTTTTTTACCAGATTGTTCATTAAAAGAGTAAATTAATTCAAATTTTCAGTAATGTTACTTTCTACAACACAAAGCAGTTTAATCATTTAATATATTGACGGGCAAAAAAAGAAAAGCAAAAACAACTCGGGTGATAAGATTTTCCTTCAATGTTGTCTCAAGGTAACAGTGTTTATCCTCTTAAAAGGCCTCTTTTTTTCATCTGAGTTAGTTTTTTAATTGCTTTGGAGTACAAATCTTCTGAAGTATAGTGGCATAAAAGCAAAGGGTTAATAAAAGTTGCAGAGAATTATCTGATCAAAACAGAAAAGGTGGCAGGTTGTAGTATCACAAGAACCAAAGAAACAACTCTAGCTTTGTTTTTTGCTTGTATAGTTTCAGTTTTAACCATTCTGGTCTTCCCTAATGCAGAGTAAATGGAGAGAAGTCATTAATGCCTAACAAAAGGATTCCCTTGTCACTGCCATATAGCTAAAAATCGCATTTCTTCTTCTTGGTAATAATAGTGATAGCTAGCATTTATATAGTGCTTTAAGGTTTGCAAAGCAAACCTTTACCTATGTTGTGACATTTGATCCTCCCAACAACCTTTTGCAGTAGGTGGATTATTATTATTCCTATGTACAAGTGAGGAAATGGAAGCCAACAGAGGCCAGCACCTTGCCCAGAGTCACAGAGCTGGTAAGGGTCTGAGGCTGGGGTTGAACTCAGGCCTTACTGACTCCTGGGGCGGTGCTCAGTACCCTCTGTCGCCCTCTAGTGGCAGTTACAAGCTTGCGTCCAGTAGTCCATATGTGAAGCTGACTGCCTGCACCTTGACGCCTCCGTCTGCGGGGTGACTCCCAATCCCCAAAGCTCACACTGACTCTTCCTCAGCTTGTAAGAATGTTTCTTTACCTGCAGCTTCTGATACATCTCTATGTTAATTGCTTTAACGTCCTCCAGTTGTTGTCGAAGGCCTATAAGAGTATCTTGTTTCTCATGAATGTCTTTTTCCAGCAACTTCATGGCAAGCTCAATTTCATGTTTCATGCTAACTTGCACCATAAGCTCATTCTCCACATCCTGAAATTTGAGCACACACAGTTTACAGGGTCAACTCACAAAATGAGAGAGTGTAGAAGTCAATGGCGCTTTGGAGACTATGCCAGCTCAACCCTCTCATTTTACCACTGGGTAAATGGAGGCCCCAAGAGCTTCAGTGACTAGCCCAAGGTTACAGAGGTAGGAGTAGGGAGGAGGGCTGGGATCTGAATCAGGTCTCGCATCTCCAAATCCATCACTCTTTGGAGTACACCCTCTTGCCACAGATTTGCATTTTTCTTACAGTCATCAAGTTTTTCTCTCATATACTTATCATCATGTATATTGTTTATATATTACATACATCCTATCCCCATACTACGTAAGCTCAGTGAGGGTAGGACCATGTCTTATTTAATCTTTTCATCTTTTCTAGAACCCAGTCTGGTGCACAACAGTAAGTGCTTCCGAAGTTTTGTTTTAAGGCAAAAGTGAATAGAGGGGAGTTGTTTTTAGCATCAAATCTTCAAAGAAAGTTAATTTTCAATGAAAACAAATGAAGTCACATACAGGGAAAAGGACGGAACAAATCTTCATTCCCAAAGATGGATGACAATTAGGATGGTATTGTTGATAATAACAATAACTGACATTTCTGTGACATCTTTAGGTTATAAAGTACTATATACATATATATATAGAGAGAGAGAGAGAGAACAGGCACACGCTGTCAGACAAAGTCACCGTCTACATCAGTACTGGCTGATTGTTTTTGTTACAAGGCAGGGCTCTAGGAGACGCAAAAAAAATCAGAAAATGAATGTACTGTAAAAATGCCTTATTGTTCGAGTGGTGCTTTAAGCCTTTCTCTTCCCAGTGTCTCTCCTAATTTAACATTAGTGGTGCTCACTTGTCGTAACTGGGATTCTTCTCGGAGCTGTCTGCGGGCTTCGTTGTACATCTCGTCCAGTCCCTGACGAGACTGTTTGTATGTCTGAAGCTCAGTCTCCACGTCTACTTTGGTAACCTAGGAAGATGACCAAAGCGTACAATTCCACATCCGTTACCACGAGAATACAGAGAAATTCATTCTGATACAAGACTGGCCCAGAAACACAAGACAACCAACCCACCAGCAAGTATTTCACGTATAAGATTTCACCCTATACTCCAAAGCTGTGATCATCAAAACAATTTGGTCCTGGCTAAGAAACAGACAGATTCATCAGTGGAACAATATATGGAAACAAATAAGAATAGCAGCCTGCTATTTGATAAACCAAAAGATCCCAGCAATTTGGGCAAGAATTGACTATTTGACAAAAAACTATTGGGAAAAATACAAAGTAGTCTGGAACAAACAGGTATAGACCAACATCTCCCATCATATACTAAAATGAGCTCCAAAGGGTACATGATTCAGAACTAAAGGGGCGGCATCATAAACAAATTAGAGGAGTATGGAAGAAATGACCTGTTGGATCTAAGCAAGAGAGAGGGAGAGGTTCACATGAGGTAAAATGGACAATTTTGATTACATGAAATTAAAAGGGTTTTGCACAAACAAAACCAATAAAGCTAAAATTAAAAGAAAAGCAGGAAACTGGGGGGAAGGAATCTTTGAAGTGGGTTTCTGTGAGGTTTCATTCCAGAGCTAGACAGGTAACTGAGGCAAATTATAAAAACAAGAGTCATTCTCTAATTCCCAAACGGTCAAAAAATACAACAAGGAAGTTGTGATTGGGGTTCTCCATCATACCTATCAGTTAGGCTAGGTTGAAAAAAAAAAAGGAAAATAGCAAACACTAAAGGGGATATGGGAAAACAAGTACACGACTGCACTACTGGTGGAGCTGTGAAATGGCCTAGCCATTCTGAAAAGCAATTTGGAAATATGCCCCTAAAGCTATTAAAACATGCACACCCTGTGACCTAGGCTTATATCACCTAGTATCACCCTGTGATACTAGGCTTATACCCCAAATGAAAGAAAGAAGACAGGGACACCATGAACAAAACTATCTATAACAGCTCTTTTCCTAGTGGCAAAGAACCGGAAACCCGAGGAGATACCCATGAGCTGGGGAAGAGCTGGACAACTTATGGCATACAAATGTGTGGGAATGCTATTGTGCTGTAGAAACCTGGAATTGATGCAGAATAAAGTGAGCAGAACCAGGAAAATAATTTATATAGTAACAACGATACTGTAAAGACAAACAACTTTGAAAGGTCTGGGGACTCTGATCAGCACAATGAAAACCATAACTTTAGAGAATTCTTGATGAAACATGGTAAAGAAAAACCTCCAGATACAGAAGTGGGTGGATTCAGAGGGCATATGGAGGTAAATTTTTTTGGACATGCCTAATGCAGGAATATTTTGCTTGACGATACGTGTTTGTAAAAGGCTTTGCTTTTCTTGTTTTCTTAATTGGGGGAAGGTGGATGTTCGAGGGAGAGAATTCAAAGCTGATTATAAAACTGCATTTCAAAAAAGAAAGTATTTCATATGTACCTCTAAATGTTGTTGTGTTTTCATTAAAATCAGTTTATTTTCGCTTCGTAACTGATGATTTTCTTCTTGGAGTTTAATGATATTGTTCTTTGCTATTGCTAACTACATATGAAGAAAAATGGACAAGAAGAGAGAACATAAACAACTTTTTTGTGAATAATTAGTCATTTAAAATCATTACTAAAATCTTTTTAAACTTATTCCCCCTGCATAGGATTTGTCCACTTGCTTTATGCACCTGTTCCTACTCCCCAAAAAGTTATGCTCAGAAATATAAGCTAGGGAAAAATAAAATCCTCAAATAAGAGTTTTATATTTCTATACATAAAATCATAGGATCATATGAGCAGAACTTGAAGGGACATTAAAGATCATGTAGTCCAACTCTCTTTTTAAAGATAAGGCAACTGAGGCTCAGAAAGTTGCCTGGGTGACCAGGCTCACACGCCCCTGGATTTAGTGTTGGCAGGCACCTCAGAAGTCATCCTGAGCCCAACCACCGCAATTCTACAGGTGAAGAAAGGGTGGCCCAGGGGGGTGACATGACTTCCCAGAGTCACATGGGCAGTAAATGGCCAAGCCAGGATTCACACCCAGGTCCTCGGACTCTAAAACCCAGGCTCTCTGCACACTGTCACTCCCAGCATGCCCCTCAAAGGCACCTGCCTCCTTTGTACTCCTCTTTGCATTTGCCTCACCCTCAACCGTTGGAACTTTCTACTCTGGCAAGAAGGGGTATGAAGGAGCCACTGCCCCTGCCAATCTAACAAAAATGTGTCTTCTACTCTCCAGTCAAATTAAAACTAAAGAAATTATTTTAAACGTTTACTTCTTTTCTTTTGGAGTCCTTACTTCTTATATTCATTTAGCTGACAATATATGATAAGCAGGAAAGTATCTGGTAAAATACACAAAGGCCACTTTGATAAACATAAAGACTTGAAAGTCATTTCAAATGCTAAGTCCTTTAGCAGGTTCATTTTTAAACATTTTTATTACTGAGATGACTACTTACTCAAAAACTCAATAAGAAAATTCACAGCATCAATTTAAAGGACAAGAGAGGAACAGGAGACACAGAGCAAACATCAGGCCTGTGGCCCCACTGATTTCTATGAGGCAGCTCACACTAGTATCAATGAATGAATGAATGAATGAATGGGAGTTTACATGGCAAGTCTCTGGGGCAAGGGCAGAATTACCACCAAGCATGTTTCCACACCACAGAGGAGCTAAAAAAGGAGTTTCTCTAATCAAGAGCTCTTTATTGAGTAACTAAATTTATGAAAATTTTCTTTGAGAAAACTTAAACTGAAATTTCTCAAGAGGCCCAAGAGAGTCAGAAGTATTAGGGATTATTATTAGTATTATTACATTAAATAGTTAATTTTTCTCTGATGTCATTTCAGGGATTTAGCAATAAAGATATGATTGGATGAGCACTTGAGCACACTCCATCAAATTATCTTGGGCTCACTAATGTAAGACCTGAAAAATCTAGACCAACTCAAAAAAATTAGGCTCCAGGTAAGAACAAATTTCAATTAGAAAATAAGTTTTATGGCACTAAGTATATTTTTTTCCATATCTACTATTCCAATGACCTCAATAATTATGGGTATAGGCCCATTTTGCTGGCTAATGAGTTTTTCTTCAAACTATTGATAAAGCTTCCTGAATAGGGAATGAATCACAGACCTGGGTTCAATTTGCTTTGTCTCTAATTAGCTTGGAACAACCACCAATACAAACTACTACATGGGGTCATTCTGGTAACAAGAGGGGAAGTAACTGTATAATAATGCTTGTGTAAGTCTTTTGGCTAGACTAAGATGGACAGATCTATTTTATTAGGACGGTATGATTATAAGCAAAAATTAGCTATGGCTAAAGTGGTGTTTAAGTACTAACTGCACACCAGCTAAAGGTTGGAGGGTTTAATGCTTTATTTACAATGCCCCAAAGTTTCCTCCTGAGGACCTATTCCCCAAAGCTGACCTACTAAGGCATCTCACAGTCAAGCAGGCCTAACCAGGATCCTGGTTACTTTTTTTCCAGGGATTTAACAACAGTTATCTCTATCACAGATATTACACAATGCCTTTTTTATAAGGGCTTACATAAAGTTTATACTTATAATCAGAATGATCATATTATTCACCAGGCCTCTGAAATAAAGTTATACGTTACTGAATGTCAATACCTCTTCAATCAGTCTAGTGTTTGACTTTTCTAATGAATCAACTCTCGAATGGAGGCTGCTGACTGTGCTGCTGAAAGTAATAGAAATAAATTATCATTTAAAATTACAACAAACTCAAAGAGGTAAACCCATGTATTACGACAAACCCGATGCAGGTTGGCATGAGCCAACTTCCCAGCCCAGACTGTAGGTTGGAAGATGTTTTATTGAGTTGGATCCTGATTTCATTTCTTGCTTCACTGGGGGAGCAATAACTATACAGCCAAAGCTTTCATACACTTTGCATCACAATCTTCTTTAGGGTTTCCTGTTGCTTCATGACTATCCCCCTTTTCAGGTAACATTATCTGCAACTGGCATCAATGTAAAGTTGTATTCTGTAAATTCTGAATAGGGCACATTTAGATATTATTAAATGCTATTAAAATACAAAAGATGGTTTATATTTGAGTAAATACGGTTGAACCATAGGAGTTAGAGCTGGAAGGAATCTAAGATACTTAATTTAATGGCCCCCTCTTTTTATTACTGAAGAAACTAAGTCCCATCAAGGTCAGATCACTTGCCCAAAGTCATACTGTTAGTAGCAGAACTATCAAAATACTTGGGCAATAATTTGCATTTCTACTCTTTAAATCTAAACAGGGGTTCCATGAAGAACACATGTATGGTGATCTTAAATTCCATGCCTGTTTTGGTTCCTCTCTGTATCTTTTTAACATTCAGAGGGCCTTCCAAAGTAACCCTGGGATTGGGAAATATGGATGTAAAGTGTCCTGAAATCTCTAAGCATCAGGAACCCAGTTGATCTGTACAAAATGAGAGGCCAATTATGGGCACAGAAAATGTTAACAGAAGCAACTTGTACTTTTTAAAATCTGTACAAATAAGCTTGAAACATTGTGGCTTTTATTTTCAATTTTTAGCTTTACACCTTCTTTTTGCTAGGATTCCAACTTACCTCTAATGAAATGTTACATAGTTTATGCTCACAGGAAGGGTTCATAGAAGATGTTTTTTCTTTCTTTCATTTTTTTTTTAGGCAATTGGGGTTAAGTGACTTGCCCAGGGTCACACAGCTAGTAAGTGTCAAGTATTTGGTCTGAGGCCAGATTTGAACGCAGGTCCTCCTGACTTCAGGGCCGGCGCTCTATCCACTGTGCCACCCAGCCTCTCCGTCATAGATTTAACAAACCTTACAACTGTCTCACTAAGCAAACCTCGGAGTGTGTTAGTTTCACTACTAAAAGAAGAAAAGCTTCAGATTCTAGTCCCCCCAAACCCAGGTCCCATCATTCTTCTTCAACAGATCACAGGGAAGGATTCACAACAGCATCTGGACAGCAACACTGTCCTTGGACCAGAACCAATGTTGGACCGGCCGGCCACTCCAGGGCCTACCCAATGGGGCAGGACTCTATTTTTCTGGCCTTCTCCCATATCCCCGCCATCGCTCCATGGAACTATTCTTTGTTCCTCAACCGTACTTTCGTGGCTCCCGCCTCCCTAGCTTTGCCTGCACTGTTGCTCAGCATCCCAATGCCCTGCCTCCCCCTCTTTACATGCTCAACCCTTGTCTCTCATTTAAAGTCCAAATCAAAAGCCACCTCCTCCAGGAATCTTCTCTGATCCCCCCATGGTCATGAAGGACCATTTCCTTCTAAACATGGACATGTTAGTATGCATTTTTCATGCAATATTACACACTACAACTACCTACGTATAGGTCACATTCCCCTCCTACCCGGTAAGCTCCAGGAGACCACAAATTATGCCCTATCTAAATGTGGCACCTATAAATAAAAAAAAAATTTTTTTAAATAAAAGTGGCATCTATCCCAATGTCTGGCACAGTGTTTTGCACAAAGCAGGTGCCTTAATATTTGTGGAATAAACCACGTACATAAATATAAAGGATGCATTTAGAAACATGGTTCTGCATATTTATAATGTAATAGTAAAAATGCATCTTATTATATCTGTCATGTTTCTTAAAATACTTAAACAAGTAAAAAGTCCTCATCAGATGGCTTCTGCTGCCAACTCCATCTGGGGAAGGAGAACCACTGCTTTTCCTTCCTCCTGTCAGGCCACTATCCTAGGATTATGTCTGACAAGATGACTGCCATACAAATCTCAGAATCCCAGATCTGGGAGCTCCAGCATAGCTCCCACCCTCAAGCTGCTAGAAGGTGAATAAAGGTTCTGAGGTAGAAGGTGGTCCTAAGCAATGTCCCTCACTTGATCATGAACTATACAGCTTTGAGATTTAGAGCAGAGGGAAAAATTACTTTCTGAATTACCAAAATCTTAGCAATAATTCCCCAAGTTCTTCTGTTTTTCTCAAAATTTAAGGAAAAATATATAGATTTCTTTAAAAAAAAAAAACAAAAAAAACAACTCTCCAGTGTTTCCTGCCCACTGAAAATGAATCTCGTCTCCAGTAATTTCATTGTACTTTAAACCCAATGACATTTCCTCTTACCAAAGAAGAGATGAAAGGAATAGGGCCAAGCTGACCTGAAAGAAATCCAAAGTAATACTTAAAAATCTATTTATTATGTATCCATAAATACTTACTTCAGTTGTCTATTTAATTCTTCAACATAATTCTTCTGATCCAAAATGGCAGCAATTTGAACATTCCTAAAATAGAGAGCAGTTACCTTAGCGCTTTTATGGAAGTGTATGCACAAAAATGTATCACAACATCCAGAAAGAACTAGACAGATATTTTTGTAAATTCTGTGATAAGACTGCAGCATTTTTCTACAAATAATAAAAACCAAAAATCCTATAATCATATGATAATGAGCTGAACAGATAAATATTCAAATTACAAACATGTGCGTATGTACACAAACATGTGTAAATACATAAAATACTAAAATGGATCTGTAATACTGATGATTTGGGTGTTCCTTTGGGTGTTCTTTTGAATGACACTGATTATAATCCATTCATGTCTGTCAAAACTGTGTGACTTCTGTCCACGTCTGCCTATAAATTCACTACAGGAGGTCCATCAAAAGTGTTTACAATGCCTTTATTATTTTCTCCTGATCTTGAGAAGATACTAATAGAGCACTCGGGGCAGTCCCACTGGCAGTCCCTAACTCTTGCCACAATGGTACACTTCCCTAATCCATTCCATAACAATCAATTACCAAACATTTTACCTAGCAATGCTTTTACCTACTATATGCCAGGCAGGGTACTAATTGCTAAATGACAGTAATCTTAGTTAAACAAATGGTTTGCTGTGCCAGATATAAGAAACACTACCATTGGTTGATCTATAAGCAAATGTACTCGTCAACATAAGCTTTTAAAATGTTCCATAGGACTGTACTACCAGATTGAAGCTGTTCCAGTAGAGTACTTCTGTGAATACTTTTTCTCAAATATATCACTGTTCAAAGAGGTTTGGGTGTATACAAACACATTATTGGAAGAAATGAACAGCAAGACTTTTTTTTTTTAACTGATCTTTCCCACTTGGCTTCATAAAATTTATTTTAAAAAGGGAAAATGAAGAATGGCAGGAAATCTATTGCAAAATTAACACTAAATTCCCCATTATTAATACATATGGCTGAATTAACACTGACTTACACAGAAAATTTATACTGATTTAGACACAGCTTTGTGATTTATCACAAAATAAACCAATATGTGTGAAACAACTTATGAAGATCATACCTTTCTTTATTTCCAATATCCTCTTCATTCTTTAAATACATAGAAAAATCGATTACCCCAACCTGGAGTAAATAAAATTATTTTTACTTAAATAGGAGGAATGATACAATCTTAAAATAATAAATAATTTTTATCAGAAAGCTTTATTAATATGCACTCAATTGTGTTCTTAAAAAAACTTAAAATGACACAGTAATAATTGACATTGATATGATGCTTTAAAGTTCATAAATGACTTTGCATATGTCCTCATTTAAGCCCTACAAACAACTCTGTGGGGTAGATATCAGCATCTTTATTTTTATGGATGAGGAAAGTGAAGTAGACAGGCAGAATCTGAACGAGGTCTCCTTAACTCTAAAGCAATCGCTATCCACTGTTTCCTTCTGTTCATCCCTTCTCAAACCCAACTCTGAACATTATTTCCCACTTACCTGGGAGTCCAAATCCTCTCCCTTCACACACAGATTAGCATCGATCACATTCAGGCCTACCAAAAGCCCAACAATAACTGCTCCTTCTTCTTCCATCATGAGGGCATGATATTCATAGAATTCACTGACAAATTCAACAAAAGTCAAATCACAAATTCATTTCAAGCAATGAATTTTAAAATCTGGCCAGAGAAATACATTTTCAGACTTTCTGAAACAAAATAAGTAACTTTTGAAAAATTAAAATTAAAAATTACTTCTCATCATAGACTTATGAAGGAGATAATAATGGGAAGGGCTGAAAACAGAAACTGAATACCACTATCAAGGCAAGTCATCAAAGCAGGATGAATATAAAAACTTTGCCCAATGCCTTTACCAATAAGCTCAAATGTTTTATTCAATTATCTGATTTCTAATTAATTATCAGACCATTCTTATGAAATTATACTTACTTATAACTGTCATTCCAATTAAAAGAAGGGAAAACCAAGATTTGATGACTTACCCATGGTCACATAATGACAGAGGCAACAAAAAACCAAAACCAGAATCTAGTTTTCCTGACTCTCTCCTCAAAAGGAAAGGTACAAATAGAATTTTATCTAATACAACCAAAAAAAAAAAAAAAAGCCTAAAGGCTTTCCTATTTCACCTTACATCCATGTTTAAAACTTTTTATTTAGAATGCAAAAGAAAGAGCTTATGTTTAGCTAGGTATTGCTAGAAAAGGCAAGGACTGTGGTATTAAAATTAATATTCCAATACAAATGGATATTCAGAAAAATAATTCATTCAAGAAAATAGAATCAGCTTTAAAAAATTACTAACCATACTATTTACTAACCTTAGAAGATCCCTTTGAATTATCAAGCAGCGCAGATAATCAGCCATTTTCTTTTGCATGAGGGCCAATCGTAACCATGCTCTGGCACGACCCAGGGGTGTCCTAGAAAAACCAAGCAAACAGACCAAAAAGCAACTTCAGTAACCTAAAGTCATTAACCACAGAACTAATCTGTTAAGAGACACATTTATGGGGGTAGGGGGGAACAAAAAACCAGCAATTCATTTATAGTTTGGGGCCAATTTCTGCAGTAAGTGAAATCTCTAAAATCCCTGGGAGTCATTTGTTTGCCTTGAAGAGAATTCCTCTAGGACACCAAAAGGCGAGTGCTTTCAAGAAGTAACTCGCTATAGAGAAGCTTCTTTCTGTTGAGCACAGAGGTGGGGACCTACAGGTGCTGAATGTTGCATATGCTGTTCAATGTGGTTTTCTTTGGTTTTACTACTTATTGACCTTGGAGTGCTGGGCAAGTCACTTTCCTTCTGGGTCTCAGTCTCATTTTCCATAAAATGGGGTGACAGAACTAGGTCATTTCTAGGGTCCTTTCCATCTTTAAGGTTTTTTTTACCCTATTTTAAGAAAATTTGCCTAATTAGAATAATTTAGTCAGTAGATGAGACCCTCAAAAATGAACAATAAAAATGCCATCATTAAAATGCACTTACCCAACTGCCTGACGTGTAGTGTTTAATGAATGCTTATTCATTCAAACTGAAACTGTTATTGACTGTAGGAATCTTCCAGAGCAATACAGATGCATTAAAAAAAAATTCAGACCATATATGAATAGAAAACATAAATAGGCTCAGTGCATGCCCCGGTGAATTCAATTCATTTCAACAAATTCAATTTAATAAAACAGTGCCTGCTATATATATGTAAGGCACTATGCTAAATATTGGAAGGTAAGTTTGCTTAAAGAGAAATATTCACAAATATTTCAACTAGATCTGTTGATTGTTAGAGCTGAAAGGAATTTAAAAGACTTAAAAACACCTCAGCTTTACAGATTAAGAAAATGAAGCCTACTCATTTCCAAGATGAAGGGGGAACTGATTAAAAAATAGATAAGATTAAAAATCATTTTCCTAATGATAAATGATCAAAGGATATGAATAAGATGTTTTCAAAAGAAGAAAACACAAGAATAAATGCTCTAAAAAATTTAGAAAAATCAACAAACATAAAATAAGCACAAAAGAGAAGATACTAAAAATTATAAGGGAAATAGATAAATTGGAAACAAAAAGCAATCACGGAAATGATAAGTAAAACTAAAAGCTGGTTCTCCGAAAAGTCTATTAAAATTGATAAACCCTAAGCTAATCTGATTAAAAGGAGGGTAGAAAATATCATCTAAAATAGTTTAAAAAAAAACAACAAGGTAAAATCACCACAAAACCAGAAGAAATAAAAAGAATAATCAGAACATATTATGCATAGTTATATGCTAATGAAACTGAGAATACAAAAGAAATTGTGGAATACCTTCAAAAATATACAATACCCAAACTATCAGAAGACTGGATAGATATCCTAAATTACCCCTTCTTAGAAAATAAAATAGATCTAGTTGTAAAGGAACTACCAAGAAAAAAACTCCTAGACCTGACAGATTCATAGGAGAATTCTATCAAACTTTTAAAGAAGAGTTAATATCCATACTTCACAAATTATTCTCAAAAACTGAGAAAGAAAGCACCTTACCATCATCCTTTTATGAGACAAATATAGTCCTAATACCTAAACTGGGGAAAGATAAAAGCTGAAAAGAAAACCATAGGCCAGTATCACAATGAACATTGGTTCAAAAATTTTACACAAAATCCTATCAAACAGATGTCAGCGATTTATCCAAGAAATCATTCATTATGACCAAGTTGGAATTCATACCAGAGATGCAAAGACAGTTCAACATTAGGAAAATAATCAATATAATTAGTCACATTAAAAATCAAGACATCCAAGACCTCAATAGATCTCATCTCAATAGATGCAGAACAACACTATTTTATGCTAAAAAAACAAAAACAAAAAAAACCCTACAAAATATAGGCATGAAGGGGCTTTTTTTTAATATCATAAAAAGCATCTATCTAAAACCAAAAGCAAAGATCCTACACAATAAGAACTAGAACTAGAACCTTTGCCAATAAATTCGGTAGAGAAGCAAGAATGTCCATTCTCTCCACTATGGTTTGATACAGTTCTGGAAATGTTAGCAATGGTAATAAGACAAGAGAAAGGAAATTAAGCAATAAAGTATAAAAGTATAAAGTATAAGTATATAAAAGTATAAAGTATAAGTATAAAATAAAACTATCCCTATTTGCTGATGATATGATGGTTTACTTGGAAATCTCCAGAGAACTGGCAAAGCTAGTAACTGAGACAATAGCTTCAGCAAAGTTGCAGGCTACAAAATAAATCCTCAAAAATCAACAACATTTCTATTTAGTGATAACAAAACATAAGAAGCAACAGAATGGGAAATCTCATTCCAAATAACCACAAAATGCATAAAACATCTGGAGATCAACCTTCCAAAGCACACAAAAGATCTGTATAGATTCAACTGCAAAATGCTCCTTAAAGAATGAAAGAACCACCTATATACAGCTGGAGGAATATTCAATGCTTGAGGCCAGGCTATGCCAATATAATAAAAATGACCAAACTACCAAAATTAATTTAAACTTTTAATGCTACACCAATTGAATTAGCAAGAGGATACTTTACAAAACTTGATAAAATAATAATAAAATTCATTTGGAAAAACAAAAGGGAAATGATGAAAAAAAGTAAGATGAAAGGGAAATAGCATTCCAGACCTCAAACTATATCATAAAGCAGCAGTCATCAAAACCATTTGATATTGATTAAAATATAGAGAGATGGAACAAGGGAGATTCAGAAACAATAAAACTCAATAACCTAATATTTAATAAAGTAGAAAATATAAGTTACATAGGGAACAACTCCCTATTTGGTAAAAACTGATGGAAAAATTGAAAAACAGTCTGGAGGAAAATAGGCTTAGATCAATATTTTACAACACAATACATTTCAACATTACACATTACATATTACAACATTCATGATACATTTTAAATGGATACTAGACCGTAATGTTAATATTAATTATTAATATTAATGTTCTCTTCAGCCTAGGCCCAACACTCTATATACTGAACCACCTAGTTGCCCATTAATAATCATACTATAAAAAAACTATGAGAGACACAGATTATGCGCCTCTCACAGCTATGGGTAAGAGATATATATTCTTAACCAAATGAGAGACAGAGGCAAGTACAAAAAATAAAATGCATCCAGAATAAGAAGGCAAGTGATTTCAAACAGGAAAAAAAAAATCTTTGTATCAATTCTCTCTGATGAGGATTTGATATCAAAGATACATAAACAATTAATAAATATATAAAAGCCTAATAACTACTCCCCAACAGGTAGTCAAAAGATATGAACAAACAGTTCTCAAAAGAATTGCAAAATATTCACAATCACATGAAAAAATGCTTCAAATCACTAATGAAGGGGCAGCTAGATAGTGCAGCAGAAAGAGCTCTGGCCTTGGATTCAGGAGCACCTGAGTTCAAATTTGACACTTGACACTTATTAGCTGTGTGACCCTGGGCAAGTCACTTAGCCCTGATTGCCTCACCAAAAAAGCAACAACAAAAAAAAAAAAAAATCACTAATGAAAAGAGAAATGCAAATCAAAACAACTCTGAGGTTTCACCTCACATGCTACAAACTGGTAAAAATGACAAAAAATGTCAACAATCAATGTTGGAAGGGTTATGGGAAATTAACACACTAAAATAGTGCTGGTGGAGCTGTGAAATGGTACAACTATTTTGTAAAGCAATTTGGAATTATGCAAATAAAGTAACTAAAATGTCCATATAATTTGAACCAGAGATTCTATTACTGGCCTTATACCCCAAGGATGTCATCAATAAGAAAAAAGTACCCATACACTCCATGATATTTATAGCAGCACTTTTTGGGATAGCTAAGAACTGGAAACAAAGATGCCCATCAATTGGGGAACAGCTAAACAAACTGTGATACATGAATGTAATAGAATACTACTGTGCTATAGGAAATGATATGTGTGGGGCCGCTAGGTGGCGCAGTGGATAGAGCCCCAGCCCTGGAGTCAGGAGGACCTGAGTTCAAATTTGGCCTCAGACACTTGACACTTACTAACTGTGTGACCCTGGGCAAGTCACTTAACCCCACTGCCTAGCCCCCTCAAAAAATAAAAACAATGATGTGTGTGTTGAATAAAGAGAAGCATGAATAATATGAACTGATGCAAAATAAAGTAAGCAAAGCCAAGATAATAATATACACAATAACTACAATGATGTAAATGGAAAGAACAAGTACATGCCAAAAAATCAAAAGTAAATTTAGCAAAATTATAAAGATCAAACGGGACTCAAAGGAAGAGATGTGAGAACCCCCAACTTATCCCTCTGAGGAGGTGAGAGAAGTCCACAAGGGTTACACAATGCATGTTTTTGGACTTTCTCAACTTATCAATCAGTTGTGCTGACTTTTCTAAACAAATTCTATTTATTAAATGGAATGGCTCTTGGGGAGCAGAAAGGAAAGGGATACATGGGGATACTATGGTGATAGAAGATGCAGAAAACATCAATACAATAAAAAATTTTTTAAGGAATAAATGCTCTAAATCACTAATAATTAAAGAAATTAAAACTACTCTGTGTTTGTACATCACACCAATCAATTTGGCGAAGTTGATAAGAAAAGGAAAATGACAAATGATGGAAGGGATGTGGGAAAACAGGTCCATTAATGCACTACTGGTGGAGCTGTGAACTAGTCTAAGCCATTTTTGAAAGCGTTCTGGAAATATGCCCAAAAAGCGATTAAAACATGCATACCCTTTGACCTAGTAATAACTCTACTAGGCCTATACCCCAAAGAGGTCAGAGAAAGAGGACTCCTATGAACAAAACTATTTAGAGCAGCTCTTTTCATGCTGTCAAAGAATTGGAAACTGAGGGGGCACCCAAAGGTATGGCATATGAATGTGATGGAATACTATTACATTGTAAGAAACGATAGAAGGGTATGATTTCAGAGAAACCTGGGAAGACTTGTATGAATTGATGCAGAATGAAGTAAGCAAAACTAGAAGAGTAATTTACATTATAACAACAATATTATAAAGACAAACAACTTTGAAAGACCTGGGAACTCTGATCAACCCAATGAACAATCACAATTCCAGAAAACTCTTTTTTTGGGGGGGGAAGGCAATTGGGGTTAAGTGACTTGTCCAGGGTCACACAGCTAGTAAGTATTATGCGTCTGAGGCTGGATTTGAACTCAGGTCCCCCTGAATCCAGAGCAGGTATCCACTGAGGCACCTAGCTGCCCTCCAGAAGACTCTTGATGAAACATGCTACTTACCACCAGACAGAGAAGTGATAGTATGCACACTGAGGTCTATTTTTTTGGGACGTGATTAATGCAGGAATTTGCTTGGAGGAGTAGTAAACATTTACATAAAGGAATTAAATATAATTGGGGTGAGGGGGCCAGTCCAGAGTCCAGATTTGTAATTTCCTAACAGCTATCAGCAATTAAGTCTGTAACTTGTAACCTTAGAGAATTTTTTCTTTTTTAACTTTTCTTTTACTTTTTCAGTTAACAAGTATTTTCTCTCCCTCCCATTCTTCCTCCTTCCCTGTTGGAAAAAAAAATAAGAAAAACGTAACCCTTGAAACAAATATGCAGAGTTGAATAAAACAGATTTCCGCATTGACTGTATCCAAAAATAATGCTTTGGTCTGCACCTCTTAGGAGGTGGGCCAACACAGTTCATTCTCTGTCCTCTAGAATTGCATTTGATCAGTCACTGCATGGATCAATCAGAGTTCTGGAATCTTTCAAAGTTGTTTATAGCAGAGAGTGGCCTGGAGTCCTGAGAGGTTCAGAATGTCCCAGCTATAGTGTATTAGTCAGAACTTCCTACCTGGAAGACCTACCTCTGCTGTCTCTAGTATTTCTTATAACTGCCAATTGAAAAATTATACTTTTACTTCATTCTCTCCTACAGGTAATAACTAAAGAGTGAAACTTATTTTTTTCCCCTATGCAATTTACCATTCCAGAGGCACCCTCGTATAATGGATAGAGAGCTGGCCTCAGAGCCAGGAAGGCCTGGGTTAGAGACCACTGCTGACACAGATGGGCCATGTGACTTGGAGTAAAGCACCGAACCATGCAGGGCCTGAGGCAGGAATTTGTTTTGCTTGACTATACATACAAGTTTTGTTGTTTTTTGTTTTTTTTTCATTTCTCAATGTGTGTTTTAGGGGAGTGGGGGAGATATGTAGGTAGAGAAGGGAAATTTTCACTGTTTGGGTAAAAAAGACAAAGAAAATGAAGCCCAGACATTTAGGTCATTTCTCCAAATACACACAATAAGTTTAGAGGCAAAGGCCCCCCGACTGCCAGTCCAATGATCTTCTCACTCCTCTGTATTCACCCTGTTTATCAGCACTGCCTCATTCTGCATTCTGAGTCCATCACTTCTCCCTCTGGAGATGGGCAGCATGTTTTTTCCCATCTATTTGCATCCAGAGATTGCCATTTTGTTCTTTTAACAATCCTAATGTCCCCTTTTTTTGGTTCCTCCTTTGCTAATAACTATACCAGCTTCCAAAATAATATCACCACTACCACCTGGGACATTAACTAAACAATCTCAATTTACAAAAAAATCAGAATATAAAATTTTGATAAGCTAACTAATAAGGTGGTACTTACTGTCTATTTCCTCCACACAACGTAAGCAGTTAAATATTAAGACTATCAAAAGCAAAGAAATTGCTTATCTGATAAAAAATATTAAGCATAAGAAAACTGATTCACATGTAACAGAATAATCTAGCAGAGGTTCCCAAATTTATTTGGCCTACTGCCCCCTTTTAAAAAAAAAATTATTCAGCGCCCTGCTAGGATTAGATTAGCCCTTATTTTTATTCAATGCCCCCCAATTGTACCCAAGGCTACTACTGTCCTCCTGGATAGTTCCAGCACCCCTAGGAGGTGGTATTGCCCACTTTGGGAACCTATGAAAGGGGAGCTCTTAAATTTTAATCACATTTCTGAAGAGCCTGAGAGCTTAGCCTTAAATAGCACTACATATCTGCAAAGTGATTTTCAGTCATTTCCCATTATTCAGCATCTTGTTTTTATAGATATGGCTCATTTGCCTTTCTTGTGAGGGAGATGGATGCCAGTTATGATAAATTCCAGAACAAACCATACTTAGACAAGTTATTATATGGCATTAAGAACTTGTCTGGGATTAGAACCCAAGCCATTGGAGCTTCAAGCCCTTTGTGTCATCCATTAAAAAATCACAACTAACATGATCACTGAGACACTGGTAAAAAATGAGTCTGGTAATTTCTGAAAATAAGCTTTTAAATTAACCATCACTCAATGGAGGCTATTTCCCTTTTATGTTTCTGACAGTGGTACAATCTAATAATTTATACCTATGAAACATCCTTGATCATACACAACCATTAGTCAATCTAAGACAAACCAACAAATATTTTTACCATCTGTTACTATAGGCCACTATATTCTCTATTTACCTGTATTTTTTCTCATACCTTCTCATTTAATCCTCCCAGCTATTACTCGAGTCTTTATTTTCCATCTACTATAATATGTATCCTCACATCTTTCTCTAAAAGGAAACCACACATTAATAGGGCATGGTTGTATTTAGGGGAAAACTCCATTTGTTGGAGAAGCTATGAAATCTCAATAATCTCCTCTCCCCGACCAATGCTCCAGCCATCCAATGTATTACTTCCTAACCCACCAAATCAATTCTAGAATCCCACCTAATGCTAATTAGAAAATAATATTTTTTTCTCAAAGGTTAAAGGTTACCCACACACATTTCTTCTTGAGTGTCTTACTTCTGACCATTTATTTGGGTCTTAAAAAAAAAAAAGACTTACTTAAGGCCAGGTAAATCTCTGACACTAGCTGCTATCTCCTCTGCTTCTGGGTACAGCTTCTCCACCAGTTCCAAAGGCCCCCAGATTGTTTTGTTGTAACTCAGAAAAGATTTTCTTACTAAAAAAGAGAAAATATAGTCTTTCAATTAATACTTCTTTTGGAAAAACAAACTACAATGTTTTTCTTTCATAGAATGACCTGGCTTTAGAAATATCTGAGGTAGAAATGCTTAAGTGAACTACAAAGGAAATCAGTTGTAAGAACATTTAGGGCCTATTTGTAAGCTCTTCAAAGGAAAAGTCTGCCTCATTCTTGCATCAGTTTCCCCAGTACATAACACAGGACCTGGAAGATAGTAGCCTCTTAATAAAATCATATTGTTACAATTCTAATTAATACATGCCATGCATATACATAATACATAAGCCAAATTTCTAAAATCAGATACATTTGTGTAAATAATATAATTTCCTCATTTTCCCAAGACATATGGGCCTTTTTTAGACAATTAAGTTAAGAAGTAACAAGGGATTCCTCCTTTTCCTTTGGTCTTGACCCCAACAAGAAAAGGCTACTATAAAGCAGATCGAGCTCTGTAACCTTTATAAATTAAGTACAAACAAAACCAGTTAACTTTCATGTGTGAAAAGCTAGTGGTCGTATTATATTTACTTTCTCCCACCTCTAAGTGGTAAAGAAAAATGAACTCTCTGTGAAATCCCTTCTTTATAGTAAGTTGGCCTCATGGTGAGAGAGAATTTGCCTAGCACAGATCCCTACGAACAATCACCAAGGCCTTTAGGAATAGTTCATACTGATAAAACTAATCAGTACAAAGCACTTTGCGTGGTAGAAACTATGTTGTTTCATCAAGCTGAAGGTCTAATTGACACCTGGCATGTGTTGGCTACTATCTAAGGCTAAAACGTTTTGTTGAAAAAATTGAAATTTATATCCCCCCAAAGAAAATTAGTTAAGAGTTCAAAATTCAAGTATTCTGGAAATCATTTGGCAAAGTTCATGCATTTTACTAGGCCTAGGGAACATATACATTATATTATTATTAAGAAAAAAAATCACTGAAAATGTGTTTTTAAAGCAAATTAAATGAGTGATTTTCTAATGTTATATAAATAAAAATATATTTTAAAAAACTAATGACTCTATGAGCCTATGTTGTGACATCCATACTTCGCCACCAAAAGTCCCTCCTGAGATTTGGGGTTTTTTTGTTATTTAACTACCTTACAAATCCCTCTGGCCTTTTATGCTTGTTTTCCTTACATTCGTACTCAATAGTCAAAATTTCTCTACCTTCATGTTATTCTCGTGCTTTCAATATAAATCAATAATAACACTGCTCCTCTTCTATTTAAATATTTTCTCCAGACCCTACATTTATCTACATATCCTCTGCCTTACTTTATGATTACATAAACTAGAGAAGATACATATGAATCCAAGACTGTTGGCAAATACTGATTAAACAAAATATCACGTGAAGTATAAATAATAATTCTTTGTAACAAGTCCACTGATATTTTCCTCTAATGTCTCACTGGGAGATGGAGGGTGACTGAACACTCAAAGGCAGTGCCAGCTGAGTACAAACTCTGTCAAGGCCTGCCAAGCTATAAAGATTTTTCGTACTGGCCTGGCAATGGTCTGTAACATGTCTGCCTGTTCAATGCCAGAGTAGCTCAGTTAGCAGAGGCTCAGCTCTCGGAGGGCCAAAGGTGGATGAATTTTTTAGCAACAGGAAGTCTGAAAGAAGTTCTACCAAGTCACAAATGGCTACAACAGCGAGTTGGTGGAAGAATACCCCACACCAGCAAAACAGTGGACTGTTGAATGCCAAGTTGTATTAATCGATAATGAAATCTACATGGCAATTTTGTAATAAAACCCAACAGAGATATCTCAACATTATGAGATGTGTAACTATTCTAATGATGATCACAATGCTATCTATCACATGTTGACAAACATGATGATGTGGACATCTCCACATTTAGCACCAGGTCATCTCCATCCTGACAAAGAGCATCCTTATGTACTTACTCAGCAGGGCCCACAACGACAACGTGACTTTATACTATATTTATATAAGCTACAAAAGTTTTTTTTAAACATTAAAATAGCAAGTGCAAGCAAGGAAAGCATGGCTGTAAAGCTGTCATCTATTAGCATGATGACAAAATCAATAAAGAATGACATCAAATGAGAAAATGTACGTAAAACACTTTGGAAGCCTTTAAGTGTCTTCAACATCTCACCTATTAATCAACACCTCTCATTAGCAAGGTAGGAGTCTGTGGTGTAGAACACCATGTGGAACCTGCAGCCTTGAGGCCACATGTTGCCCTCTAGGTCAGCGGGTTTGGCCTTTTGACTGAGTCCAAGCTTACAGAACAAATCCTTTTGTTAAGGGGATTTATTCTGTGAAGTCTGGATTCAAAGGACCACACTGGAGGACCTAGGGGACACAGGTTCCCTGCCCCTGGGTAGAATATTCCACGTGCTATCAGATAGTCATGTTGGCTGTTTTTTTTCTTTGTTATGAGGTAGGGTTCAATGGGAGTAGTGGGCACACACACAAGGAAATGACTACAGAATAAGTTATAATGGCTAACTTTTACATAATGCTTTAATTAAGATCTGCAAAGTGCTTCATGTAATACTAATTTGATCCTCAAACCACCATTATGGAATAAATGTGAATATTATCACCATTTTACATCTGAGGAAACTGAGACTGGCAGGGGTTAAATAACTTGCCCAGAGTCACACAATTTGTATGTGTCTTTGGCAGAATTTGAACTCAAGTCTTCCTGACTCCATGTAGGTGCTTTTTTCAGTATACCACCAAGCTGCTTTGAACAAAAGGCATCTCTATTAAATATTTTTTGAAAGATGATCAAAAAATTCCAACAATAATAACAGTGACAAACAAAACTTGCATTTTATAGAAAGCAAATCAAAGATTTTGTTCTAGCCTTAAAGTCTGTAAGATCATACACTTAGAACCAGAAAGAATCTTAGAGATGATCTAGTCCAAGCCTCTCTTTTTACAGCAGAGGAAACTGAGGTCCAAGACTACAGAGGTAGTAAGTAGCAGAGCCAAGGTTGAAAATCAAGTCTCTCTGCCTCCAAATCCAGTACTCATCCTATGATGCCACTCTACAGATTATAATCAAAAAGGTCTTCTTTCCTAACATATTAACAAGATACTTTTACAATCATAATGTGTTCCTAAAGCCAGGCTGAATTGAAAACTCACCATTATGTAATTAACCATAAGAAATTTATCATGGTCTCAAAGAATAATATTCATTAATACTATGATTTAATCAAAACTCTAGTTTAAAAATAAAATAAAAATCACAATTCCAAAAAAGTGTTTATAAGACTGCCAGGTATGAATTCTTTGAGTAAGAGGTAATTTTCTCTGATTAATTAGCGGTGGGGAGGTCAGAAAAATATGTCTTTGGAAAGCACATTTTTAAAATATTTTTGCTGAAAATCCAAATGAATTACTCACAGGTTTGCTAAGAGATGTTTGGAAGAAATTAAGAGGAATAAATAAAATGAAGAATAAACATTCCAAATAAGAATGGGTGGAATGTGTTATCAACTTTAATAGGTGACAAATGATAAAAAAAAAAGCAAGTCAATGAACTGATAATTCTGTTGAATTTTAATTTCTTTTCCCACATTATTTCCAACTAAGGCAAGACATCAAATGTACAACTGAGTGTGATTTAATTCTGAAACTTTTCTGAGACTTATATAAATAATTCATAAAATTACTTTTTTGTGAATTTTATTCACACGGCTGACTGGGGAAAACCCAGGTTAATAAGGCATGTCCGTTCACCTTTCAGTCCATGCTTCAGGCAATGCTCCATGACTACAAAGAACTGCTGCAAAGGTGGGTAGTCAGAGTCCAAGGTGCGGCCAAAGCTCAGAGCTGACTCTATCAGCCCTTTGATACTCAGTTTAGCCATGTTCAGCAAGTTGGCTCTCTCCACAGCTGTGGGGTCCTTTACAGCTAAAAACAAATGGGAAACCAAGAATGCATTTTAATGAATAATAACAAAATATCACATTGAAAAATATGTCATTTTCTTCAGTGGGAAACCTTGATTTTATCTGCAGAGGGTTACCTGTGGGGAATACCCAACACATTTCACTCAGACTGACTCAAGAAAATCTGGAAAAAAGGTCAAAATGGCCACTCCCAACTTAGGCCCAGCTGGTACTACTCTCATCACAGCCAGTTTATGTATATGGGGCTATGAAAATACACCTATGTCCATTCATCAACTGTGAGTAAAAATGTTGATTTAATTTGTTATGACTAACAAAAGTATATGAAAGTAGCACCACTGGACATGGGCAAGTGCAATGGCCTGAGATCTGTACTAGCTGAGGGAATAAGCACACTGACCAATCCACTGGAATAGGGAGGGGCTAGCCATGGCCACAGGACCTGTGACTTCACTGGTTTAGGGAGCTTCAGAGGGGGCACCTGTTTCTCCAATGTAAGTTGGTCCTTTCATGTCACCTTAAAGACTCTGGGAGCTGCCTCGGGCCCTCCAAGTCACACAGCCCATCTGTATTAGCAGTGGTCTCTAACCCAGGCCTTCCTGGCTCTGAGGCCAGCTCTCTATCCATTATACAAGGGTGCCTGTGGAGTGGTAAATTGCATGGGGGAAAAAAACAAGTTTCACTCTTCAGTTATTACCTTTAGGAGAGAATGAAGTAAAACAGTAATTTTTAAATTGGCAGTTATAAGAAATACTACAGAGGCAGCAGAGGCAGGTCTTCCAGGTAGGAAGCCTAGGGTTCAGGTTCTGGCTGATACACTACTGCTGGAACCTTCTGAACCTCTCAGGGCTCCAGGCCACTCTCTGCTATAAACAACTTTAAAAGACTCCAAAATTCTGATCGATTGATGCACTGACTGATCAAATGCAATTCTAGAGGACAGAGAATGAACCATGTTGGCCCACCTCCTAAGAGGTGCAGACCAAAGCATTATTTTTGGATACAGTCAATGTGGAAATCTGTTTTATTCAACTCTGCATATTTGTTTCAACGGTTATGTTTTTCTTTTTTTTTTTTCCAACAGGAAAAGGAGAAGAATAGGAGGGAGACAAAAGAAATACTTGTTAATTGAAAAACTAAAGCAAAAGTTTAAAAAAAATTCTCTAAGGTTATAAGTTATAGGCTTAATTGCTGATAGCTCTAGACTCTAGACCCCGGCCCTCAGATATATTTAAGTCTTTTATGTAAATACTCACTACTCTTCCAAGCAACTTAGATAGCAGGATTCTAAGAACACAAGCTGATCATCTGTACCTGTGACAAAATTAGAGTGTACAGACAAATCAAGGAGCTATTTTTAAAAACCACATGAGTCTGAGTTAGGAAGGGTTTTTTAAATCGTCTAATCAGCCCACCTGATTTTACATGGGAGGAAACTGAGGTCCAGAGAATTGAAATGACTTGCCCCAGTCAGGTAGGTTAATAAAAGGACCAGAATTCAAGCCAATACTTCCACAACGTAATGGTGCAACATTTTAGCAGCTATGAAAGCCCATAATTTTAACTTCTCCTTCCTTCACAATTTCCAATAACTCATTTACCACATTATCTCTTAATGCTACTAAACGTATTAAATATGCCTAGTCCAAACAGCATTTTTCCTTAATTTGTTGTTCATCTGTTCAGTTGTGTCTCATTCTTCATGAACCTGTGGACCAAAGCACACCAATGTCCATGGGGTTTTCTTGGCAAAGATATTGGAGTGGTTTGCCATTTCCTCCTCCGGTACATTTGGCAAACAGAGGTTAAGTGACTTGCCCAGGGTTACACAGCCAGTAAGTGTCTGAGGCCTATTTTGAACTCAGGTCTTCCTGACTCCGAGTCCAGTGCTCTATCCATTGAGCCATCTAGCTGCCTCCTTCTCCTTAAGGTGGGGGCGGGGGAAGAGAGAGTACAATTACCTGAAAGTATGCACCCAAGTACTAAATTTTATGATCACTTTATTTTTCCAGCCTCCAAAATATTTATAAAAAAGTGGTTTTTCATCTTATAGCTTCCATTCAGTCCATATGGTTCATGCCATGTTTAATTTCTAAGAGGAAAGGTATATTTAAATAAAATTTAATTTATGATAATATATAATTTATATTAATGTTTAATAATTTAATAATTAATTTATGTTAATATATAATTTTTCATTCTTGTCTTTCACTCCTCCCTTTCTCAGCCAAACTCCTGGAAAAAGCTGCCTGCACACACTACCTCTACTATCTCTCTTCTCACTTCTTCCCAATGTGGATTCTGACATCAGCAATCAGCTAAAACTGCTCTCTCTCAAGTTATCTATAATTCTGGTCTTTTCTCAATCATCATCCTTCTCTATCTCTCTGCAGCACATGACGCTGTTGATCAATCTCTTCTAGATCCTCTCCTCTGGTTTTCATGACAATGCTCTCTTGCTTTTCCTACCTAAGAGTACTCTTTTCAGTTTCCTTTGCTAAACAATCATTTGTATGTGCCCCCTCACTGTGGACATAAATTAAGGCTCTGGCCTGGGTCCCTTTCATTTCTCCATCTAAATCTTCTCACTGAATACTGGACATTTCAAACTAGATGTCCTTGTAGGGGTCCCAAATATCTGAAAGTGAATTCTCCTTTCTCTCTCAACCTATCCCTCTTCTGAAATTCCCTATTATTGGTGAGAATACCACCATCTTCTAACTCATTCTAGATAAACACTCAGTTGCCAAATCTTGTTATTTCTAATCACAATAGTTCAGATTCTTATTGCACTTTGCCTGAACTATTATAATAGCTTACTGATTGGTCTCTTTGCCCCAACTCTCTCCCCACTCCAAACCATTTTCCACACTGTTGCCAAAATGTTTTTCCTAAAGCATAGGCTTAACCATGTCACCCCTCTATTCAGATAACTCCAGTGGTTCCTTATTACCCCATGATCAAATATAAACACTTCTGTGTTAGCATTTAAAGCCTTTTTATAGCTTATCCTTAATCTAGCTTTCCAGTCTTCTTACGCATTATTCCCTTTCAAAGGTCCAGTCAAACTCGCCTGCTGTTTGTGATCACTATAAAAAATTTATTTTTCATGTTACAATTATGTTGATAGGACTCCAACATGGAGTCATTTAGGCTAAGTGGTCCTAATGTCCATACAAGCATACAGGCAAAGACAGTTTGTACTCTTCCACTGTTCTGACCCATATTAAGTGCTAGGTGGATAATACTAGCAGCTTTTGATTGGATGGAACTCTCGATTTGCTTGCAGGGGGCTTGAGTCATCCTCTTTCTGCTACTTTAGAAAGCTAACTTAAAATTTGAAACTCAAAAGCTTATGGAAGTGATTGTTGAGAAATCAAAATAAACTAATAAAAAAAAAGAAAGTTAACTTAGTTTAGGATCCCCATAAAGAAACTCCCCCAAAATCTTACTCAAGCCTGGTATCGATCAGTAAGTGCCCCCCAGAAACTTTCCTACTGCATCTGGGTCTGATAAGGAACGCTCCCTCCTAAATCTGACATGGATGACCTGTTCTCAACTACGCTCATTCTTATGGTAAATAATTTCACCTCCTAAACTCCAACTTTGAGTGTATTTCCTTCCTGATACACAGGCCTTCCCCAATAGGGACAAACTTCTGTCTGTTTATGTTGCCACATAGCGTTACGTGTATATATGCTTTTGTTTGCTTGCTTGCTTTGTGGCATAATAAGCTCCTGTTTGTATCAGATTCCCAAGTACCAATTTCCTGAAATTCCTGAACCCAGTTTTTTGCTTTAACTGAAACTGAGGTGAAATAAAGGACTGTTCTTCATAAATGATTTACTATTGCCATACCTTTGCGTAACTGTGCCCTGTGCCTCCTTTCCTTCCAGGTTCAGCTCAGGTACCACCTACTAGATCGAAGCCTTTCCTGCTCCCCACAGATGCTAGTGCTTCCCCCCCCCAAATCACAATGTATTTAGTGTGTATATCCCTGCAGATATCCACATTGTCTCCAACAAGCTACACTGTAAGAGACTCGAGGACAGGGTTTTTGTCTTGTATCCATCTGCTTAGCATGGTATATGGCACATAACAGATACCTAATACTGATTGACTGATTTCTTTTCAACTATATTTAACTTTCAACAATATTTAAAATCTTCTTAAAAACTTGGCAAGTCATCGCCCAGACTTCGTGTCAATTTTCACAACTATTACATAAAGACTAGCAGTATATATTGCAAAGTAAACATAGAAAAAAACAGAAGCAAGGAAAAGTAGATGATTTTGGCAGAAGTAATTTAATTCATAGAATTGGTAGGAGTTCTTGGGTTGCCCAGTTTTCAGCCTAGCATTCAAATAAACAGAGTAATATTACTTTTTTCCATTAGACAGAGTCCAGGGTTCAAAAACACCCACTATTTGATACAGTGATTTCTGTTATCTTTCTTGCTTACAAGGATGCTTCCAAACCTGCACTAACTTTGTGCACTGATAGCTAGAAATGAGATTGGCTATCAAACTGGTAAAAAAAAAAAAGATATTCACTCATAACATTTTTAAATTGCATATAATAATAACTCATGCGATTTCTCAAAATTTCCTGGAGAACAAAAGTAGCATATTCCCAACAATGACTTGCACAGAGGAAGTGGTAATAAAAGATAGCATCCAAAAAAATGTATGTTCAAGAAAAGGAAGTGGGTTGGGCATGATAACAAATAGACTGTCTACATGCTCCAAAGGTACCCAAAGAACGTTTTAAAAGCAACACCTCTGGCGTAAGCTGGCTGGATCCTGTATGGAGAATTTGTGGGAGAAGAGAGGCAAGAACCACAGAAGATGGTATGGGTAGATTAAGACCAGCACCGGAAGAAGGAATCCCCACATCAATGATTAATGGCTACAATCTTGGAAATGTTTTTGCAGTAAATGACTAGGCATTTAAGATAATTATATATTGCGAAACACAGAACGTGACTGCTTTAGTGTCCATCACACCACTAGCATGGGGTAAGGCAACCAGGACAAAGGAGTGGTTGTTGTATAATCACTTAACCAGCACTGAAAGATTTCTTTCTTTTTTCGTATTCTAGGATTTAAAGTTGGCAGAGACCTCATACGCCTCTTGATTGTAAGATGAGGAAATGGAGAAGCATTTCAAATCACAGCTAGAGAAATGATCCTATCCAAGACAGGATCAGAGAATGCATATACTCCAAGGTGCTGTTCCTTTGTCAAATGAAGGGCTTGTACTAACAGATGATCTCTTTAAATACTTCCCAGCTGACATGCTGGCATTTCACTAAGTCTGTGACCGCAGATCTGCCACTGGACAGGATGCACAGAAGTGCTGAAGGGTTTTTGTGAGAGGGCCTAGGTACCCATCAGACATTTTAAACACAACATGTTCAAAGAACTCACTATCTTCCCCCCACAAACCTTCCCTGCTTCTGACATTCTCTATTTCTGTTGGGGGTACCATCTTCCTCCCAGTCACAGAAGTTTTCAGCTTCAATGCCAGTCTAGGCAACTTGCTCTGACTCACCCCACATCCACTCAGTTGCTAAATACTGTTGTTTCTGCTACCACATCTTTCCAATTTATCCCCTGTGCTTCATTCACACAGCCATCACCTCACTTAGGGCCTTGCTGCCACTCATCTGGACTGTTCTCATGTCCTGGTCGGACTCTTTGCTCTAGTTCTCTCCTCCCTCCAATCCATCCTCCGCACAGCTTCTAAAGGGATTTTCCTAAAGATAACTCTGATCATGTCACCCCCTAACCCCCAATAAACTCCAGTTTGCTAATACCTCTAAGATCAAGTATAAATTCCTGTGCTATGCATTTATACCTTACTCAATCTGATACCAATCTGCCTTTCAATATTATATGTCACTTCCTTTCGTGTATACTATAGCCCAGCCATACTAGCCTTCTTATTACTGTTCCTCATAGGCAAGACCACCTTCTGTTTCTATCTTCTTTTTCCACTGGCAATCATCAAACATCATTCAAGGCTCAGCTCAGCAAGGCTTAGCTCAGGCACCACCTTCTACATGAAGCATTTCTTCTTTCCCCAGCTTCCAGTGCCTTCTCCTAAAATTATCCTGGATATATTTTGTGTGTGTGTGTGTGTGTGTGTGTGTGTGCACTTATGTATATATTAATATTCACTGTCAATCTCCCCAACCTCCCACAAGAGGGCTGGGAACTGGCTTTTGTCTGTTATCTCAAGTGCATAGCACAGTTTCTGGCACACAGCAGGTGCTTAATACATGCTTACTTACTGACAGGAGCCAGAAGGGACCTCAGAGAACATCCAGTCTAATCCCTCACTTTAGAGACAGGAAACAGAGCCCCGAAGAAGTTAAATAACTTGACTACCGCCACACAAGGACAGCCAAGAATGGAACCAAATCTCTCCTCCAAGACTCGACTCAAACGCCGCCCTGGGTAGGTTTTCCAAGGCCTCCCCCCGCCCCGCGTTTGAAGCATCATGCTTACACACGCGCAAGTATGTACATGGTCATGCCATGACACGTATGTGTGGGCATACACTGTGCACGTGCTGCCCCCTCCGCCCCGTGACAGCCCCCAGGGGTCCGGGGCAGTCCCTTTGTCTACAAGGCCCGGCCCTCAGCCCAGTGCCCGGCACACAGTGGGCGCTTCAAGCAGGCGAGCCTGCCCGACCTCCGGACGCCGTGCGCGGGGCAAGGCGGTCCGAGCCTCGCCCCGCCGCCAGACTGGGCGTGCCCCGGCCCGGGCCCCCCTGCCGCCCCCGGCCTGGGGAGGGTCCAGTCGGGGCTCCCGGGCCCTCTCCGGGCCTCAGTTTCCTCTGCTGTCCAAGGAGCGGGTCTTGAAAGTCTCTTGCAGTTCCAGAACGAGGACCCTGCGGACTTGTCATGTCACCCCGCCCGGCCCCGCGGCCCCGGCTGACCCAGGCCCCGCTCCCCTCCCCTCCCCCCGCGGCAGCTGGGGGGGGGGTGTGGTGGCGGCCCCCACGTTGCCATGACGACCAGGCTTGGAGGCTAGGCTTCCCCTTTTCCGTCGCACCCCAAGACCCCGGCCCCTCCTTACCCATGGCGGCGGGGGCGGCGGCAGCAGCTCTGCTTCGGGCTCTAGGAGCGGCTGGTCTCGCTTCCAGGCCCACAGCCACAGCCGCCGCCGCCACAGCGTCCCCGAGCGGGCGTGACGCGCGCGGGCCACAGCGCCCCCCTGCGGCCGGAGGAGCGCAGCGAGCCCGGGCCGGGGCACGGAGCTCGGAGGCAGACGCGCCGTGGGGGAAGGGCGAGACGGCGGCCCAACTGAGACCACAGGTGACAAGAGCGAGAGCGCCGGGGGAGGTGCCAAGGAAGAGGAGGAGGAGGGCCCCGCGCCAGGAGGGCGGAGCGACGCCAGAGGGGTGGGGGGTGAGGGGGAGAAGACGCATCCGACCATGCCCAGCACTACGTAAGGGGGCGGGGCGACGGGAGACGCCGACGGAAGAACCAGGCCGAGTCTAGACTAGGGGACGGGAACACAGAACCGAGACGCGATGTGGACGGAGCCACGCCCAGAGGGGCCAAAGAGGCGGGGCGAGGGAGCGGCCCGCAGGCTGAGCTCCGATTGGGCCTGGGGCGTGATTGGCGCCTCAAGCTCCCGGCTTGGCTCCGCCCTCCGCTCCCTCGGTTCCCCGCCTCCCGCCCAATTCAGTGCTACGTCAGACCTGCCGGGGGTTGCAGCCCGAGCCCGGGCCTCGAGGGGAGACCGGTAGCTAAGGGCCGGCCTGGGATGGGCCCGTGGGCGTGGGACTCCGGGCCCGCGGGCGGGAGGGCGTGGGCGAGGGTCGTGCAGCCCGGACCTGGGAGCCAGCGGGACGGCCTCCCTGCTTCCCCTCCTGCCTCCCTTCTTTCCTTCCAGAATTAAGGCGTGTTCTGGAATGGCAAATGCAGCACTAACGCCAGAGAGGTGGAAAACTAGAATTTATTTGGCACATTCTGACAAAAACAGGAGGTAGAGGCACCATTTTTACACACAAATGAACCTGTTAAAAATGCCTTACCAGTAAACGTGCATTGAAAGACGTTCAAATTTAAGTTAAGCCATATGGATCAAATAAATAACAAACACGAAACAACTGATTTTCACCACATTTTTACATAAAAGACACGGTACCTAATTTACCTAAATGAGGCTAGAAATATGTAAACATGAACAGAATAAAACATGTAGACACTTTTTCTACTTGGTCTAAACAGTAAGTTTAACTCTGAAAATAAGGGTAAATCTAATATTCTGTTCCCTATTAAAATTCATTGGAAACAACTTTAAATTCAGTAATGTATCTAACATGTTCAAACTTGAAACAAGAGCAAAATGTCCAGGATTGGAACTGTGAGACCAACCCCCCCCCCAAAAAAAGATAAGTAAAATAAAATTAGCACCCTGGAAAGACTGCCATCCTTTATGGAAGGGATTTGGATTACAGACTTATAAAAAGAACCAAAAACTTGGTCTTACTGCCACACGAATATCAATTATGACATGAATAAACCTAATTCCCTAGATAGTCTTTTAAAAAATCCAATTTTTTTTCTCGTAAATAACCAGGCATTAAATCCACAAGGCTAATGTAGGTCCTAAAATTCTTAACTTTCCAGAAATGCATCTATTTTCAAAGCAAAGGGGGGGGAAATCAAGTCTCCTTTTCTAATACCATATTTTTAAAAAGTTTACTTAAACTACAAAGTCTTAATACTTCATAGTTCTAGGGCTCACAACAAGAATTCTGTACCAAGTTAAATCTTTTATAAATTTAGAACAAAGTTAGAAAGAAGAAGATCCTGGATAGGCATTTAATACCATTTGAGCCAAATCTCATTTAGTGTATTAATTAGTTTGGATTCTTAGGAAGATGTTAGAAAGGCTAACATTTCATCCAATTTAGAAAATCCACATAAAATTATTAACCATAGGCACTTGGCTATTTAAATATTAGAATGCAGAGTGTAAAAGAGGTTCTCAAGTCTTGAAAAAGCAGCTGAAATGGTGTTTTCACCTTCGAAGTCATCACACATTATGTTGACAAATACTTTCATGTGCTCCCAAAGGAAGATCGAAAATGTAAAGCTGTTAAGGAAAATACAATTCATATCATGTGTCCCCACAGACAGTGTGTGACTGGATATTTAAGGACATTATACTTTAATGGTTTATGGCACAAGTCCATATATAATACTGCTAAAACAACTGTAAGGATTTTTCATTTAAGCAGAAAGCTATGTCTTTGCCAAAGAGCTTTATTATTCTTTTAAAAAAGGTCATCTCCTGCCATAAAAATCATGACTTAGCCCTGCCTCATGCTCTGTTTATAGAATGCCAGGTCCCAGAGTGAACAAGGCTATAGTTTGTAGCATGAATGAGAAAGGAAGTGAGGAGCAACCTGCCTAAGTAAGAAATTATGTCCCTTTCCCCACATCTCTTACCTTATCGACCATTACTTAGGGGCAGCTAGGTGGTGCAATGCATTGGGCCTGGAGTCAGAAAGCCCCGAGTTCAAACCCAGTCTCAGACATTTACTAGCTATGAGAAACTGAGAGTCACTGAAGTTTCTGTTTGCCTCAATCTCTTCATCTGTAAAGTGGGGTTAACAGACCTACCTCCCAGGGCTGCTGTGAGGATCAAATGAGGTCATGTTTGTAAAGTGCTTAGCACAGGCTCTGGCACATAGTAAGTGCTACAGGTGAGCTATTATTATTAATTATTCCTGGCCTCCTCCTTTAATATTTCTTCTTCCCCTTTCTTTTATTTGTCCACTTCTCTCAATCCACTAGCCACAGAACAGGATAGGTGCAATGCCCAGGAGCTCAGAGAGGTGACAAGGACAGCGAACATACGCCTTGCTTTGTGGCTCAGCTCCAATCTTTCATCAGCCTGGTGTGCAACCCTGGGTAAATGACAACTTCTCCAAGCCTTAAGTTTCTCACCGACATGATAAAGACAATAATCCTTGCACCATATTCTCACAGTTGTCGTTAGGAACTGATAAGCGCACATCCAGGGCCTGGTAAAATACATAAATAGAAAGCCTGATGCTCAGGAAGCAGTACAGGGTAGTGGAAAGCAACCTGGCCTGGAAGGGAGTGGGGCCTGTTGGATCTGGGCTCTGATACTGCCTGGGGGACCGTGGGCAAATAAGCTCCTTCCATCTCCCTGAACCTCAGTTCCCTCACCTGCTAAGTGGGAAAACCACTTTTCCCAAGGACATCATGGAGTCTCTACGAGGAAGGCATCTTCTTAAATCTTTGAGCACAGGACAAACAGGGGTTGTTATGAGAAACACCAGGACATAATGGCCAGAGTCACCCTTAGAGTCAAGAGGACTGGAAGTTAAAAGATGGATGACTGTGTCATCCTGAGCAAGTCACATGAACCTGTTAGCTTTGTTGTCTTCACTGGTTGTTGCAAGGAGGGGAATTTATAAACTGAAATATTATATCATGCCCATATCAAGAAAATCATATCACTTAAAGTGAAGGCTCTCTCGTGAGCAACTAGACACAAAAAAAAGGATATCTTGTTTTCTGACTTGAGATAATGAAGCAGCTTCTCCACAGGAGGATAGCGGCTCAGGGACGGCACACAGCCCAGCAACACCAGCTTGTGTTTGGCTCTTGTGATGGCAACATTAAGGCGCCTCCAATCCTTTAAAAGCTCACCAAGCTGTAGCAACAAAGATGATTACAAATTTTGTCTTAGGTTTTCAGAATTCAGTTAAATTCAGAGTTTGAAGAACAACAATTAACACATTATGAATTTCAGAAAGAGACACAATTGGCCCATACTGCAAATACGACAATTAGATAGAAGAGATGATGCTCTGGGTATAATTTTCAAATATGGGCAGTGCCAAATAAAATAAAAAATTAAATCAAGGAATAATGGACACAACTAATTTACTAGTTGTAAAATAATGTTAACAATTTAAGAAAATGCTTCTCATATACATATCAGCACAAACAAAATTCACTCACAGTTCCATCTTTATTACTTCTAACAAAAGATACTAGAATGATGCTTTTATCCCTTCCTTGATATTTGTCCACAGTATTAACTTCTACTGTACTGACGGAGGAACGAGTCAGCAAAGCGGTGATGGTTTTTAGCTGCTGTCTGTATGGAGCAATGACACCAATGTCCAAGGGATTACAACCTGCCTAAAAGGAAAAAAACATACGATAACCTGAAAATCATGACTCTTCCTCAATAATTTGACTAAAACGTCCACAAATTTGAAGACTTTCATGGTACACCTAAAGGAATAAATGACCCCGTTTTTTTCAAGAAGTGAGCACCACAATGATCCTTGATTCTCATTTGTTCCAAAGCAAGACCACTATTTCCCAGGATGAGACTAAAGTCTCACAAGCAGGTTGTTCTTCAATCCATGGCAAAATCATAAATTTGTTTTTTAAACCTCTTTACTAAATACAACATTTTAAACTGATGTCTATTATTTCTACATCAGAGATTTCTAAATATATCCTTCCCAACCCCCCACTATGAGTGCTCTCTCAGAAAGAAAAGACTTAAGCAAAACCAATCACAACAACGGAGTTTCATTGCAGATGCGACATCTTATACCCACAGTTTCTCGCCCCCATACCCCTCCAGTGGCAGACACATTTCTCTATAGAAAGGGGAAGGATATGTTTGATGCTGTCTTCTCCAAGACCACCATTGGTCATGACAATCACTCTAATTTGGGCTTCGTTTTAGCATTCTTTTGTTTTTCCTATATTGTTATGGTCATTATATCTCTAGCATATTTTATTAAAAGGATGATTTGTGACCACTTAGAAAGGGAAGCAACAGTCATTCTGAGCCTGTATGGGTTCTTTACAAGTTACACCACAGTAACCACGTATCTTTATTTTGAAAGGGTTACTAGCTTGATAAATCAGGGGAACAGTAAAGAAACAGTAGACTGAAATTTCAGCAAGACATACATGTGACTGATTTAGATATAAAGGCTGATACTATAAGCAAACTGGAAGAGCAAGGAATAGTATACCTATCAGATTTATGGAGAAGAATTCATGACCAAATAGGAGATAGAGAACATTACAAAATGCAAAATAGATAATTTTGATTACATTAAATTGAAAAGTTTTTGCACAGACAAAACCAATGCAAACAAGATTAGAAGGAAAGTAGAAAATTGGGGAAGAATTTTTACAACCAGTATCTCTGATAAGGGCCTCATTTCTAAAATATGTAGAGAATTAAGTCAAACTTACAAGAATACAAGTCATTCCCCAATTGATAAATGGTCAAAGGATATGAACAGGCAGTTCTCAGATGAAGAAATTAAAGCCATCTAGAGTCATATGAAAAAATGCTCCAATCACTACTGATTAGAGAAATGCAAATCAAAACAACTCTGAGATATCACATCACACTATCAGATTGGCCAACATGACAAAACAGGAAAATGATAAATGTTAGAAAAGATATGGAAAAATTGAAACACTAATGCGTTGTTGGTGTAGTTGTGAAATGATCCAACCATTCTGGAGAACAATTTGGAACTATGCCCAAAGGATTATAAAAATGTGCATACCCTTTGACCCAGCAATAGCACTTCTAGGGCTGTATCCCAAAGAGATCATACAAATGGGGAAATGACTCCTATGTACAAAAATATTTATAGGAGCTCTTTCTGTGGTGGCAAAGAATTGGAAATTAAAAGGATGCCCATCAATTGGGGAATGGCTGAACAAGTTGTGGTATATGAATGTAATGGAATACTATTGTGCTATAAGAAATGATGAGCAAGCAGGCTTCAGAAAATCCTGGAAAGACTTGTATGGACTGATGCTGAGTGAAGTGAGCAAAACCAGGAGAACATTGTACACAGTAAGAGCAACATTGTGTGATGACTGACATTGATAGACTTAGCCCTTCTCAGCAATGCAAGGATCTCCAAAAGTCTCATGATGGAAAATGCTATCCACATCCAGAGAAAGAACTATGGAGTTTGAATGCAGATCGAAGCATACTCTTTGCTATTTTTTTTCTTCTGTTTTGTTTTGTTTCTTCTTTCTGATGGTTCCTCCTGTTGGTTCTAATTCTTCCTTACAACATGACTAATGTGAAAATACGTTTAATAGGAATGTATATGTAGAGCCTATATCAGACTGCAGGCCGTCTTGGGGAGGGAGGCAGAGAAAAACTTAAAACTAAAAAGCTTATGAAAGTCATTGTTGATAAATCAAAATAAATTAATAAAAACAACAACAACAACAACAAAAGACATGCATGTGACAAAATCACTCCCTGTATCCCTGCGAATAAGATGAAAAGACATGACCTGAATGACAGTACATAGTTAGGTGGATTCGGAGTTAATTAAACAACTGAATCCAAAAAGTGGAGATTAAAGAACCAATATTATCCTAGGCCAGGGGTGGGGAACCTGTGGCCTCAAGGGTACATGTGGCCCTCTAGGTCCTCAAGTGCAGCCCTTTGACTGAATCCAAACTTGAGGACATCTCTAGTGGAGCACACAGGACTGCATTTTTTGGTCCTGTTCTGTTCAACAATTTCAATCAACTACTTCGATGAAGGCAAAAACAGCATACATCCCCAAATTAGCACATATTGCCAGATAAAAAAATAGTGCTCTTGCAAAGCCTCATTAAAAATACACTTTATTGGGGCAGCTAGGTGGCGCAGTGGATAGAGCACCGGCCCTGGAGTCAGGAAGATCTGAGTTCAAATCTGGCCTCAGACACATTAACACTTGCTAGCTGTGTGACTCTGGGCAAGTCAACCCCAATTGCCTCGCCAAAAAAAAAAAAAAAAAAAAAAAGACACTTTATTTTCTTGAAATTAGGACTACTCTGGAAAAATTCAAGGTCTATAGTGAATAGAGTCAGGAGACTTTGGTGTGAATCCAAGCTCTGCTTTAATTACTCTGATGACATTAGGCAAGTACTTTATCCTCTCTGGTTCATATTGTTTCTGTTTATAAAATGAGGAGCTTTGACTAGAACAGAGATTAACCTTTGTTATGTCCTGGATCACTCTGGCAGTCCACTGAAGCCTATGTACCCATTTCAGAATAATGTTTTTAAATGCATAAAATAAAATACCCAGGAAACCAATTATATTGAAATAGTTATCAAAAAATTTTAAATATTCTATAATAGTAAATATAATAATATTCTATAACATTAAATACAATATTAACATTATCAATACATTATAGATTATATATTTATATTAATATACTAACTATAACAATTATACTAATTATAATAATGTTATATAAGATTAAATAATATTTAAAAATTAATATAAAATAAAAAAATTTTATTTTAAAAAGTTCATTGACCCCAGAGTTAGGTCCCCTTAGCCAAAATGAGAGCTAAAGTTTCTCCCAGCTCCAAAATTCTATGATTCTGTGAAATTTCCAACCAGTACCTACCATACCTGGGACTGGCAATGTAACGTAACCTTATTTCTTAACCATAGATGACTATGCTTAATGGAAACTATACATATTTTAGATGAATTTTGTTAAAATTAAAACAAAACCTGCCATAACGATATTTTAACCTCAGCAAGCAAAATACATTTCAAAATACCTTTATAAAAATTGAGGCCAGGAAAACAATTAACTTGGCTTCTGTTATGTTACTCACACCGCCCTTTTCAGCCTGCTCTGGTGCTGGAACCTAAGAAAGAAAAGCAAACAACCAAAAACATGTAAAAAAAAATAACCTGAAGAGTAGATTCAACAACCTGCTATAAAATTACCTACAGAGATGCCAATGCACTGCGGGCTACTGCCCAAGTACTCATTCTCCAGATCTGCCCCACAATTCTTTGGCAGTTATGCCATGCTCATCAGGAAAACTGAGTTTTCAAGGTACCTTGACACCAGATATTGGTAATCCTGGCACTGGAAAGGTACATCCCTCAATGTGAATTAATACTTTGGCATTTTGGTTTGTAAATAAGCCTGTTATCAATTTCATTAAGTTGAAAAAATTACTCAGAGTCTGGTATCCTTTCAGTGACTATTAAGATAAGTTGGAAGAACTGGAGATAATTAGGCTAGAAAAGAGAGGACTCAGGGTAGACATAATAAGCTGTCTTTAGGTAATAACAATAATTATAATGATAATAGCTAACATTTATATAGCGCTTACTATATGCCAGGCATTGTGCTAAGCACTTACAAATATCTCATTTGATCCTCACAACAATCCTAGGAGGTAGGTACTATTCTTATCCCCATTTTACAGATGAGGAAGCTGAGGCTAACAGAGATTAAGTGACTTACCCAGGGTCACACAGCTGGTAAGTATATGAGGCTAGATTTGAACTCAACCTTCCTGACGCAAAGCCCAGTATTCTGTCTACTGTGGCACCTAGCTGCCCATACTACCTGGATATGTGACAACCTTTGAAACAGAAGAATATAGTGTAGATTTGTTCTGCTTGGCCCCAGAGGGAAGAATCAGGAGTAATGGTATGGAAGGTACGGAGAAGTAGACTTTGTAGACATACAGAAAAGCTTGCTAACAAGGGATGACAAGCAGTGTGGTGAATGGAAAGGGGACTGGGTTTGAAGTTAAAAGACCTAGATTCAAATCCCAGCTCTGCTACACGCTGCCGGTGTAGCCTTAAGCCAGTCACTTTCCTCTCTGGGTCTCAGTTTCCATCTTTAAAATGAGGGGCTAGGACAAGATGACTTGTGGGGCTCTTTCCAGCTCTAAATCTCTGTTCCTCTAACAAGAGCTTTCCCCAAGTGGAACAAGGCTAGCCTAGGAGGTAGCTGGTTCCTCCTGCCAAGTTTGATGACCACTTGGCAGGTATATTGTGTAAGAAATTCTGATTCAAGCACAAGTTGGACTATAGGGCTTCGGAAATCTTTCCTTCCAATTCTGAGATTCTGTGGAATCAAAATCCTGAAAACTAAAGCTGAGAATCAAAAAACTGACCTTGACAAATCCACGAAATTGCATGCTCCAGGAGATCCTGCAGGCGAGTTAGCTAGACCTACTCATCAGAATCCTAATAGATGATTTCTTATTTAGTACAATTACTTTAAAGCTAAACAAACAGAAATAATGGTTATCTAGACTTATACCTGAACTTTTCCAAGATCAATGTAGTCAGGACCCTTGCTATCCCTACTATGGTATAATCCTTCTAAAGAGCATAATAGGTTACTAATTTCCAGAGATATATACGAGCTCTCTATAAAGGCAACTTCAAAATGACTTTGAAACAGATTAAAAAGGGGCAGCTAGGTGGTGCAGTGGATAGAGCACCAGCCCTGGTGTCAGGAGGACCTGAGTACAAATTCAACCTCAGACACATAACACTGGGTGACCCTGTGCAAGTCATTTAACCCCAAATCTCTCTCACACACACACACACAAAAAGAGATTAAAGAAGAAATGAACAAATAGAGGCATGCTTTCCCAGCACACGATTAGGTTGAACAAATATAGTACAAATGTTGACGTTTCCCAAATTAATTTATAGAGATTTAAATAATATAACATAACATGTCTGGAGAGATACAATTTATTAAAAAAGTGACACTAAGATATTTACCTTTTCTGTGTTAAGAAAACAGACAGGATTCTTTGGTTCGAATGCCCCCCTCAGCCAAAAAGTTTCAGAATAATCTCTGTGAGCTTGGAGGTCCAGTATCACATCTTTCAGGTGGGGGAGGCTGACGGTGGCATTGGCTACTTTTTCTGATCCACACTCCAGTTTTCCTTCATACACGAGCTTATTACTTAAGGACATAACTGTGCTGAAAGGATTAGAAACAACATTATTAATTTTGGTAAATAAAATTTCATGGAAAAAATCAAATTTAACTAACACTGTGAACATTCATTAATTCAGTAAACACATTGAAGACCTACTCTTTCAAGAGCACGTTACTAGGAATTAGGGGAGATTCCAAGTTAAAATTAGATGCAATCACTCTCCTCATGAAGCTTGAAAGTACATAATAGAAGGATAAGACAGCAGGGCCCCAAACTAGAATATGTAGTGTTGTATGATAAGCAGATTAGAAAAAGGGCAGATCTCAGTTCTGTGATGTCATTATCCACCTGGGCAACAGGGAAGGCTTCCTGAGGAGGTGGCAAGTTGAACTGGGCTTTTAAAGAGGACCAAAAATTCAGCAGGTGAAAAGGGAGAGGAAGGCCATTCCATATCCCAAGACAAGTCACGAAGAAGGGAGAAAGTTAAGTCTTAAAGAGTAAGCTAGGTTAGCTAGAACAGAGGAGATGTCAGGCTAGGTGTGGACTCAAGTGAAACCAGAAATCGAGAGACAGAGCGAGAAAGTGACAATAGGCAAGGGAAAAGAGGTCAAGAACAGGTTCAGTGTGAAGGAAAACGTCAGAGAGGTAGAGATACAGGAAGTTATTGTTGGAAAGTTTAATCTTAAAGTCTCAGATACTTGAGATGATGTAATTCTTAAAAATAGACAAATCTGAGGTGTGGCCATTACATCATGCAGAGAAAGCGGGTGGATTGAAGAAGGAAACATGAATGCTAATGTCCCCATGGACTATGACAGAAAATTGAGTAAAGAAAAAAACAGTGACTAAGGTCCTAAAGTCAGTGAGAAAATGGGTGAGTAACCTGGAAGGTAAGAACAACAAGGATATGGAGACAGATGAAGGTATAAAAAAGATTGAATGCATTCCCCAATTGATAGTCAAAGGATATGAACAGGCAGTTTTCAGATGAAGAAATTAAAGCTCTCTATAATCATACAAAAAATGCCCTAAATCACTACTGATTAGAGAAATGCTAATCAAAACAATTCACACCTATCAGATTGGCCAACATGACAAAACAGGAAAATGATAGATGCTGAACAAGATGCGGGAAAATTGGAACACTAATGCATTGGTGGTAGAGTTGTGAACTCATCCAACTATTCTGGAGAGCAATTTGGAACTATGCCCAAAGGAATATAAAAATGTGCATACCCTTTGACCCAGCAATAGCACTTCTAAGGCTATATTCCAAAAAGATCATACAAATGGGGAAAGGACCCACATGTACAAAAATATCTATAGCAGCTCTTTTTGTGGTGGCAAAGAATTGGAAATTGAGGGGATGCCCCTCAAATGGAGAATGGCTGAACAAGTTGTGGTATATGAATGTAATAGAATACTATTTGTTCCATAAGAAATGGTGAGCAGGCAGATTTCAGAAAAACCTAGGAAGACTTGTATGAACTGATGCTGAGTGAAGTGAGCAGAACCAGGAGAATGTTGTACACAGTAACAGCCACATTGTGTGATGACTGACTTTGACAGACTTAGCTGTCTTCAGCAATGCAAGGATCTAAATCAACACCAAAGGACTCATGATGGAAAATGCTATCCACATCCAGAGAGAGAACTATGGAGTCTGAATACAGATTGAAGCATACTATTTGCTCTTTTTTTTTCCTCCTGTTTTGTTTTGTTTCTTCTTTTTTTGTGGTTCCTCCTATTGGTTCTAATTCTTCTTTATAACATGACTAATGTGAAAATGTTTAATAAGAATGTATATAGGGGCAGGTAGGTGGCGCAGTGGATAGAGCACCGGCCCTGGATTCAGGAGGACCTGAGTTCAAATTCGGCTTCAGACACATAATACTTAGTAGCTGTGTGACCCTGGGCAAGTCACTTAACCCCATTGCCTAGCCACCCACCCCCCCAAAAAAGAATGTATATAAAATAGAGCCTATATCAGATTGCATGCTGTCTTGGGAAGGGGAGGGAAGCAGAGAAAATTTAAAACTCAAAATCTTAAGGAATTGAATGTGGAAAACTACAAATAAATTAATTAATTTAAAAAAAATTTGAATGGACCACAGGAAAAGAAAAGTTATTCAGCTCTCCCGGTAGAAGAACAATCTATAAATGGCAGTGGAGAGCAAGCCAGAAGATCTTGAAGAAAGACTCTTGAGTATTAGTTTTAAAGTTCACGGACAGAGAGGAGCTTCTTGAGGCTGCAGCTGGGATCTAAAGGGCTTGAGGGATAGGCTAAGATGGGAGAGCTGGGGGGAACCAAAGCTCATTAGAATAGGGATGTGGGTTCAGAGAGAGAAATACCTGTTCATTCTATACTGCACAGTCAACTGAACAACAGCATTCCGTTTCTGCTCCAGCCTCTTGAATAAACTTTCACTCATGCCAAGACCTCTATTATCAAATCAAATATATAAATCAGTGCACTGAACACTAAATTCCATGAGGGAAATCACACTTAGTGAAAATCCAGTGATCTCTGACCATGCATTTCTTACCTTGCTTCACTATTCAGCACAAGGGGAGGAAGCTGCAGGTGGTCTCCTACCAGTACAAACCTAGATGAAAAAAAGAGTGGGCCCAGGCATGCTGGCTGGCTAATCTGGGAAGCTTCATCCACAATACAAAAATCAAATCGTCTCCGGGAAAATATTGGGTGGTTTATTCCCATACATGTTGTTGCAACTATAGGCTAAAAATAAACAAGAAAAAATTATTTTAAAATACAATCTGACAGTAGTGTGTTGCATTTGGCTCCAGAAAAAAAAAACTAAATGCAAAGTAACAAGATTTTTTGTTTTTTGCTAGGCAATGGGGTTAAGTGGCTTGCCCAGGGTCACACAGCTAGTTAAGTGTCAAGTGTCAGAGGCCACATTTGAACTCAGGTCCTCCTGACTCCAAGGCTGGAGCTCTATGCATTGAGCCACCTAGCTGCCCCTCCATAAGCTTTTAAGTTGCCAAACTTTTCCCCTCTCCTTCCCCTTCACCCTCCCCAAGACATGGGGCAATCTGATATAGGCTCTACATATACATTCCTATTAAACATATTTTTACATTAGTCATGCCATAAAGAAGAATTAGAACCAATAGGAGGAACCACAAGAAAGAAGAAACAAAACAAAATAGAAGGAAAAAAAAGAGCAAATAGGATGCTTTGATCGGCATCCAGACTCCACAGTTCCCCCTCTGGATGTGCACAGCACTTTCCACCATGAGTCCCTTGGAGATGTCTTAGATCCTTGCATTGCTGAGAAGAGTGAAGTCTATCAAAGGTAGTAAGATAGTAAAAAATCTCTTCCCAAAATTTTATAAAATGCCAAATAAGGATTTCCAGGAAGATTTTTAAAAATCCCTTCTCTCTACGGCAGCACAAAAACAAAGTAATACATGTCACTGGGTGTGATTTTCATATGTTCAAATTCGCTTGCTTATTATGACGCCACAGAAGCAAATGTCAGCAATATCACGTCAGTATTCTGCTTACTTGACTGTTATAGAGCTCCTCCAGACCAGTTAAGGATTTAATAGCTTTTTCTCGGCAGATTTCCTCCTCTGTAAATTTCTGAATGCTGGGATGAACCTTCTGAGTTTGGCCCAAACGCAAAAATCCTACTTTAAATTTCATTAACTTCAAAAGAATGTTATCAACAGCAGAGTGAGTGTAACTGGTCAACAAAACGCTGAAGCCACAAACATAGAGGATCCTCACCTAAGAATGGGACAGGGGAAAAGAAAAAATTACCTTAAATTCCAGGTAATTCTTAATATACTCAAGAGAGTGAAGGAAAACAGGTTTCCATTAGAAAGCCAAACCACTGAATAAAGATAATCCAGTATTAACAATACTGGTAACATTATGTTCTTAAACTGTTAAACCTTTAATTTTCTACAAGATTACTTTAAGTTTGCCAACATAAGTAAAATCTAAGAAAGCTTACAATGCCCAGTGTCTAACCCTCAGTATAGTTTACCACTTGTATAGGGAAGAGGAACACATAAAACACACACAAGCCAGAGACTATGAAATGCAAAATGCAACAAATTTAGTACATGATGGCAACTATTTTGTCAGTTCAGGGTTATAATGTTGCTATCTCAAAATGAGAGAAAAAGCCATTTCGTAGAGATATTTTTCATTCACATTTGCTTCTCTAAGCGCGTCCTTTGAATTGAAAAGAGGCTGACAGAGACGTTATTTACAAGTAAAGATACAGATCCTTACGAGGGCACATATTGTTGTGGTTTTCCCAGTTCCAGGCATACCAACAATAAGCGTGTAGTCTTTTGAAAGAAGTACTTTTTTCATTGCTTGCCTCTGGGGTTTATTCAAACCTATATTTTAAAAATATTTCAGAAAAAAAATCATTAAAAAATATTTTAGAAGAAAAGATGGATTTTAAACAGGAAAGAAAGTATTGTTAGAACAATATTTTAGTTCTGACCCCCTCACAAACTATGATGCAGCTTCCTCCACCCGGAAGCGACTGTGGGCTCTCAAAGGCCGTACCACAGAAGCACAGGGGCTCACCAGGGCTCCCTTGAAAGAAAGGCTTTCGGGGTACCTCCCACAACTGACTGAGAAGCAGCAAGTTAAGAACAGAGAGGCTCAGCATCACTAGGCCAGCCACGGGGCGATGAATCCTTTGACCACGACCACCCACGAAACAGAGATGAATACAAGATGGCCTGCAGTCCCCTGCCCCCTCTGCCTCTGCAGTGATAAGTGAGACAAGAGCAGAAAAAGGGGCAGAGGGTGCCAAGAATCACAGGGTTTAAGCACATTACAAATACTGGCTCAGCTGCTGGTGACCTGACTGAGATCCTGCCTCAGTGATCAACAAGGAGTCATACTGTGGGAGGACGCGGAGCTGGGTCATGACAGACTCCAGCTGTGGCCAGCCCACAACAAGAAGGGGCAGCTAAGCAAGAGGGCCACTCACAGGCTCTCCCTGAAGATAAGCTACAGTGTCTGCACTGCAGGCAGCCTTGATGGAGCAATGAGAGCAAAGAGGCAGGCTGTGGCCAATTGGCCACACCAAGAAGTGAAAAGTACAGAAGAGAAGACACCTCACTGGGCTGACCGTTTGACCACAGAAAGGCACTGGATTTCGTGGAGCAAAACACAGCTGTAAAGGTTTTCCTCCTATGTGATCTCTCTTATGGAGATTCCTTGGGAGAGATTACAACAGGAGTAACTTCATTCAACAACCATTTGATTAATAACATCTGTTGAGGTATAAAAGTGCTAATCAGAGGTATTTGCCATGATCACGGAGGATGTCTAGAGCATAATCTAAATCCAAAGGGAGTACCATCTAAATGGGGAGGCCCTCCAGATGCTTCTAAGTCAGAAAGATATTGTGTTGATTGTATCCAGCCCAGAAACACTCCTGGAACCTCCTAAATGAGATTCACCATTACTCAAAAGGGACAGCCTAACTATCCACAAAGGAAAAACCAAGAGCGTGACGCGTTCTGATGTTCCAATATGTGCATTCAGACGGATGGACAACCCTTAGAGATGGTCCAGAAGTACATTCACGGTGGAAAGATGCTGCAGATGGACAATGGACTGAGGCTAGATAAGATTAGGAGGAAGACCACAGGCTCGACAGAATTTGGCAAATGGGGCAACGTTTTCAATTACCTCTAGCTTTTCTTTAAACAAAAACTCATCTTTATTTTAACTACCAATACTCTTCCAGGGATGCTGAATAGCTAAATAGTATAGAATACTAGAATCTTTGAATAACCAAAGAAATCTATGTGTGGAATAGGGATTTGGCCAATCATATAGCACCAACAAGGGCCAACTGGTGGATATGGCACAGAGCTGCAATAGTATTCACACAAAGGCAACAGATGTAGAGGAACAGCTGAACAGCTAACATTTACATAGTACTTCCTTCAGGCACTGTGCTAAGCACTTTGATCCTTATAACAGCCTTGGGAGGAAGGTATTATCATTATCCCCATTTTACAGGTGAGAAAACTGAGGCAAACAGAGGTTAAGTGACTTGCCCAGGGTCACACAGCTAATAAGTGCATGAGTCTGAATTTGCACTCAGATCTTCCTGACTCCAAGCCTGGCACTCTATCTACTGTGCCACCTAGCTGCCTCTCTGCCCCCAAACCCTTGATGTGATCTCTCTCTGAAAGATTTAAAGAAGGTCATGAGCAGCAATGGGTATGATCTACTCTACTGGTGGGAGTATCTCATCTACTGATGACTGGTCAAACAGAGGCTATGTTACAGTTTTAATAGTAAGTAGAACAAACAGAAATGAATAAAAAATAACCCCAACTATAGATTCTACCTTTTAAAATGTGGGCAACTCTATCCTTTGCTTCATGTGGAAGCACAGAACTCAGGTACTCTATAAACTGTGGTTCACGGAAGTCAATGATTAAATCTCGAAGCTTTTCACTGGGAAGAAGAAAAGTTGTTTTACTACAGTGTTCTCAAAAAGCCTGCTGAAATGCTGAGTTACGTACTGCTACCTACCTGGTAGGGGTGTTTTCCATCAGTTTAGAAAGGTTTCCTAGCGGAGTTTCAATACCACCAATTCTTTCTTCATAGTCTAATCTAAACAAAGTTGACTCAGGTAATTTTGACAAATTCCTGAAACAAAATAAAATGCACATATAGAAAAACATTCTTCATTTAGAAGATACCAATTTAAGCCAAACATAGGCAGTAAACAACTAGTTAAAATGATAATTCTGAACATGGAGTTCAGAATTAACCACTGTTTAAAACATAGGAAAGATGGGCTCCTGGATGCAGCTAACAGAGGGACATAAAAATGTATTTGCTGGTAGTCTTGAAAATTGAATTAAAGGGCTTTCACCTGGAAAGGAAGAGAACTGCTTCTATATATTCCCCAAGCTAATCCCATCCAGAGTAGCCATAATGTAGAAAGAACGGTAATAGAAGCATGAAGAAGGTCACAGGAGACAAAATTCATGAAAGCCCTCAAACTAATCCATGGCCTCAGCTGTCCACTCGAAATGCAGAACCAAGCAAGAAGAAATAGAGACTATAACACAACCTATGTATCACTGGAGAAGCAGTAGGCTGTAATGGATAGAGGAGGGTCTTGTAGGCAGGCCTAGGTTCAAGGCTGGCCAAGGACTGCCAAGTCCTGGCAGGGTGACCCCAAAGAGTTCATAACCTCTCGAGGCCCCCAGCCACTCTCTACCCAGAGCAGTAACTTTTCTGTGTTGGCTGAAGGAGGATGCTCACCAGGAGCTTCCAATATCGATGAAGCTACAGGAGCTAACTTTTTAATAAGTAGTAATAAGTTGGTTGCTACAGTGGACATGATGGGAACTTTGGGAGGATATGACAACTTCTTCGAGTCTGTGATAGAGTAGGAAAGGGAAGCTGAGAAGAGTTCATCATGCAGCCTTTATTTTGGAAAAGCAGATTTCAAAGGGTTCAGATAGAACACCCACTACTTGGTTGGACTCACATCTGGTCAGTGCACGTACATCCCTCCACACCTTCCTAACCTGTCTCATCCTTATACAAGGGTTCTTGGACTTCCTCCAATGAGGATCTAAACAAGGAAACGGAGGCCTTCCTTTTGTCTTTTCAATTATCTATTCAACTATTCAATCTTATCTCAATATTCAACCAATAGAGTCAACCAGGACATTTAGCCAAGACAGTCTAATTTGCAAAACAACTTTTAAAAATTTCTCTACCCCCTAGCTGTGTGACTCTAGGCAAGTCACTTAACCCCATTGCCCAACCCAAAAAAAAAATTTCTCTACCCCCATTACTTAAATATTTTTATTGATCCTTCAAAAACAAAAGAAATGGATTCACCTGTCTAGTAAACAGGTGACAGTGGTCATGCTGATCTCTTTCACATATCCACTACTTAAAGCAAGCAACCTTCTTTCTTCTCCACTTAGAACGACTCTGTCTCCCACCATGAGGTTTGTATTAGGTATTGTACCATGTTTATGCTGGAAGGTATGTAAATATTGTCCACTACAAATAGTCTGGACATCTTCAGTCCTAATCAGATTTCCAATGCAGTCGCCATGCTTCTCCCTAATAATATGAAAAAACATACAAGAAAACCTCTTGTTAATATCATCACATTCATGTCTTCCCACCACTGCATCTTTTTTTTTCCTCCTGGACCTATCAGACTTATGCTAAGGTACCAAATTCATGAAATTTCTATCACATTTCAGATTTTCTACACTCATGTTTCATAAGAATGTTATGTATCTACACCTTTTGTTATGTAATTAACCCTAGAGAGCTGGTTCAAGCCACATATACCCTAAAGGGCTCTGTCTGGTGATAGCAAGAGTCAAGGCCTCTCTTTCCTCCCCCACAAGAAAGTCCCAAGTACGAAGTCCTGAAAACCTCAAGGTGGGAACCTTGAAAAATGCAGTGAGTCCAACATATAGGAGATCCCAGGTCACTAGAACGCTGTCCTAAGACACCATAAAGGGCCTTGAAGATCCAGTGCTCCTAACCTGGAAGGATGCTTCACATAGGAGAACTGAGTTAGCACAGAAAGCCACGTGGCCCAGATGAAGACTAAGCAGTGCTGACCATCCCAGACAAAAGCATAGCGGAGAATGGCTCTGTCACAGAACTACGATTCAGGTACTAAGTAAAACTGGAGAGATGAGTCAATCAAAGATATACCAGTATATTTTATACCAGTATAAACAATTACAGTAGAACTAGAGACCCCCCAAAGGAGAGAAAAACTCGAAGATCCAAAGAAAAAAATGATTTTTCCACAAGGACTACAGAAAGAAAGCAAGAGATAAAAAAGAAAACATTGGAAGAAAAAATTGGAAGGAGAATAAATAGCTTAGAAATTAATAAACCTTTCCCAAGTAAGGTACTCTCTGAAAACTAGAATAGACCAGAAAGAAATTATGACTTCATGAGATAGCAAGAAATATTAGAACAAAATCGAAAGACTGGAAAAAAAAAGAAAAAAGAAGGTATCCAATATAAAAAAAAACTTAAGTTCTCATGAAGAAAACTTAAGAATTACTGGATTTCCTGAAAAGCATATCTTTTTTTTTTTTTTACAAAGCACAGACACTGTATTTCTAAATAGCATCAATGAAAACTGCCCAAATCCATCAGAATCAGAGGGCAAAATGAAGATAGAATCTACCTATAACATCCTGAAAAAAAAAACAAAAACAAAAACAAAGAAAACATCCCAAGGAGGGGCAGTTAGGTGGTGCAGTGGATACAGCACTGGCCCTGGAGTCAAGAGGACCTGAGTTCAAATCCAGCCTCAGACACTTACTAGCTAGCTGTGTGACCCTGGGCAAGTCATTTAACCCCCACTGCCTCCAAAACAAACAAACAAACAAACAAAGAAAACACCCCAAGGAATGTTACTGCCAAAATCCAGAGCTCACTTAAAAGAAAAACACTGAATGCATCCAGGAAAAAGCAGATTAAGCACCAAAGAACCACAGTCAGGATAACCTGAGACCTTGTGGCTTCTATTATAAAGGGAGAGATCTTAGAACAGAATATTCCTAATGGCAAAAAATACAGGCTGACAACCATGAATAATTTACTATGCAAAGTTGAGCAGAAGCCTACAGGAAGAAAAAATGGACCTTTCATAAAACAAAGGACTTGGAAATATTTCAGTTGAAAAGACCTGAGCTGCGTAGCAACATCCAAGGGTAAGAACAACAGAGGCCCTGGAGAAGATTGAATGGTTCCGTCCTGATGGCTGGAAGAGAGGAAAGAGAAGGGAGAGAAAAGTAGGAAGACACAATATCACAGAAAAGAGAAAAAGTAGGGTGGGGTGGGTGGGTGGGTGGGAAGGGAATTTGCTATTTGTCTTAACTGGGTTGCTGAGAAAGAGAGTACAAACACGGAGGAAGGGATGGGGGAGAGGGCAGCAGGTGAACCTCCCTCTTGTCTGAACCAGACAAAGGAGTGCGCACACTCACACTCACTCACTCACACACACACACACACACACACACACACACACACACACACATACTCTCTCTCTCTGTGTGGTATAGAAATACATTGAATTCAATAGGAAAAGGAGGGAGATTAATAATGGGGAATTGCAAGTAAAATAAACTTCCTGATCTGGAAGGGGGAATTAAAAGGAAAAAAAAAAACAAACAAACTAGAATCCCAAGGGATGCCCAACAATTGGGGAATGGCTGAACAAATTGTGTGTAGGAATGTAACAGCATTAATGCTAAGAAACAATGGAAGAGAAGATTTCAGAGCATCCTGGGGCCTATGAAATGAGGCAGAGTAAACCAGGAGAACAATGTGTACCAGGACAACACGGTAGAGAAACACAGCTTCAAGTGCCTTAAGCCCTGGGATCAGTGCAATGACCAAACATAACTTTTATGAAACACATTCTTCCTAACAGCTCCTATTGGCTTGAGGAGCATTTAGAGATGAGCATTTTGGACACAAACACTGTTTTGCTTGGTCATGATTATGCATTACAAGGTTATCTTGATTTTTTTAACTAGTGGAGAGGAGTGGGACACAAATGGGGTTAACAATAAGAATGGGGGAAATAAGAGGGCCACGAGAACAGAAGGCAGTTCAAAAGGAAGCACAGACAAACAGGACAATTTTGAAAGCAATGCATAGCGGCCAATGTGGTCATTTATTTTGCTTGGCTGCTCTCTCAGTGAGGGAGAGAGAAGTGGGAGGCAAAGAAGAGAAAGGCAAAGAGAAAAAGAAATTTATTTAAAAAAAAGCAACATGTTAAATTTATTATATACTGTTTAAAAAAAGTAAGGGAAGTAAGAACAATGAAATGGAAATGGATGGCGTCATACACAGTCCTCTGATTTCTGCTGCATAATATGGAAATGGCCTTTTCGATGTTTAAGTTCAGAATAAAAAACATTAATTTTTAAAAAAGAAAAAACCTTAAAGAGTCATCACATTACACCGTTTTACCTTCTTTTGTGGTGCTAGAAGGGAGATCTTAGAAGTCTTCCAGTAGAAGCCTAGAGAGAAGAGTATCTATAGAGTGTTAAAAATGTTTAATGCCTTGAGAGAGACCTTCTGGGCCTGTCACAAAATTGAGAATGCAGTCATTATCACCTCTTTTTCTCAAGAAGCTCTACTGCCTCTGAAAGATTTAAGAAATACGATAAATTAAATAACCAACCACTACCCCAGAGGCCCAATAATGAAGCACACTAATCACTCTTCTCCTGACAGAGTTGACGATCTCAAGGTATACTCGCTTCCAGGATCAAGTATAAAATCTTCTGCCTGGCCTTCAAAGCCCTTCCCAACCTGCTCCCCTTTTACATTTCCAGCCTTCTTACTATTGCCCTCTGCATTCTCTGTGATCTAATGTCATCAGCCTCCATGCTGGACCTCTCAAGTGCAACGTCACATCTAGCCCAACCTGGAGCATCTTCCCTGGCTGGCCAGAATGCTCTCTTGACTCACCTCCACCTCCAGATTTCCCTAGCTTCCTTCAAGTCTTAACTAAAGTCCCACCTTTATTTAGTTTAAAATGTTTGATGGTGGCTAATTTTCTCAGAATGTGCCCCAACAGCATTTCAAGTTATTTATAAAGAGTGATTCTTATGGAAAAAGGCAAATGCCAAAATGCACATTTAGAAAACAGGCCATCCAATGAATAGGAAAGTGAGGGGTCGCCCATCAACTGGAGCCAGGATGAACAAACTGGAGCATATGACTGAGATGGAATACTACTGTGCTATAAGAAATGACGAGCAGGGTGGCTTCAGAAAAACCTGGGAAGTCTTCTACAAACAGATACAAAATGAGGAAAGCAGAAGCTGAATGTTATACTCAGCAACAGCAACATTGTAACAACCAGCTGTGGAAGCCTTAGCTACTCTGATCAATACAATGATCCAAGACAATTCCAAAGGACCCACGATGAAAAGTTATCCACCTCCAAAGACAGAACTCATGAACTAGGGGTGCACACTGAAGCACACTTTTCTACTTTATTTTTCTTGGGTTTTAAGTGTGTGAGTGTATGTGTGTTTTCTTTTGTAACATGGCTAATATGGAAATATATTTACATACATTTACATACATAATCAGTATCATATTGCTTGCCTTCTCAATGGGTGGGGTTGGGGCTAGAGGAAGAGAATTTAAAACTCACAGTTTTCATAAATGTAAAAAAATTTTTTTACGTGTAACAAATAAATAATATAATAAAAATTTAAAAAGAAAATAGGCCATTAAACATATCAAAAGAATCTTAGCAGTATTTTTTTTTTGTGGTATCAAAGACTGGTATCAAAGCAAGTGCCTTTCAAAGAGGGAATGCTGAACAAATTGTGACATGGGAATATAATAGAATTTTATTGTTCCACAGGAAATGAAGATGAAGTCAGGGAAACTCAGGAAGACTTTTACAAATGTATAAAATAAAATGCATAGGATTACAAAGGGATCAAAGAGTACTGAGATACAGTGATCCAAATATTAAAAAACCAAGCCCACAGACCCTCAGTGAAGAGCCCTGCACTGGTCCTGTTAACACTTCCTTGGTATCAGCGCAGTGGCCGGACTTGACTCTCTTTTTCCCCAAGCTCTCACTACAGAGTGAGCCCAAGCAGGCCATTGTTAGACACGTGCCACAACTTTACTTATGTTTACTATTGCCTTGATGAAACCCATGATTATGCACAAGAGTCTGGCTTAAATGGCCACATAAAAATCGAATGCATGCACAATGACTCCTGTCCAGATGTGCCACTGGATGACCGGCCCACTGGGCCCATATCAGCACCTATTTCTAGGTCTGGGACTGCAGATTAACAATGAGCAAGAGCCAGAGTAGAAAAGAAGCGATAGAAGGGGTCTAGACTGCATTTCATAAAATACGGCTATGATCCCAAGCTGCAGCTTGACCCAAGAAATCATCTTTTTATCATCAATGTTCACCTGGCGATACTGTGTGTAATCTGGGGGTGACAGTCTTCAAAGAACCTCTAATTAAGGCTTTATTCTAATTCTGAAAGGCCTTCCAAGAACCCTGGAGATCAGCTACCAAACCCCCGCATCCTCCACACAACAGGACCACACAGGTATCATAAATAAGCAGCAGAGCCAGAATTGGAACCCAGGCTCCGAGCTCCTTCCACTAGACCAGATCCCGGACTCTACACAATAACGCGTCTAACAAAAGAAAAAGCTCTGCTTACCTTTCTGAGGCTGACATTAACCAGATGTTTCTGTGGCTCCTCTTGCTATCTTTTGACTGGGACTCCAGGGTCATCATTAGATACCAAAGGCTGAAATACTGGAGATGGGAATGCTTCAGGTGCTGCGTTGCCTTCTCTATTTTAGACAGCATGGTGTGGGGAATGAAGCTCTTGTCCATCTGTTGTTCGACCGCTCTAAATTCAAAACTCCGTGTCAGAAAGGTATTGGAGACAGGTCAGATTATGACATTAACTATCTCTGAAGTAAACGGAGATCGAGGGTGACTAGTGTAAATCGTTCTTCTCCTACTTTAGATAGTATTCAGCATTTTAAATAGACCCCAAAGGCTTTTGAAATATAAAATATATAAGAAGCTAATCCATACAGAACAGACGGTAGGCCGCAGTGACGGCAGAACTCAATCTATGAGATCACAGATCTGAAACAAATGGGGAGGGAGGCATCATTTTAATAAGCACAATAAATCCATCGAGGCCAATTCCCTCAACACTATTGAGCTGAACTCAATCTGTTACAAATTCGTGATAGCTCTTTGTATAGAGGAGGGAGGGATCTACATTGACATATAGATGCAGCTATATAGAAATAAAGTTGATATAAAAACAAATGTTATCAATATAAATTTTTAAAAAGCTATAACCCAAATTGAAACAATGTGAAACTCATTACCTGCTATAAAGAGCACAGTTGTCCATCTGTGAGCAATATTTACAGGTGTAACTATCATTAATGATTGGTGGCAAGTGTGCAAGCTGGGTTTGCTCCTTTCCTGCAGTAGATTTTGTGACACCATGGGACAAGTAGAATGCCACCTGGTTTCTTAGCTTTAATAACTCTGTTTTTTTTAAAGAAGAGAAAAAAATGCATTAAATTCAGTTTAATTTGATTTAACCATCATACATACTTTGTGACCACCAGGTATTATATATAAGCACAAATACGATTATAAGGCAGCCAGGTGGTGTAGTAAATATAGCAATGAACCTGAAGTCAGGAACACCTAAGTTCAAATCCAGTCTCAGACACTTATTAGCTGCATGGCCCTGGGCAAGTTGCTTAACCTCTGTCTGCCTCAGTTTTCTCATCTGCAAAATGGGGATAATAATACCATCTACCTCACAGGGTTGTTGTGAGGAACAAATGAGATATATGTAAAGTGCTTAGCACAGTGCCTGGAACATAGTAGGTGATTAATAAAGGCTTATTTCCTTCCTTCCTACATTTTAGTGGCTACTATTTGAATTCAAAAAAAAAAATCACAGAATCACAGATTTAGAACTGGAAGGGACCTCAGATCACTGGATCAAACCACCTCATTTTACAGATCAGGAAACTGAGGCCTAATGAGGTCAGGTGACTTACCTAAGATCAAACAGTTAGGAGGGCTGGCTTTCAATCCAGTATTTCTTACTCAGGAATAGAATTCTAAAAGGTCAAGGTTAATGTTTTCCAAAATCTAAATACAAGACTTAAATAAGAAAAAAGTTTTGCCTGTCTTTTAACGTTTCTAACCACAAATGAGAGACGTGACATTTCATCATGCCCTACAACAGTACTGAGGGAGTTTTCCAAGTACAGTATGTCAAGGAAGGGTCAGAAACTTTTATAATGTTAACAGTGAAAAGAACAAGGATAAATTGGGCGGCCCTCACCTCTCCTGTCAAGACGTCTGGCTGGCACGGGGTACATGGTACCAGTCCGGAGGTAGAGAAGCAATCCGGCTTCAGGATCAGCCCTTCTTTCCTGGCTTAGTAGTGTATAGAGAACAACCTACAAATCATTTTAAAATTGCATAAAATAATAGAAACAAATACTGATGAAGGTAAGTGGGGCTTCCTAATAGCAAATATTTTCTTCCTACTCAAACATCAATATCCCTCTCAATTTTGCTTTCACGTTGAAGAAACATCTCAATTGCCAACCACTTAAAAGCAAATATATCCTAGTTTTTATGTTTTTATCCAGAGTTTATGAGGTCAGAATTTGTTAGGGTCTTATTTTTCCCCCTGACAGACTACTATTATATGCATTAAAAGTTAAATGCATGGAATATTGGTCAGGATTACCATGCAGAACAAATACAGTCAGTCCCTAGTTTAGGAATAGGTTCTACCACCAAAGTTCACTTGTAAACCTCTTGTTTGAAATCAGAAAAGCATTTTCCCATAGAAGCCATCTTATATTTGCTTCTATGTGGTATAGAGGTTCCCAATTTGACTGATAATGCATTTGTAATATCATGTTAATTAAACTACAGAACTTAACCACAGTGGGATTCTGTTGGAAAATGCCTTCAAAATTCCAAGCTGGAACTCACAGGAGATTCCCTCTAGCTGGGCTATGCCAGAATTGGGGTTCCTACTCATCTGCTTTGGCCCGCTTCTCCATCCTGCCAGGAAATGAGGAGTGCCTCTGCTCCAGGCTATTATTAGGTGTGTCAGCCACAGCAAGGGGACCAACAGGGTGGGTGCTTTGGGTGCCAAGCAGCAAGGAGTTATGGGGGAAAGACCAAGGGTTCTTGTTAGGGTAACCCCCGAGGGCCATAGCTTCCTCCTGGCCAGATGCTTTTCAGCTCATTTCCTTCCTGATTCAGGCCCTCGGTGTTAGTCAGCCCATCTGCTTCCTTTCCTAATGCTACTACCTGTTTCTTCTGACCAAGATTTCTCCCCCTGGCTGTCTGCATGAAAGAATGAACCTCACTTTTTACAACTAGTAAACAAAGAACAAAGAGACAGTACAGTAAGTTCACAGGCTCTTGTGCCTCGCCCCAACCTTCACTTTCTCCTCCCCCCCACAAATTCCATGAAGAAACTAAATCATTGAAATAAAAACTCAGCCTACCCAGATCATTCCATGACAAGAGATACTGCCAGGAGGGGAAGAAGAGTCTGGGATAGGGTTTCTGGTAGGAACAGGATGGATTGGGGATGCTACCACTGAGACTTGGCCTAGAACAAGAGGAACCAATGACAGATGGGGAAGAAGGAGAAGGAGGGAGGGTAAGCAATTCCCTCCTCCCTCTATTTTTCTCTTGCCACAGCAGAAGCCATCCTATATGAGCCCTAAACAAGATCTGAACTGGGTGAGAGAGGCGGAAGATTCCAGCCAACACCTGGTGGAAGACAATGGGGAAGAAGGGGAAAAGGTGAGTCCCTGAGGCTACGGGCCATTCCTGAGTGACTACATGGAAGTCAGCCCGCAGGATGGCGTGAATGCCTGTAAACATAGGCCTAACACTACAGTTAGCATGCCTACACTCAGGCTAGGAATGCTTTTCCAGAATACCTGGTATCAATCATTTCAATGGGCCAATTAAGTATTCCTAATGACAGCTGAGTTGCAGTAAATCTATGTTAGTTTGAGAAAGCTATGAGGGACAAGATTAAGGAATTCAGAGCCACATATTTTTTAGGCAGCTCCCTAACATAAGCCAATGCTAAAGAAAGACTCTCATCAAAATGATCTTAATCTAATTTCATCATTTGTAGAACCTCTGTTTAAATCTACAAATGCAAATGCATAAACATATAGATCAAATTGAGAGCTATTAGTTACCTTTCATTTAAAGCATGATGATGAATGTTAATTTCAAAAAGATCCACGTTAATTGTAACACACAAATTACATTTGCAAACTGTTCTATTAGGTGAGTGCTAAAGGTTTTTGAAAAAAAAATATAAAGTTACATCTTACTGAAAAATTGCTATCCCACCAGATTAAAAAGTTAAGTTTGTTCTGTGCCCAGAGTACATTCAGTTAAGAAACAAAAGATTTCTTAAACTGACAAAGAAAGAGGATCCCAGAGATAAAGACTCTCCAAAGAAAATGTTAGTTCCAAGAGCCTTGCTATTTAAATCATTTCCAGGAATACTTAGGGTAAGTCAGCTGCCAAGATAGTAAGGAATGGAAAAAATTAGTATTGGAAAAAATAATATTCACACAGAGTTTGGTGTCTGAGCTTGATAAATTAAATTCATTTGAACATGGCAGGCTGTTGTGTTGTTAAATAAATTACATGTGAAACATTTTGTTGCATCGATTACTGGATATAATTCATACTTACTGGCAATGCTTTAACACAACTTTGGAATGATCCACATATAGATATAAATATGTATATATGTATAAATAACTACTTACACCCCATTCCACCACAATTCTTTCACCAACCTTCCCACCCAAACTGCCAGTCAGCCAACTCCCAAAGCCTGACAGATGGAGGGGAAGGGAGCTTGCTAAATATGATTTTGGAGGGCTCGTTAACTTAACCACCCATTATAATATTGTTTCTATGCAGAAAATGGGTTGCAAGTTCCAAATAATCAATTTAGAAATGGACTTTTGGCATGAAGTTCATTTGTAAATCAGGGACTACCTGCTAATTAAAATAAGGAAGTCCCAAAGTTAGGATTTACCTATTGTACACCTTGCATATTTAGAAATCTACTTTTATTTTCTGCACATTAAGTAGATAGTGCTCTCACTATGAACTTGTTCTAGAAAGTGGAAACTTGGTCACCGCAATAAAAGTACTGTCTTCTTATATCATACATGCCCTACACTTAGAGATGATTCACCTTCTCGCATGTGAAGATGAGCTGAACGAAATGGGACCATGTACGTTGGGGCCACTGCAACTGAGCCAGTTTTGGACTCCTAAGTGTCTGTGCATGGCTCAGCAGGCCCAAGCGACTTCAGTCGAACCTGTCTGTGGAGACCAAGTGGAAAGTCGGAAGGTCCCCAGGACGCTGCAAGCACCCGGCCTCCAATCTTTATAACTTTATAAAGGATTAACTGCTTCTCTTCAAATCTGGCTCGGTTTGCTCTGCTCAAGAGGACCACAATTGGGTCAAATTTCAAAGCTATAGCTTCAGTCCAAGTTACATAATTATCCAAGTACAAAACTTAAGTCTTTGGAAAAGGAAAATGTTTTCTGCCTGCTAAAACCCTCAACATTTGTAAAGTCAGAAGCAGCAAAAATATAACCCAAAATCACTTTGGGCTTGAATCTAAGACTTAACTTTCAGTTCAAAAGTCTGTTATCCAGAACACTATTAGCAGCTGCAAAGAGAGTCCTAATAATGGAAAGTTTCTTCAGTTAAGGTACAACTATAAAACTCAGACTGTAATACAAATGCATTTTACGTAACATCTTTTATAATTTAAAGTTTTTAAATATGAAAAAGGAATGGCTTACTCTCCATAATACAAATTCATGTATAAGACACATAATTTTTTCATTACCAGTCTACAACAGATGGTAATATTGTTATTATAATTAGGTTATAATTAATGTTTCCTGATATATACAAGTGATAATACAGTTTTAACTTATTATTACTGTAATGATTTTGATTTATTTCCTTCCCTCAAAAACTGTCAGAAATATTTAGTTTAGATGTCTGCGTTTCAAGAATGCTTAGGTTTTCATCTCATTCAAAAGTCACAGCTTCTACGTACTTCAGTTGGGAGCATCTCAAATCATAGAGACATTTAATACAGCAGTAACGCACAGTTCCCTTATTTAATCTTAGATGAAACTCATTAGACATCAGGGAGAGAGGGAGGAAATTGAAAGGGTAAGTTTACAACTCTGCTACTACCATTATTTTTTCCAAAGAAAAATGTCTGCCCCTAACAGTATACATTTCTAAGATATATTTCCTTATAGTGGATTGGCATCCCCAAATTGAAAGCCACAACTGGGAACTAAAATAGTAAGGGGACAGTATGGCATATGTCAATGAGATAAGTCAATGAGAATGTGCTCTTGGATAGATTAAATATCTTCCATTTTAAGAATCTGCAGCTGTACCTGGCTTCTATGCTCAACAGAGTTAGATTCCTTGCCGGTTTTAAGCTCCAACGGCATTATTCTACACGTAGCTTTAGACCCGCGATGTATTTTTACGCTGACTGTGACGTCAATCTTGCCCTTCAGGCCAAACCTTGGAGACCAAATGTTCTCTTCAATATCCAGAGCTTTGGTTACCTGAATCCTACAAGATGATTCATCCTTGTTTCTGTCACATAATCTGGGGAAAAAATGCATATTTCTTTAGAAGAAAATGAGAAGAAAAAATGATGACTATGCATGCAAACCAACCAGTAGGTGAACATGCCAATCTTCCTGAAAAGACTCAGCACAGCCTGGTGCAAAGACCACTGCCCTGGAAGTCAGGAGAGCTGGGATTATGTCCCAGCCAGGTGACCTGGGTAAGTCACTGGAGGCAGCAGGATGTGCATTCAGATACTGCATCAGACACCTACTTAGCTGGGGGACCCTGAGCAAATCAATTAAGCACTCCCAGCCTCAGTTTCTTCATTTGTAAAATGGATCTAGCCATGAGCAATGAATAGTTCTCTAATTTTTTGAATTTGTCGAGTTCTAAGGGGAAGCTAGGTGGTGCCACAGTGCATAAAGCAGTGGGCCTGGAGTCAGGAAGACTCATCTTCCTGAGTTCAAATCCAGCCTCAGGCACTTACTAGCTGTGTGACCCTGGACAAGTCACATAACTCTATTCACCTCAGTTTCCTTATCTGTAATGAGCTGGAGCAAGAAATGGCAAACCACTCCAGTATCCCCGCCAAGAAAACCCCAGATGGGGTCATAAAGAATCAGAAACAACAGAAGCAACTGAACAACAACAAATTTCTGTAAAGAATGTCTTATAACTGTAGTTAGCTAATTTCTACGTGTTTTGATAGATGGACTAATATCTTGTTACTTTCTGTAGACATTTGTGAATAAAAATTTATAACCTCTTCTTCCTGAGTTTTATTCATAATAAAGAAAAATTGTCATTATTTATGAGGTTTTATTTCACATACTACAACTCTGAAGTTATTAACGGTTTCGATTAATTTTTAGTTGATTCTTCTGGGTTCTCTAGAGAGACCATCATATCATCTATAAAAGCAATCGTTTTATTTCCTCAGAAATTGTTAATTCTTTCAAAAGACTGCTCCTCCTTGAAAAGATACGATTCAACACTGCTAAACACTAGAGAATCCCAACCAACGAGACAAAAAAAGGTCAGACTAGAATGGCTTTCTTACGAAGTGCAGGGCGTCTTGGGGAGGTCCACCGAAGTGGGCTTGTGCATAAAATCTTCAGCCCATTTGGAAAACGATGGAAGATAGTCTTCTATTTCTTGTTTAAATTCACCTTGTTTTAGGTTCAAGTGATACCTTTAAAAATGAGTAAGGATATGGTGAATATAAAAAGGGAAGAAAATGATAAGAACAAAGACAATGAAGAAACCAATGGAGGCAACGTAACCCCAAATCTAAGATCACACAGCCACCTCGATTCCTAGAGTAAGACTACAATGACATCTTATGATGAGGAGGTTCCCTCCATACAGCCGCTTCCATGGAAACCTAAAAGCAAGTGGTACCGCACCATGATGACAACACATGTACATGGCAACCTCCTGTGAGAAGGAGCCAGGAGGGGCTCAGGACTGCACCCTGGCCACAGAACATCTCCCCCAATGCCTTCTATACTTTCTGGGCTTCCAATCCATCTCCTATGGTTTGCTTGCCTGCATCTGCCTTTGACAATATAAAGAACTGCTCACTTTTCTCACACTAAAATACCAGACTCAATAAAAAAGAAAGAAAATGAGGATTCTAAGATGTTTAAAATACATTAAACACCTTTGAATACATTACCTATATAAAAAGAAGGGCTAAAGATGTTAAACAGTCCTCTGCAGGGTCGGTATACATAACGACAAGAAAAATAACATGTCATAGTCCTGGCCCTTTGTGGCCTTGAGATGACCCTCAGCCTCCCAGGGCCTCATGTTCCTCATCTGTAAAATGGTGACCGGAATGAGCGAGAATGAATGAAGTGAGACTTCATCTCCTGATGACACAGGATTGCGGGAAGTCCAAATGAGAGGACAGAGTGTTTGTAACAGTAAAGCACTTTACAAATGCCAACGATCATCTCAGCTCTTAATAAGGATCCAAGTTGACTCTGGGTCACTTAGCCAATCAGAGCCTTAATTGATGGGGATAAGGATACTGGCACTGCTGACCTTGCAGTGCTATTCTGCTGAGCCCTTTGCAAATGTGTGCCAGTATGATGCCAGGTGAACTGAGGACACAGTCACTCTCGTCTAGGCTTTTTCCACGCTGCCACGGTCCTAAGGGGCCAGCAGATGGCTGCAGAGTCATGATGCATAGTTGGAAACAACAGTAAAGAGGACCAAGCACATACAGCAACCTGGTTACTTCACCTGAAAAAAAGCATTGACCTCTCTGGGCCTCAGTTTCCTCCCCTGTAAAATGAGGGGACTGAACTAGAAGACCCCACACCTTCTCTAGTTCTACAACTGATGAAAGGCTGTCACTAACGTAACTACTAAATGAGAGAAGGGGCCAACTTGGACTCCAGGGGACCCCCGCATTGAAGCACCAAGTCACCTGTATGTTCAAAGTCATTTTGCATGGGAGCTGTGCTCAATTTTAGTGCACCCTTCCTGATTTTAGGCCATCACCGTGAACCTGCCTCTGTGCTCCTGAAAGCACAGGCGTGTCCCCTGCTCATCCATGCTTTTGGAGTTAGAGCCCCTTTTGGCCATCTTCCCTGAATGACAACCATCACTCTTCACAGCTCTCGGGGTACGTGCCCCCAGAACCTCTGCCCTCTTTCCAGTGCTGTACAAACTTCTCTGCCATGGGCCTGCGGCCAAGGAATACCCTGATGGGCTCTCCTCTATGGGAACACCTCTGGTGAGCCTGCTCGGCCGCTCTAGAACTTTGTTTTATTTTCTGATGCTTCTCCTGGTATTCTACACTGGGGGGATGTACAGGCATTTGTTGGGCAATATCGTATGAGCAAAATGGGGAGTGCAAAAAGCGGGACAAAAATCACAGTGTGATCCAAACGTTTTGGAGATTCCAGGAAATGTTTCCCTAATTGCCTTTTACCCTAGTTCTGATTGGTACTTACATTTCCTTCAGATGTTTTATTTCTTGAACAGTCTGCAGAGCAAGTTCCTGGAGTTTTTCTTGGGCAAAGCTGTCAGTTATCGCTTTCTGGAATATTTCGTGCAGGACTGTGCCAATCAGCATTTGGTGGGAATTGGGATCGCTGCTCTATAAAACATGGCAAATGTATTTCTGATGTGATATATGTTAAAAGACTTATTTTCAATATATAGTTATCCAAGAAATTGATGTTTTTCTAATATCAAGCAGCCAAAAGAATATGAAATATTTTCCTTCATATACTTTTCCTTCATCCCTTAATTGTTCAATAAATTCTCATGGATCTAGGATGTCTAAAGCACTAATCTTCAAAAAATTAATTTTACAGTCTACAAGAACAGACATAATTGAGAATGTTTAATACATGTATTCAAAAAAGATATTAATCAAAGCATACTATTTGCTATTTTTTTTCTTGTTTTGTTTTGTTTCCTCTTTCGGGTGGTTCCTCCTATTGGTTCTAATTCTTCCTTACAACATCAATAATGTGAAAATATGTTTAATAGGAATGTATATGTATAGCCTATATCAGATTGAGCACTCTCTTAGAGAGGGAGGGAAAGAAAAATTTAAAACTCAAAAATTTATGGAAGTGATTGTTGATAAATCAAAATAAATTAATAAAAAACAAATAAATAAATTTTAAAAAGAAAAAAAATTAGAAAAAATAATTTTATAACTATCAATAGAAGCCTTAGTAAAAAATTAAGTTTCCCTTTCTCAGAAATGCTGGTTAAGTACTATATTAACTGTTATCCTTTTTCCCTATACAATGATAAAATGGAAAATAAATATATCCAATACATCCAATCTCCAAAATTCCTTTATTACTCTGCTACTTGTTTTATAGTATAACTGTTGTGCTTCTCTAAAACAAGAAGATGAAAAGAATCCTCGGGCCAAGGAAACAAACCTCATCACACACCAACAATTAGCATTAGATTTCAGTTTATTTACCTGAGAATCCTAAGTCAGACAGGGGTTCGCAAGATGCTGCCATACCAAAAATCATCACTAGAACTAGTTTATTAAGGCCAGAATTCCTTAGTTAAGCATCCCAGACAATGAATTCGGCCTGGGCATAGTAACATTTTCTAACACACTTACCCTAAAATTTTCACTCAGAACCGCTCTTCTCATGCAACGAACGCTATTTGCTACGCTCGTGCCAGAAATCAGCATGTCTGGGTAGAGAGTCAAATATCCAAAATCTTTATCTATTATCCAAGCATCTGCTTTGTACTCTCCTTCCAAATGAATGATGTCTCCTGGCTCTATTGAAAGGTCATTCCTGCAAATAAAAATATATGACATGTAGTTGCTTCATTTGAAATGTACAAGAAAGAAGGCATAATGAGAGCTTCACCTATGAAGACGGAACATTGCTCATTTCATAGGAGTTAGAATAGCAAAAAAATGCTGCATCACTTAGTTTAAGGCTTTCATGAGACAAACAAGGAAACTGAAGCCCAGAGAGGTTAAATGAATTATCTAAGGTCATTAGGGGAGGAAGAGAAAGAGGAAGAGTCAGGATTGGAACCCAGGTTCTCCGGATCCACGAGCAACTAGGTGGTGCAGTGGACAGAGTGCTGGGCTCTAGAGACAGGAAGATTCAACCTTCTGAGTTCAAATCTGACATCAAACACTTACTAGCTGTGTGACCCTGGGCAAGTCACTTTAACCCTGTTTGCCTCAGTTTCCTCATCCCTAAAATGAGCTGGAGAAGGAAATAGCAAACCACTCCAGTATTTTTGCCAAGAACACCTCAAATGGAGTCACCAAGAGTCAGACAGGACTGAAATAACTAAATAACATCATCTGTGGCCCCAAAGCCAGGGCTCTGGTCACTGCCCCACAGTGGCCTCTTTCTGCTCATGTCTTTGTAGAACCAGATACCAATCAACATCAAGTTTTTTATAATAGTCTTCACTCTACCTGCCCCCACCTTTAAAACATACACAAATATACTCGTGGATTCCCTTCAGACATAAAGAAGTTAACTGCTTAGGCCCCAGAAATTATTAAGTATAACTGGCCACCTTGACATAATCTAATCTCAAAGCACTAAGAATGTCAGTCTTTATTATTTATTTTTCCATTGTTAAGCCTTCCAACGTTCCTCTGCCTTCCTAAAATTTTAGAAAAGGCCAGCCTAATGCAACAAGAACGAGATACAATGGCTTTCTTCAGTTCCATCTCAAACCCTGGGCACAAATCCAAGTTCAGTCTGCCCTATGCACTTGTGTAGCATTGCTCTAACTGTGAAAACAAGGGTTAAAGAATTTTAGGCAGATAAAATTAAAAGGGAAGCAGGAAACTGGGGAAAAAGTTTTACTCTAAGTCTCTCTGATAAAGACCTCATTTCTCAAATATACAGGAAACTGAGCCAAATTTATAAAGATGAGAGTCATTCCCCAATCGATAGTCAAAAGATATGAACTGGCAGTTTTCAGAAGAAGAAATCAAAGCCATCAATGGTCACTGAAAAAAATGCTCTAAATCACTAATAATTAGAGAAATGCACATTAAAACAACTCCGAGGCACCACCTCACACTTATCAGATTAGGTAACATGACAGAAAAGGAAAAGAACAAATGTTGGAGGGGATGTGGGAAAAGAGACACTGATTAATGCTTTGTTGGTGAAGTTGTGAATTGGTCCAACCTTTCTGGAGAACAATTTGGAACTACAAGCAAGGGGCTATAAAATTACGCAGACCCTTCAACCCAGCAATAGCACTACTAGATCTGTATCCCAAAGAGATCAAAGAAAAGGGAAAAGGACTTATTTGTACAAAAATATTTAGAGCAGATATTTTTATGTGGAAAAGAATTAGAAATTAAAGAGATACTCATCAACTAGGGAATGACTGAACAAGTTATGCTATATGATTGTGATGGAATACTGTAAGATATTACTGTAAGAAATGATGAAGAGGATGGTTTTAGAAAAACCTGAGAAGACTTACATGAACTGAGGTGAAATGAAGCAGAAACAGAACATTGTATACAGTAAGAGCAATATTGTAAAGATGATAACTGAAAGACTTAGCTAACTCTGATCAATACAATGATTCTAGACAATTCCAAAGGACCCATGATGAAAAATGCTATTCACCTCCAGAGAGAGAAATGAGGAGCTCTGGGTGCAGATTGATGCAGACTTTTCTCACTTTTTTTTTTTTTTTTTTGCATCATGGCTAATATAGAAATGTGACTTCACATGTATAATTGAAATTATATTGCTTGCCTTCTCAATGGGAAGGGGAGGGCCCAGAGGGGAGAGAATTTAGAACTCAAAATTAAAAAAAAAAGAAACAAGAATGTTAAAAACAAATAAATAGAATTTTTTAAAAATAATAATTTTAGGCTGAATTTCATTTTACTATTCTTAAAAACTAACATAAGGTTCACGCTACAACTAAACAGATCGAAGGTCTAGGACCAGTCAGGGGTGGGGAATCTGTAGTCTCAAGGCCACCTTGGGTGTGACCTTTTGATGAGTCCAAGTTTTATAGAACAAATCCTTTTATTAAGGGGATTTGTTCTGTGAAGTTTGGATTCAGTCAAAGGGCCACACTTGAAGACCTAGAGGGCCACGTGTGGCCTTGAGGCTGCAGGTTCCCACCCCCATTAAGCAGAAGAAGGAATAGTCATTGTGAATAGTCATTAGTACAACAATGTTCTTTGTCTTCACTCTACCATCATTCTACCTGTCCATCTGTGGACAAACTAACCTCTTTGAGCCTCAGTTTCCTCATCTATAAAATAAAGATAAAGATAAAGGTAACAATACTTGCACTGACACTCTGTTTAATCATCACAAAGTTTGAGTTATTCATTTTATTTCCTCAAATGGTTTTGGAAAGAGACCTGAGAAGCTGAGCACAAAATAAATGCAGAATCAAACCACATTCAAAACCCAGTTCATTTGTTGTCAAAGATTAATTCCCACTATTCGGCTGGACTTTAAGAAGATACCTAGAGAATGTCACATCAATTAGCATGTGTGCATATCAATTACCACTCATTCCTAAGGATGCATAGCTCTTGATCTTCCAACGACTGAGAAGCTGTTATAATTAGGTGTTTCTCTGGGTTTCCTTCATTCTGTACGACACTGACCCCCAACACCAGGTATCGATTATCTACTCCTCGTCTCAGGGTCGAATCAGGAAAGGATGTTGCCATTTTCTTCTGCAAACTTTAGAAGAAGGGACAGTGTATTAGCACAATCAAGAAACAAGAGATCATCCTCCCTGCTTCTTTTCATCTACAAACCAACCCCTCCCAGAGATCCTTTTCCACAGTTAATTCTTCTGAGAAGCTAATGTTAAAATAGGTAAAAACCAAGGTAAAAACAAGTTGACTATGTCTAAAATAACTCCCCTTCTAGAAAAACTTCTAAGATATGCAATGTGTAACCTGCTCCTCTTTTAGCTTTTCCAAATTTGTAAGCTTTAAGAGGGCTCCTTCCTCAGTCTGGCACTCAGGAGAAAGACACCATTTAAACTGAATAAGTATTGAACAACACCCAATACCACTTGAGTGAGCCCAAGGAAAACTAAGGGTAGGCATACTGCTTGGGACTATAACAGGAAAAGGCAGAGGGAGAAACTTCAGATGAGGGAAGCCAGGACAGAGAGCTACGGTCTTTGTGGAACTCAGAAAACCTTAGAATGAATCAGGATCTGGAAAACGGACCTCAGAGGCCAACCTACCCACCTCAATGCAAGAATTCATTTCTTTATGACAGCCCAGACATGTTGCCCCAATTTAAATATTCTCAATGAGCAGGAGCTCACCCTCTAACAAGGTTAAGCATTAGAAACTTCTTCATTATGTTAAGCCAAAAATTGCCTCCTAGTACCTTTGACCTACTGGGACACACAAGAGCTATCCTTCATGCACTTGAAAAGCTGTCATGTGGTACAGGGACTGGACTATTCTGTTGGCTCCCAGAAGGCAGAACCGCAGGTCACTTAGTCCAACATGGATCTGATAATGCCCAACAAATCATCATCTAGCTTTTTTCTGAATGCCTTGATTGAGAAGGCGCCCATGACTTCTACAGGTGACCTGTTCCTCTCTTAGAGCCTCTCATTGTTCGAAAAATCTTCCTAGGTTGTGCCTCTCAGCAACCTTCCCCAACTGCTCCAAGGTCTGCCCTAATCTACCCTGTAAAAAAAGGGGGAGAGGTTGTCCACCTCTTCTGACACTGGCTTGTTATAACCACTGCTTCCTTTTCGAGCTGTTCACAAACCCTCCCTTTAATAACATAACCTTGAATTTTGCCAGGGATCAAAGTAAGGCCCAGTGACCTTTGGTTTTCAGTCTCTTCTTCCCATTTGGGAAAATCAAGACATGTGCCATCTTCTAGACCTGTGACACTGCTCTCATTTCCCACAATCTTTCAAGGATCTCAGATGGTGGCTCAGCATTCGTGTCTCCCAGCTTCAGCACCCAGGGACAGGTCATTTCTGTATAGTGTGGACATAGAATCTCAATCTATCAAGAGGTGGTAGGGGCTCCTCCCTTGCTATCTTCCTACTTATTCTTGGGAATCAGCTCCCTAGTATTTGTTTCCCACTAACCTGGTTGTAGTTCAAGATCATAAGAATAGGGGGCAATAAGGGACGTGTAATTCCCACGATATACTAGAGAACACAATGTAAGGCACTGAATTGTATATAGTTTAATCCAACAATAATGCCTATTACGTAGGTGCTGCGGAGAAGAAAGATTTAAATAAAATATGATCCCTGCCAATGTAAAGCTTACAACCTCATAGTCCTACTTATTATATAGGTCAATCAAGCAACAAACAAGCATTTAAGCAACTACTATGTGCCCAACACCATTCCAGCCTCTGGAGATAAAAAGACCATAGTGAAACACCTGCTGTCCTCAAGGAGCTCATACTCTAGTGGGGGCTGGGGGACAGAATACATACATACATAAAGGTACACAAAACAAGAAAAAGGTAATCTTGGGAGGAAGGCTCCAGCAGCTAGGGGGCTCAGAAAAGGCCTGGAGACATAGGACTTGAGCAAAGCTTTGAATGAAACCAGAGATTTCTAAGAGGCTGAGATAAAGGAGGGCATTCTCAGCATGAGAGACAGCCTGTGGAAAGACACAGAGGGAGTGCCATGTTTGAAAGACAGCAAGGTGGCCACCTTGGATGGACCACAGGGTAATGAAAAAGAGGACTGGAAGGGTCAACTGGAATCAGGTTGTGAAGGGACTGAAATGCCAAACAAAGAGCTTATATTTGGTTCTCAAGGTAAGAAGGAGTTTACCGAGTATGGGGGTGAGCCGGTCAGAGATCCACTCTGGAAAATCACTTTGGCAGCTGTGTAGAGGATGGATTAGAAGAACAAGGGACTTGAGAAATGATGACCACTTAGGAGGCCATTGTAATAGTGGAGGCAAAAGGTAACAAATGGCTGAAATAGGACAGTGGTCATATAGGTGGAGAGAAGGGGAGGGTTATGAGAGACGTCGTAAAGACAGAAAAGCCAAGAGATATGGTGACTAACCGACTACATGTGAAGGAGAGCAAAGAGACGAGGATGTTTCAAAATTTTGAGTTTTTCAATAACTGGAGGACGAGGAGTGCCCTTGACAGAAATGGAGAAGTTCAGAAAAGGGGTGGCGGTTTTTTTTGGGAGGAAAGGTAATGATCTCTGTTTCGGACGTGTTGTTCAATCAGCAATGGAGATGTAGGACAAGACCAGGAAGGAGGCCAGGGATGGAGATAGCTCTAGGCCTCATCAGTAGAGACCGATCTAAGCACGTGAGAACTAATGAGGTCACTAAGGGAAACAGACCCTGGACAGGGAATAGGAAGGTGGTACAGAAGGTGATCCAGCAAAGGAGACTGAGAAGGAGCAGCCAGACAAGTAAGAGAATGGAGAGACAGCAGGGTCACAAAACCCAGAAAGGAGAAAGGATCTGAGAGAGGTTAGGGAGGAGAAGCATTAAATGAAGACCATCAAGTCATGGTCCTAAGAGGAGATGGATAAGCCTTTAACATGAATTTTCTCCTTGACCTCACCTAGAATTCTTTTGGATTTCTACTAGGCCCTGCATTTCCAAAGGTGACTTGATCAATGAATCATCCTGGTTATTCACACCTGTGCCAATTTAGCCCAAGGCCCCAAAGTCCTTCTTGTTTCACTTTCCCCAAATGATGTCTCAAGAATTTCACTGGGTTTATTCTTTTAAGGCTGGAAGCTGAATAGTAGTAATTCTGAGTTCTCCCTTGCTGAAAAAACTCAGGTTAGGAAAAGCACCGGGAAGACGCTCAGCTCTTGCAAAGGTCAGGGTATTGGCAGAATATCTGCCTCTGCTGGCAGAGGCAAAAGGAGGGAGGAATCTTGCAAATAGAATTCTGCAGAAATAACAAGGAGAGTTGTAGCTTGGGTTTGGAGAGTAAGCACTTCACAAGATATGTTCCCATTTGATCTGATGTCTGCACCCCAGAGCTTTCTCCCTACAGAAACCAACTCCAGGGAGAGGCACCATGTGAGGACTTCATGGGACAGATGCTGAAAAGAGGATCAGAGGAGGCAGAGCTAGAAGACATCTCCGATGTCACTTAGTCCAACCTTCTCATTATCCAGATGAGGAAACTGAGGCGCAGAGAGCCCAGGTAACCTGACCAATATTGTGCAGGAAGCATGCTTTCAAAGGATGGAAAAACAGGTCCTGGGACTCCTTCCGTTGCATCCTTCTGCTGCACTCTGGGCTGTCACCTTCCATAGGGAGCAGGGGAGGATTCCATCTGGCCTTCAAACAAGAGAGAACGGGGAGCCAGCTTGGCATACCACCTCGTCTCTCTGGGCTGGACTATCTACATCTCCAAAGTCCTCTGCCACTCTGAGGAGTCTATAAAATAAAGCCCACCTAAACCTCCAGAGGGAAGGTTAGCACTAGCACCACACACTGGATGCAACTCCTGTCTGGCTCCCTTTGTAACACACAGTGCCTAGAACAGCAAGGGCACACTGCAGTCTGTTAAACGCTTGATTGAGGCAGCTAGGTGGTGTAGTGGATACAGCTCTGGCCTTGGAGTCTGAAGGACCTGAGTTCAACTCCAACCTCAGACATTTGACACTTACTAGCTGTGTGACCCTGGGCAAGTCATTTAACCCTGATTGCCTCACCAAAATAAATAAATAAATAAATAAAGATGCTTGATTGAAGCTGTGGTATATGATTGTGATGGAATACTATTATGCTATAAGAAATGACAAGAAGGATGATTTCAGAAAAACCTGGATTTACATGAACTGCTGCAAAGTGAAGTGAACAGAACCAGGAGAACGTTGTACACAGTAACAGCAACATTGTACCATGATCAACTGTGAATGACTTGGTTATTGTCAGAAATACAATGATCTAAGACAACCCTAAAGGATTCATAATGAAGCTTATGATCCACGTCTAGAGAAAGAATTGATTTTGTTTGAATACAGACCAAAGCAGGCTATTTTTTACTTTCTTTCATTCTTTTTGAGTCTTTTTGTACAAAATGACTAATATGGAAATGTTTTACATGACCGCATATGTATAATCTATATCTGATCGCTTAAAAAGGAGCGTTGTGGGGGGGGAGAAGGGAAGGGAGGGATAGAATTTGGAATGCAAAACTTAAAAAAATTTTTTTAATTGTTTTAACATGTAGTTGGGGGAAAATTGTGTGTGTGTGTGTGTGTGTGTGTGTGTGTGTGTGTGTAATTTTTAAAAACCATCAAAAAATGCTTGATTGACTGCTCTGAGAGTTGGAGACCAGGTAATGGACCTCACTTGAGTATATAGCCTTGCCCATAAACACAGAAATTTAACCTCTTCTGCCAAGGCCTAAGCTCTGGGAGGCATCATCTTCAAGGAGACTCTCGGGTGGAGAGGGAGACATAGGAACACCGGTTCTGCTAGCTCTAGCACTCACAGCACTGCATGTCATTTGGTAAAGAGGAATAGAGATTTTATAAAAAAAATGCTAAAGCCGAGAAGCTACCTGTATGTACATGCAGCCACAGGGCAGCTGAGTACTACACTAAATTACTCGAAATGCCTAAAGACCTGGAGGAAGACGTCTGGCTGATAGAGCATTAAAGAAGGACTCAGAGAATCACAGCATAAGATGTCATTTTCATCAGCCCACAACAATGAGGTCCAGAAGCTTGGCGCTCATCTCATCCAACCTCCTTACTTAAAGAGGCAAATACTGAGGCCCAGAATGGAGAAGTGACTTCCTGAAGGCCAAAGAACCTCAGCCATCAGAGGTAAGTCAGAAAAAAACACTAGCTTTGGAATCAGGAAACTGCAAACAGAAGACAGTGTGGTACAATGAAAAGACAGAGATGAGCCTGGAATTGGGGACTCTGGTTCAAATCTCTGCTGTCACATGCTACCTGTCTGACTTTGGTCAGGTCCCTTTACTTCTGTGGGCCTCAGTTTCCTCAACTGTAAACTGAGGGGGGTGGATTAGGTGGCCTCTAGGGTCCCATATGGCTCTAAATCCATGACCTTATGATCTTTATCTGTAAAACGAGAAGGCCAAACAAAATAACCTCTAATAGTTCAGGCCTTCCTCACCTCTGGCCTGAACTACCGCCACAAGAGCCTCCAAGATGGTCACCAAATCTCTCTCTACCCCAACTCATTCTCCACATACAGGGTGAACTGATTTTCCTATAGAGCAGCTCTGACTAATAGTATACCCACTGCCATGGATCCTCACTGCTTCCAACTAAAAGACAAACATCTGATTGACGTTTAAATCCCTAACCAACCAGGCCTCAAACCACCCTCCTGGTCCTCTTCTGTCCGTCCATTACTCCTCCCTCCCACAGCACACCCCATCCCCCAACAGGGCAGAGCGTCCTTCACCTCCCACTCTTAGAAGCCCTCATTTCCTTCCAAGTTTTGCTTGAGCTGCCAATCTGGAGTCCATTAACTTTAAAAATATACATATTTTGATAACTGTATTTCAATACAACCGAATTAGAAGCAGCCGGAGATAGAGCACTGGGCCTGGAGCTAGGAAGCGCTGAGTTCAAATACAGCCTTACACCTAACACCTGTAGGAAGCCGAGCAAGTCACTTTACCTGTCTGCCTCAGTTTCCTCAACTGTAAAATGAGGATAATAACAGAACTTAATTCACAGAGTTTTTGTGAGGATCCAACTAGATAATGTTTGTGAAATGTTCGGCGCAGTGCCTGGCACCTGGTGGGCACTTTTCCCCACCAGTTTCCTTTGTATTTCCTCTGTACTTTCTTTTGCACATAATTGTGTCTTGTCTCAGAAAGTCTTTTTTTCCTTTCTTTGTATCGACTTTGTACAGTGCCTGGTACACGGTAGGTGCTTAATACATTATTAAAAACATTATTCTGAGAAGGGGTCCAAGACACACACACACACACACACACACACACACACACACACACACAAGACTAAAAAGGGACTGCTCTATCAACCTAAGAGCCTAGGAACTCGATCTCTCCTGCTCTCCAAGCCTTGGTTTGGCATTCAAAGCCCTTCATACCCACCCCCACCCCCACCCCCCCATCACCCAGACACACGTTTCCAGGCTCCTTCCACCTCCCACCCTTACCCCATGGCCTCCCTGCACTTGCCCCAACCAGAGCCTCCGTCTCCCGCCTCCCCCAGGTCCGGGGACCCACCCCCCCACTTGCACCCCTAGGCTTCAGGGCGTGCTCTCAGACCGCCAGGCCCAAGAAGCCTACCCCAGCCCTTTAATTCCAGGCCTTCCCTCCGGGAATGATCTCCAGGGACCCAGGGTGGTTTGCACCCGGTCTCCCGATTCGACAGTAAGCGCCCTGAGGGCAGGGCTCAGGCGCGCGGCCCCCACCCCATTCACGCATTCATTCATGCATTCATTCCCCCACTCCTTCAAGCACCCTTTCGTGCCCAGCCCGGGGCAGGGGGCCTACGGGAGCCCGGGGGGCTCAGTCCGCGCCGCCCGCGCCCGCTCTCGCGTCCGCCATTCAAATCTCCCGCTCCCTCCCGGGCCCCGCGGCTCACTGGGCGGCGGGCGCCGGCGCCTCCTCCGCGAGCGTCTTCCTCCTCAGCAGCTCCAGCTTGTCCAGCCCCGGCCCCAGCTCCATCGCTCGGCCGGCCGGGGGTGAGTGGTGGGGGACCCCGGCTGAGCCACTCGGGGCCGGCGGCGCTCCTGGGGACGCGCGGGGCCGGCAAAGCGGCTGCGCATGCGCCCGGATCCCTCCCCCCCCCTCCTCCCTCCTCCCCTTCTCCCCTCCTCCCCCAGCAGCGCGGGCGGAGCCGGGTCCCAGGCCCCTGCTGGGGTGCAGGGTCGGCTCCTGTTTAACCTTCTCCGCCTGACGAGCGGCTGCTTTACCTTCTTACGCCCTCCGCTTCCCCCCATGAACAAGAGGACAAACAACCCCCGTCACTGATGGTCCCGTGTGGTCCGGGCCTGGAGCGCGGGGCTCCCTCTGCCCCGGAGCGCGTGTCCCTGTGCGGGGCGCCGAGCTGCGGGGTCCGGCCTGCCTCCAAGCCCTGCTGCTGGCTTCTCCTGTGCCCCTGGTCAATACCAGGACCGTCATAGCGGCTGCCGTTTATCCAGCACATGGGACAAATACTACACCATCCTCACCACACACAACACACTAGGCAGGTGCTAGTATTATCATCCTCATTTTACAGATGAGTAAACTGAGGCAGACGGGTAAAGAGACTTGCTCCGGGTCGAGCAAGTAGTATCTGCGGTGGGTTTTGAACTGAAACTGTAGGTCCAAGGCTCTGTTCGATGTGCCTGAGTGGTCTCTATATTTCACTCATCATCAGTTCATTCAAGTCTTCCCAGGTACAAAACCTGTTTTGTACCCGGTAGGGGTGGACAGGGATCCCACTCCCCCCACCCCATCCCACCCCAGCCCAAAGTGTGCCCTCCAGATAGGAACCAGTCCTGGCAGGCATATCATCCCGTCCCCGATCAGTGGCTAAGAAATCCCACCATCATTTGTTGTTCAGTCGTTTTTCAGTCGTGTCCGACTCTTGGTGACCCCATTTGGGGTTTTCTTGGCAAAGATTCTCGAGTGATTTGCCATTTCCCTCTCTAGCTCATTTTACAATTGAGGAAACTGAGGCAGGCAGGGTTAAGTGACTTGCCTGGGGTCTCTATTCCCCAATAGAATGCAAACTCAAGGGCAAAGACTGTTTCCTTTTTGTCTTTGGATTTCCATGGCCCTGACCAGTGTCCTTGTTTAATATTTATTGAATGAGTGAAAACATTTATTAAAAGCCTATGTAGACAGGTAGCATAAAATCCTAAGATTTAGAGCTGGAAGAGATCTGAGAAGCCCAACTTTCTCATTTTACAGAGTTTCTTTCTCTTGTTCCAGACCACACATTCAGATGACAAAGCCCAAGTCCTCTTGACTCCAAATTAAGTATTATTTTCCTTTTTTGAAAATTTATTTAGTATTTTTTATAATTTTCCCAGGTAATGTGTAAAAACGATTTTTACATTCATTTTTAAAACTGAGTTCCAAATTCTCTCCCTTCCTCCCTACCCACCTCACCCGAACTGAGAAAGCAAGCAACTGGATATAGGTTATTCATGTGTGGTCATGGAAAACGTTCCCAAAATAGTCCTGTTGTGAAAGAAAACAAACAGAAACAAAAAATACCTCAAGAAAAATAAAGCATTCCCCAATTGATAAATGGTTAAAGGATATGAACATGCAATTTTCAGATGAAGAAATTAAAGCTATCTATAGTCATATGAAAAAATGCTCTAAATCACTATTGATTAGAGAAATGCAAATCCAAATGATTCTGAGGTACCACATCACACTTATCATATTGGCTAACATGACAAAACAGGAAAATGATAAATGTTGGAGAAGATGTGGGAAAAACAGTGGAGAAATTGGAAGATAGGGACAATTTGAGAAATCATGGCACTGTAACCCTAATCAAAAGGAATGAAAAAATACAAGAGAATGTGAAATATCTCATTGGAAAAACAACTGACCTGGAAAATAGATCCAGGAGAGAGAACTTAAAAATTATTGGACTGTCTGAAAGCCATGATCAAAAAAAGAGCATAGACATCATCTTTCAAGAAATTATCAAGGAAAACTACCCTGATATTTTAGAACCAGAGGGCAAAATAGAAATTGAAAGAATCCACCTATTACCTCCTGAAAGAGATCCCCAAAGGAAAACTCCTAGGAATATTGTAGCCAAATTCCAGAATCCCCAGGTAAAGGAGAAAATATTGCAAGCAGCCAGAAGGAAACAATTCAAGTATTGTGGAAACACAATCAGGATAACACAAGATTTAGCAGCTTCTACATTAAGGGTCAGGAGGGCATGGAGTATGATATTCCAGAGGGCAAAGGAGATAGGACTACAACCTAGAATCACCTACCCAGCAAAACTGAGTATAAACCTTCAGGGTAAAAAATGGTCATTCAATGAAACAGGGGAGTTTCAAGCATTCCTGTGGAAAAGACCAGAGCTGAATAGAAAATTTGACCTTCAAATACAAGACTCAAGTGGAACATGAAGAGGTAAACAGGAAAGAGAAATCATAAAAGACTTATTAAGATTGAACTGTTTACATTCCTGCAGGGAAAGATGATATTTGTAACTCATGAGTCCTTTGTCAGTATTAGGGTAGTAGGAGGGAAAAAAATTATATGTATGTATAGATAGATAGATAGATAGAGGGCACAGATAGATAGAGGGGTGAGTTGAAGATGAAGGGGTGATATCTGGAAAATAAAATTAAGGGATGAGAGAGGATTATACTGGGAGAAGGAGAAAGGGAGAAGTAGAAGGAGGTAAAATATCTCACATGAAACAGACAAGAAAAAACTTTTACAGTGAAGGGGAAATGGGGGAAGGTGAGAGGGAATAAGTGAATCTTATTCTCATAGGATTTGGCTTAAGGAGGGAATAACATACACAGTGGGGTATGGAAATCTATCTTACCCTACAGGAAAATAAAGGGGGAAGGGGACAAGAGAGCAGGGGGTCAATAGAGGGGAGGACAGATTGGGGAAGGGGATAATCAAAAGCAAACACTTCTGAGAAAGGACAGGGCCAAAAGAGAGAATAGAATAAATGGGGGGTAGGATAGGGTAAAGGGTAATATACTTAGTGTTTCACAACAGGACTACTGTGGAAATGTTTTGCATGACTATACATCTATAACCTGTATGGACATGCTTGCCTTTTCAATGAGGGTGGGTGGGGAGGGAGAAAGGGAGAAAATTTATAACCCAAAGCTTTAAAAACACATGTTAAAAATAAAAAAAAGGAAAAGAAAAAAATAACTCTTCCCATCCCATGGGCATATATGTACAAAGATGCATGGAATCTTCCTACAGTCAATAAATATTTAAATTCATAAAAAAAAAGAAAGTTAGTGGATAAAGATTAAATAAAGGGTTGGCATTACATAGAACAGTTTTAGAACTGTATCCAAAGACCTATAAAACATTACATACCCTTTGACCCAGCAATACCACTACTAAGTCTATATCCCAAACAAGATTAAAAAAAGGAAAATGACCTATATATACAAAAACATTTATAGCAGCTCTTTTCTGGTGGCAGAGAATTGGAAATTGAGGGGATTCCATCACTTGGTGAGTTGCTGAACAAGTTGTAGTAGATAATTGTGATCGAATACTATTGTGCTAAGAGAAATGATGAATGACATACTCTCAAGGGAAAAAACTGATGTAGAGTGAAATGAGTGGAATGAGGAGGCCATTTTACATAGTAACAACAATATTGCAAGATCATCAATTATGAATGACTTAGCTATTCTCAGCAACACCATGATCCAAGACAACTCTGAAGTAATTATGATGGAAAATGCTATTCATCCCCAGACAAATAACTGATGGAATCTGAATACTGATTAAAGCATACTTTTTAAAAAAAAATGTAACGGAATACTATTGTGCTATAAGAAATGGTGAGCAGGCAGACTTCAGAAAAACCTGGAAAGACTTGTGTGGACTGATGCTGAGTGAAGTGAGCAGAACCAGGAGTGCTGTACACAGTGGCAGCCATGTTGTGTGATGACTAACTTTGATAGACTACGCTCTTCTCAGCAATGCCAGGATCTAAGACATCTCCAAGGGACTCATGGTGGAAAGTGCTGTGCACATCCAGAGGGGGAACTGTGGAGTCTGGATACAGATCAAAGCATACTATTTGCTCTTTTTTTTTCTTCTTCTGTTTTGTTTTGTTTCTTCTTTCTTGTGGTTCCTCCTGTTGGTTCTAATTCTTCTTTATGGCATGACTAATGTAAAAATATGTTTAATAGGAATGTATATGTAGAGCCTATATCAGATTGCATGACGTCTTGGGGAGGGGGAAGGGGAAGGAGGGGGGGAAAGCTTGGCAACTCAAAATCTTTTGAGGGACAGCTAGGTGGTGCAGTGCATAGAGCTCCAGCCTTGGAGTCAGGAGGACCTGAGTTCAAATGTGGCCTCTGACACTTGACACTTAACTAGCTGTGTGACCCTGGGCAAGTCACTTAACCCTGATTGCCTCACCAATAAACAAAAACAAACAAAAAAAAAAGCTTATGGAGGTGAATGCTGAAAACTACAAATAAATTAATTAATTAAAAATAAAATTTAAAAAGTATCTGGTAGAAAGAAAAAAATAAAACTCAATATTATTAATTGATTCAAAAGAAAAAAGAAAAAGAAAGTAAAAAACTTATGCTTCAATCTGTATTAAAACACTATCAGTTCTTTCTCTGGGTATGGATAGCATTTGAACATAAGTCCTTCAGTTGTCTTGAATCACTGTACTGATGAAAATAGCTAATTCATTCACAGCTAATCATCTTAAAATATTGCTGGTACTTTGTACACAGTACATTTCACTTTGTATCAGCCCATGCAAATCTTTCCAGGTTTTTCTGAATGGATTCTGCTCATCATTTCTTATAGTACAATAGTATTGCATCACAATCATATAACCACAAATTGTTCAACCATTCCCTGAACTATCACCCTTTGGGCATAGTTCCAAATTGCTCTACAGAATAGTTGAATCCGATCACAAATCAACCAGCAGTGCATTAATGTCTCATTTTTCCCACATCCTCTTCAACATTTGTCATTTACTTTTTCTATCCTATTAGCCAATCTAATAAGTATGAGGTAGTACCTCAAAATTGTTTTAATTTGCAATTCTCCAATCAAAAGTGAGTTAGACTATTTTTTCATATGGCAATAGATAGCTTTGATTACTTCACCTGAAAACTTCATATCTTTTGATCATTTATCAATTGGGGAATGGCTTAAAGTGCTATTTTCAATGCCTACAACATTTAATATACAGTAAAAAAAAACACTAATGGTAATATATTCAAATGAAAGTATCTTCAAGTGGTGGGGGGGGGGCTGTGATGGGCTTTAAGATTTCAAGCATGATGGCCCCATAGTACACAGATGTGGCCGTGCTTCAAAACTACTCTCTATGCCTATTTCCAATATGCATTTTGGGGAAAGCATTCATTTGAGATAGCCTTTATCATAGCATTTCAGGCTTATCTCTTGTACAGTGTGAGATGTTGGTCTATACCTAGTTGCTGCCAGATTGCTTTCCAGTTTTCTCAGTAGCTTTTGTTGAATAGTGAATTCTTATCCCAGGAGCAGCTAAATGATGAAGTGGATAGAAGTCAGGGATTCATCTTCAGGAGTTCAAACCCTACCTCAGACACTTAGTAGCTGTGTGACCCTAGGCAAGTCACTTAACCCTATTTGCTTCAGTTTCCTCATTGATAAAATGAGCTGGAGAAGGAAATGGCAAACCACTCCAGTATCTCTGCCAAGAGAACCCAAATGGGGTCATGAAGAGTTGGACACAACTGAACAACCCCAGAAGCTTTGGTCTTTGGTTTTATCGAACACTAGACCAGACCACTGTGCTCATTTGCTCCAGTATATTGTGTACCAGATCTGTTCCATTGATCAACCTTTTTATTTCTATTGCTAAACTTTAGAACAAAATAAGTCTTAAGTCATTTTGGAATTTAGAGATTATTTACCATTGATTAATTTGATGCTAATTAATAAATATTTTAATCTCTTCCATTTTAATATTAATGAATCCTAATGCTGAATTCATTAAAGGTAATAAGAGCTAACATTTATATAGCTGTATAAGCTTTGTAAAGGGCTTTACACATATTATCTCATTTGATCCTCATGTCAACTTTGTGAAATAGGTACTCTTTTTATCTCCATTCTACAGATGGGGAAACTGAGGCTGAAAGATTAAGCGACTTGCCCAGAACCACACAGCTAGTATGTCTGAGGAAGAATTCAAACTCAGATCTTTCTGATTCAAAGGCGAACATTCTATTCACTATGCCATCTAGCTGCCTCTACTATAGGTTAAAATACAAGGGAAACCCCCTTCTCCTAACAAATTGCTTAATTATACCATCAGAGGAAGGATAGATTTGAGGAATCAATTTCACTTGGATTTGAGAAAATACAATTTCCTTGACACAATTTCCCTCCTACATGCAAGATGGCAGCCCAATCAGCCATGCCCATCCTGTTCAACCATTTTTCATGTTCTTCTGTAAATCCACTAAAAGGAGGGATCTTCCTCTAGGTCTCCTGGTGTTGACCAAAGATACATGCAATCATCATGTAGCAGAGCATATTATCTTTTCCTTTTGCTCCATGACTGGCCAATCATTTCTTGTCCCATTTCCCCAGGGACATTCTTTACATGTTATCTATTGTTATTCTAAAGGTGTGATTCCTGTCCAGTGACCAAATAAGTGGTCATTCTACCAGACCAATGGAACCTTATCAATCATAAGGAACTATAAGCAAAACCCAAATGCATTCTGACACCCCAGAATGCAAAAACTCCCTTCAGTAATAATTTAGATTATGGATCTTGGTAGTAATAAGATGTCTCCTGCTTCACTGTTCAGTCCAGCTCAGTCATTTCTCCATGTTATAAATAATAGAAGTGATGTTCTTCACTTATCACTAAGACACTGCTGACATCACTCTGCACATTTTTATTTTAATTAAATTTTAGGATTTCAGTTCCAAACACCCAACTCTAATCATCTTTTGAGATCTGACTGGAAAATGAATCATACACAGCATGAGCTGGAAATCTGTGGCAGGCAGAGAAAACTGCCAAGGGACTGAAAGTTGCAGACTAGAGTCCTGAGCATCCTAAGGGGTGTTAGTGTTGCCATGGCATTTCACCACCTCCTGATACAAAGTGAAAGCACCAACTCTGCAAAGAGTTGCTGAGAAATGAATCTATTTTGAATTGAATTTTGTTAGTTACAGTTAATATTCATGGATTGGTCTCCTGCTGGCAAGAGGTTTGGCAAGACCTATCTGCCCAGAGGTTCTTGCTTTGGGTTTCTGCAATGGCAGATAACCGTTCGATTGGACGTGAGCCACAAAGTCATAAAAAGAAACAAACATTTCTTTGAAAATTCAACATTTAATAAATATCTGCCATACAAAGTGAGGGGGATGCAAAGACAGAATACAAGGGCAGAAGGCAGAAGGATCCCCCACTCAAATCCAGCCTCAGACATTTACTAGTCATTTAACTTTAGTTTGCCTCAGTTTCCCCAACTGTAAAATATAACATATACGCATAACAAATAAAATATATAAAATAACAAATAAAATATATATGTAAATATAACATATAACAAATAACAGCATCTACCTCACAGGGTTGCTGTGAGGATCACACGATATAACATTTGTAAAGTGCTTAACAGGCCTGGCACATAGTAGGCACTATATATTTATTCACTTCCCTCCTATTTTATTTACTAGGTGCTGGGGATAAAAAGTCAAAAACAAACATCTTTGCCCAAAAGGAGCTTATGTACTACCATAGGGAAACTACGTACCCAAATAAGACAATAATGTCAATATGAAGCGATTTCACGAAGACAAAGAAAGCATTAACAACTGTGGGGATAAGAAGCAGCCTCCAATAGGGCCTGGTGACCATGAGTAGACGGGAGCTAGGGAGTCCAAGGCACAGAGGTGACAGGAGAGAATCTGTCCCAACTGTTGGAGTGGGACATGGAATATCATGTGCCAGGTGTGGCCAGAGGACTAATTATCCAGAACATCATCTCCCATAGTGTCCTGCACAAAGTGGGATCCTTAATAAATATTTCTAGAGTGATCAATTTAATAGTCAGCAGCCTCTTAACAAAGAGGAAAAAGTCCTGGTTTATTGGGACCTGAGTACAGAGATGCCAAAATCCTATTCCAGGATCTCACAAAAGCAGGGAGATGTCCATCCACTTCTGAAGGCTATAGTAGTGTAACTCAAGCTCTGGCAGGTTCCACCAACCTGGAAAGGCTGAAAGTACAGATCTAGCTTGAGGTGGGCCAGCCTGGAAGAGCTTGGAGAAGTTCATTACAATGTCAGCTACTTTCCAGTACCATCTATCAAGTCAGGGGGGCTTATGATCTATGTCAGTTCAGGGAGAATTTAAACTAAAACCCCCACAGAATCCTTAAGCATGAAGCTATGAAGAGCCTTAGAAGAGATTCGTTCAACATTTCTAAATAACTATTGGTAAATCTTGGAATGGGACCTATATTTCATGACCCTCTCTTCTCCGAGACTAGAGGTCAATTCAATAGGGCACCCACGTTGTCTCTAAATGCCGTTTAGTGGGGGGAAGAGAATGAGTATTTATATAGCACCTACTGTGTGCCATACACTGTGCTAAGCACTTTACAAATTGTTTCATTTGACTAGTTAAACTCACAATTGCTGTGGGTCCTCCTGGGAGACCAGAGGAATAGGTAAGAAAGGAAAAAGGAAGTAGAAAATACAGTCAAACACGTTGAAACTGGGAATTTGATCCAAAGCAGTTGATATGTCAGGGAATAATTTGAGCATAATATGAATTTTTATTTGCTTATGCACAATTTTATCCTCAAAAAACAGTGAGAGGACACAGAAAAGTACTCCACTTCACAGTAACTCACAAGGGACAATCTTTCCAAGGCCCGCTTCCACCAGCGACACTCACGGCCTTTTTCAAAGTAAGCACCATATTTATTGTCCATGTTCTGTTGGAGTAGGACCTGTAAGCTTTTCTGGTCTGCTCCTACCCCTCTCCTACCTTCCACCAGGACCACGACCCTAAAATGGCAGCCCACAAAGGCTACCCTTTGACCTGCAGTACCTGAAATGAGCAACAACCCAAGGCCACAGACACTACCATTGTTTATTGTAATGTTTTGTATTTCTTAACCATTTACTATATATTAATCTATGCTACTATTTTTATTAGGTTCCTATACAAGGTCTGGGAACTAGGTGGCACAGTGGATAGAGCACCAGGCCTGGAAGTCATCTTCCTGAGTTCAAATCCAGCCTCAGACACTAGCTGTATGATCCTGGGCCAGTCATTTAACCCTGTTTGCCTCAGTTTCCTCATCTCTGAAATGAGCTGGAAAAGGAAATGGCAAACCCCTCCAGTATCTTTGCCAAGAAAAACCCAAATGGGTCAGGAAGAGTCAGACACAACTGAATGATACTTTTTGTCATTGATGGTTTTTAGTGTTGTGCCCCTAAACCCATTTTCCCCATAAGCCATAATTTTGCATAATTTGGTGGTTTTTAGAATACATTATGTCCCATTCCATCCTAACTGAATATAGGTTATAATTTATTTATAAATTTATATATATATATGTATATATGTGTATATATATATATATATATATATATATATATATATCCTCTATATCAGTTGTCATCTCTATGCAGAGGATTTCCAGATCCATATATGGCCAGACCTAAATACCCTACTTAACCAGTCCTGCAGGGCTTCCATTTGTGAAAAGACTGCTCTTGCTTCCCTCCTACCCTCTGTTCTTGGCTTCTGGACCCCAAAACCATGGCTCTGCTATTCTCATCTTTAGATTTTTCCACAGTAACCTTCTCAAAACACACACACACACACACACACACACTCTCTCTCTCTCTTACTTCTCCCATTGGTGAGTTCCTCCTGAGGCTTCCATTTCATGCACAAGGCGAGAGTGGCCTGGATACCTTTCCATGCCCTTTTCCTTGCCTCCTGACAGGCACCTTCATGCATTTCCACTGCTTACCTTTTTGAGTTCCATTTTATCTGTTGTCTTACTACATTAATATGGAGCTGCTGGAGGGCAGGGCTCTTCTTTTTGCTTATGCTTAGTACAGTGCCTGGTACATAGTAAGGCCTTAATAATGCTTGTTTCATTCTTCCCAAGCTGCCTACTGGATGTCCATAAACATCCCAAACTCAACATGCCCAAAACAAAATGACTATTTCCCCCAGAAACTCCCCTAACCTTTCTATTCCATGGAGGTGACAACTGCCATTCACCCAGACTCACCAATTCAGTCATTCTTGAGACTATACTCTTTTTTTTGGTGAGGCAATTGGGTTTAAGTGACTTGCCCAAAGTCACACAGCTAGTACGTGCCAAGTGTTTGGTCTGAGGCCGAATTTGAGCTCAGGTCCTCCTGACTTCAGGGCCGGTGCTCTATCCACTGCGCCACCTACCTGCCCCTGACTATACTCTTTCTTGTAGCCAATCAGTTGCCAGACTATGTGAATTCTACCTCCACAAAGACTCCATCTCTTGACACAGCCATTTCCCTAGTTAGACCCTCATCACTCTTGGGGATTACTTCAGTAGCCTTGGTCTTCCTCCCTCTTCACCTCACTGCTATATTAACTCCCATGGCTCCCTATTGCCTCTAGGGTCAAACATGAAGTCCTCTTTTCACTACTTAAAACCCTTCATAACCTGCCCCCCTGCTATCTTTCCAGTCTTGTTACATCTTACTCTCCTCCATGGACTTTAGGTACAGTTTCTCATTGGCCATCTCCATGATGGAATGTTCTGCCTCCCCGACATTCACCTCTTGATTTTTTTCCTACCATTCTGCTCAAATCCCAACTTTTCCAGTCTTCTCTGTGGTTCCCCTCACTCCTGAATACCTTCCCTCTAAGACCCATCTAGTCTGATATGTACATAGTGCTTTTCATGTTGTTTCCTCCACTGGAATGTAGGCTTCTTGAGTGCAAGAACTATGTTGGCCTTTCTTTGACTCCTCAGCACTTTGCAGAGTACCTAGAACACTGTTAGTGCTTACTAGATAGTTGTTCACTGGTATACCAATAACCTTATCCCCAGTCCAAGAGGTTAGCTTGGGATGACTTAGCCTAAGTGAACCCATCTTAGTTCCTAATGATCACTGCATTTCCCTGTGTACTCAAAATTATCAACTTAATAATCCAGTTTAGATGTTTACAGGGACTGGTGTTCTACTCACTGTTCTAATTCACAGAATTACTTCTTCCTTTTTGGAAAAGCAAATTATTTGCCTATCTTCAGTGTTCTAGCACTTAGTTATTCTCCTCCTACAGTTCCTCAAAGACTTGAACTGTTGTTCTGCAACCAAGTTATTTCAATAACCTGGAATGTGAGACCTGACCTTATTTCAAGCACCTGGCTACACTGTTATTATACTCTCTGGGGTGTATGGGGTCTTCAAGGACGAATAACACCTCCGGTATAAGAGCTACTGAGCTCTTTTCAGGGCTGCTTGTCCACCTCCAGTGTCTATCTGATTCACCCAACTCTCACCTGTGGCTCCAAGAAGCCGTGACATGCGTAGAATGGGTGGATGAGAACAACCTAGGAAGTGCCTCTCATGTCACAGGCACTTAATAAGTTTGTTGATTGATTTGTATGCCCAGCAATTAGCTCAGTGCCTGACAGACTGTGCCTGGCAAATGTCTTTTTTCCCCCAATACTTATACTGAATTTTTTTGTATTTATTTAGTATTAATTTTTCCTCAGTTACATGTAAAAACAATTTTTAACATTTGTTTTTAAAACTGAGTTCCAAATTCTCCCTTCCTCCCTCCCTACCACCCCTCATTGAGAAGGCAAGCAATGTAACATAAGTTATACATGTGAAGTCATGCAAAACATATCCGTAAGTCATGTTGTGAAAGAAAACTTAAGACAAAAAAAAATAAAAAGTAAAAAAAAGTGTGCTTCAATCTATATTCAGAAACCATCAGTTCTTTCTCTGGGGATGGAGAGCATTTTTCATCATAAGTCCTTCAGAGTTGTCTTGAATCATTGTATTGCTAATAGAGAATAGCTAAGTCATTCACAGCTGATCATCTTAAATATTGCTGTTATTCAAGAAAAGGACCCACATGTTCAAAAATATTTATGGCAGCTCTTTTTGTGGTGGCAGGGAGTTGGAAATTGAGGGGATGCCCATCAGTAGGGGAATGGCTGAACAGGTTGTGGTGTGAACATGGTGCAATACTATTGTGCTATAAGGAATGGTTAGTGGGCAGACTTCAGGGAAACCTGGAGGGACTTATGTGGAATAGTGCTGGGTGAGGTGAGCAGAGCCAGGAGAGCGTTGTGCACAGTGGCAGCCATGCTGTTCAATGAATAACTGTGATAGACTTAGCCCTTCTCAGCAATGCAAGGATCTAAGACATCTCTAGAAGTCTCATGATGGAAGGTGCTGTCCACATCCAGGGAAGGAACTGTGGAGTTTGAATGCAGATCAAACGATATTATTTGCTCTTTTTTTTCTTGTTTTGTTTTGTTTCCTCTTTCTTGTGGTTCTATTGGTTCTGGTTCTTCCTTACAACATGACTGATGTGAGATTATGTTTAATAGGAATGTATGTGTATAGCCTATATTGAATTGTGCTACGTCTTGGGGAAGGGGGAAGAAAAAATTGGAGCACAAGGGCTTATGGAAGTGATTGTTGATAAATCAAAATAAATTAATAAAAAAGGATGATCAAAACATTAAAAAAATTATTGCTGTTACTTTGTACTCAGTACATTTCACTTTTATCAGCCCATGCAAGTCTTTCCAGGTTTTTCTGGGAGCATCGTGGTCATTTCTTATAATACAATAGTATTCCATCAACCACAACTTTTTGTTCAGCCATTCCTCAATTGATGGGCATCCCTTCAAATCCTAATTCTCAATATTTTTATACATATAGGTCCTTTGCCTTTTTATTTTTTCTCTTTTGGGATACAGACCTAGCAGTAGTTCTGCTAAGTCAAAGGGTATGCACAGTTTTATAGCCCTTTGGGCATAGTTCCAAATTGCTCTATAGAATGATTGAATCAGTTCACAACTCCTGGCAATCATCCAAGAAATAGGTAATCTGTCCTGGTTGAGCGTACTCTTATCATGACAGACTCCTGAGAGGAATAACTGTTAAGTGATGATGGCCATGGTCCAAATGGAATGGGAGATGGGATAGTCACATTGGGTGACGTGATGAATGAACATAAAGATGGAAGCACACCATGCAAAGAGAAAGAACATCCCTCTCCCTCTGCCACATATGACCGTGACTGACCCATTCTCTCCACTCAGTTACTTAGACTTTGGGAGTTTTTGAGATCCAGATGCAACATTATGGAAAAATCAATTCAGTTTGTCATAAGCTATAAACCTGGCCTTCCACAGAATGCCTACTCTAGAGATAGTCTCATTTGATCCAGATCCAGATCTCAAGCTCCCAAGGTTGTTGTGAGGCTCATTGGGAGGACGTCATTGGTCCTCTTCAAAAATGCTATCCACAACTCCAGCTTCTGGGATAAGAACTCACTATTTGACAAAAACAGCTAGGAAAACTGGAAAAGAGTATGGCAGAAAATAGGCATAGATCAACATCTTAAACCATATACCAAAATAAAGTCAAAATGGGTTCATGATTTAAATATAAAGGCTGATACTACAAGCAAACTGGAAGAGCAAGGAATAGTTTTACCTATCAGATTCTTACGCCCTTTCTAAGAGCCATAAAGGATATTAGCATTAACCCTGGTAGCTTTCCAGATATTATTATAGGTCCAAACCAAACATTTGTATTCACCCTTGGTTCTGGGTCCTTCTTTCTGCAGTTTGTACATGTTCTTTACGATCAGCCTTGTTTTCAGTATATTTGCTCTGATTTTATTTCCTGTCCCTCATCCCCAGCACTGAAAGTAATGTCACCCAAAGTTTGTAGTTAGGTACATATAGTGATTGCTCGGGTTACTTCATCGAAGTGGAAAATCAAGTCAATTTATTTTCCATTCAGAATTTGAAGTGTGGCACAGTTCCAGGCGCTAAGACTTGAAGCTGGATGCATTTTTGTTGCTGTTGTCTCCTTAGTTTCACATAAACCTGCTTTGATTAGAAGAATTATGAACTCCAGCTAGGATTCCTACCCAGGACAAAACTAGACCACTCCCTTGATGGTGACTCAGCAATCCTACAGTATTCACATTATCGTGGAATTCCCATGACAATACTAAAAAAGTCTGATAGCTATTGGGACAACCTTACCGGGTTAGGCGTTGGGCAGTTCTGTTTTATACATGTTTAAAACATTACTGTGCCAAAAAAAACACTGAATATGAATAAAGCACAGGAAGATTTATATGAACTGATAACAAAGTACGCAGAACCACGGAAATAGTCTAGACCAATGACTACAATGGAATATTGTACACAGGTAGCTAAGCTTGGCCCTGAAGAAAAGAGTAGAGGGAAACCAGCATTTATTAAGCACCGACTATGTGCTAGGTACTGTGTTAAGCACTTTACAAATGACTCACCCCTGGGAAGTGTTGTTATTTAATGTTACCCCATTTTCGAGTTGAGGAAACTGAGGTAGACAAAGTAATGTATTAAGTAACCTGCCCAGGATCACAAAGCTAGGAAGTGTCTGAGGCTGGAAATGAATTCAGGTCTTCCTGACTCCAAACCCAGTATTCTGACCACTGTACCACCTCACTGCCTAAGAAAAAGCACCACCCTCCTATCTTTCCGGAAGTGGGGCACAATGAGTGTAGAACACTTGTGTATACAGACAAATTCAACTGGTATCTGATCTTAATTAAGGTTGCTGAATCGCATTTTCCCCATTTCTTTTTTCTTTTTTTTAATTCTTTGTTATAGGGAATGGTCCAACAGGGAGGGAAGAAAAGGGATATTACCTAGAGATGAAAGTGATGTAAAAATAAAAAACCATAAATATATTTTCTTTAAAGAGAACACTTGGACAGAAGACAGCCAATAACAATATATGTTTGTGGAATTTGGAGCTGGAAGGGACCTCAGGGATTTGTTCATCAAATTCAACCCCTTCATTTTACAGATGATGAAAACGTGATTCAGAAGTTACCTGTCCAAGGTCACCCAGATGGTAAGATGGCAGTCAAGATTTAAACTTCTCAATCTAGACTCAGAGGTCCTCCGGCCTACAACATTAGAGAGTAGACCAGGCAAAATGAAAAAAGCAAGCCACCACTCCTTGCCAAAATTACTATTTGCATGTTTCAGTTCTCTCTATTGTTGCTGTTCAGTCATTTTCAGTAGCGTCATGACCCTATTTGGGGTTTTCATGGCAGAGATACTGGAGTGGTTTGCCATTTCCTTCTCCAGCTCATTTTACAGTCACTGAAGTGACTTACCCAGAGTCACACACATATACAGCTAGTAAACATCTAAGACCGGATTTGAACTCAGGTCTTCCTAACTCTAGGCCTGGCGCTCTATGCACTGTACCACCTAGCTGCCCAGTTCTCTAAGAAGATGTTGACCCAATGTTAAAGGGTTAAGAACTTCAAAAGGCTCAACTCTTTAAAATGAAGGTATGGGATCTATTTATATCACCCTTCAGAATACAGAGTCATTATTCTTTTATACAACAATCATTTCCCAATAGAACCCTTCCTTATTAAAGAAAAAAAAAGCTCAGCAAAACTGTCTTCAAGAGTTTTCAATACTCTTTTGACACCCAGTCAAAGTAACACCTCTCTAATGAAAGGGAGAATGACTGCTTTTTCATTCCAATATCCTTCTGTAAAGGCCTTTACTGCAGTAAATGAAACCTATAATTTATAAATGAAGGAAATAAATTTCAAAATGACTAAAACATATTTATTTATCATTAAATTTTTGAACATATTCTAGAAATGGAACAGAATGCAAGTTTTCCTTCAGTAAAACATTTGTAGTTTCTTTTCAGGGGATAATAGAAGATATTTGTTTTAGCAATTTAAATTACCTCAAGGTTGCCTGACAATATTTAGTTATAGTATAACCCAAAAGAGGAAACATATACAGCTCTAGGAACACATGCAGTTCCATCAACTGGGAGGTTTATAAATCAAAAAAATATTTATCTGATGAGATGTCAAAACAAAACTAACAATTCAACCAATTTTTTCCAAAAACTCATTAATTTACAAAGGCCATACCAGAAATGCTCATTGTCTTAACCCAAACCAAAAATGGAAGCATACAATGATTTCAACTAATTTTCTAATGACTCACCTCATGGCAATGATTCTACATATCATGTCCTCTAAAATTATATTTACAACAATAAATAAAAATGACAATAAGTGGCTACAAAGAATGAATCCAGACATTTTTAACTTGCTTGTTTTTAAACAACAGATCACTGGAAATTATATTCAGTATCTCCATTAAATAAATTTACACAACAGAAGTCTCTCTCGTGGAAGAACATTTTGATACAGTATATATTAATGCACATATTATTCTAATGTATATACAAGCACAGTAAATACCGTTTGATCCATACACTGACAATAACGGGAATGCTTTCAGTCTGCCTATACACATCTTGTGTAACAGAAGTCATAAACCAACCCACTTTTACAAATAAAACCTCTCAGGGCTAGTCTGTTTTTTATACTCACATTCCTTCTAAGTGCATTTAAAAATAGGTTGTCTTTTATAAAAAAAGTATGTAAAATACCCCACAGTATCAGAACTTTTTGTCATTATAACACCTGCAAGTAAGCTTACCTAGCTTCTGAATCATTGTCACTATTTATGTCACATTTATAATTTTATTTTAAATAACATTTTTATCCCATGGTACATTGTATTATTTTTGACAAGATCAGTCACCACCACTACCACCACCCACAAATTATCACCTTTTCAGTGGTGGCTTGTACAATGCACTTACCCAACGGAGCAAGATAAAATTGCAATATACGTTCTTGCTATAATAATCACAAATTATTAAATCTATTTAAAAAAAATGAACTCAGTTCATTTTAAAATCCAGCATAATTTTTCATTAAGGTCAGCATAAGGCTGGGATTCTTTTTCTTGCCATGATTACTAAAAAAGCTTGGAAGAACATGATAAAGCTAAGAGTAAATCTTGGAAAACCTGTAATGGCCACCAATGAATCTTTCATTGGTTTCTCAGACCATTTAGTTATTTTAATGAAACTGATTAACTTAATAAAACATCCAGAGTCGGCCTAAGGACGTATTTTATATCAGGAAACCACAAATTATGGCATCAGAAAACAACAGGAAGCACTTCTGGTTTCTGGCTTAAAAAACAACAACAACAACAAAAACAAGTGCCAGGGCTTGCAGTCACAGAGTGATTTTCCACTTCACTTAATCCACACACATACACACCCCCTCCCCTCCACTGCCAAAAGAAACGTAAAACATTATAAGTGTTTATATAACAGATATACATGTGTCTGGCCCTGGACAGTTTCTTAAGGAAAAATGTGACTTCAGTTGAGGTGCAAAAACTGCTTCATGAGCTCGTAGGTTGTGAACGCCACGGCCTGGGAGGGAACACAGCGAATGTAGTTAAGAGATAGGCCCCGATAGAGTCCTCTGCGGATGCCGTGGTGTCCGTAGACATACTTCAGCGTCTTCAACATTGTACTGAAATATAACATCAGAGGACACGTCTTTATAGGGAAGAGTAAAAAAGGGAAGAGGGGCACTTGATGGCCTTTTTAAAGCCCCTAAAATGATGATTTAAATGACAAATGCTGTTTTAACAAAGAATCAACCGCCCTGGAGCTGTCATGTCAGGGTGGACAGGAGCACTGAAGCCAAGGGTGAGTGATTTTACTGATACATTCATTTGGCAAACGTTGATTAAGAAAATCTGTGCAAGGCATGGTGCTGAGGCTTTGGACACACAAAAACATATCTAACACCTACCTTGTTCTCAATAATAGCAAGGACACAAGAGTGAGAAATTGGAGGGAGATATCACTTTTGTCAGTACTATTTGAAGAGTCCAATGGCTGCCTTTCCAAAATATACATTAACAGCTGCATTTTTCCCTTTCCTTTTAAATCAGAATGATCAGCAGAAGGACGTAAAAATATAAAAGAAATAAAACTTAGTAAAAGATATAAAAGTTTTTCGAATCCCAGAGTCAGCAATAAAAACTGTTCCCTCCCCAAAACGTCCAAATACCACACTTCCTAACCCATAAGACTTGGAGTTTCCCCTTTGCCATATGCATCCTTGGTCTTGAGAATAAGAGCTTTATAAGAAAAGTCTCAAAATATGTTTTGCATCATTTCACATGTATGACCTATATAAAATTGCTTACCATCTCAGGAAGGGGGAAGGGAAGAGAAGGACGGAGAAAATTTGGAACTTAAAATTTAAGAAAAATGAATGTTAAACATTGTCTTTACGTGTAATTGGGAAAAAAATAGACTATTATTTAAAAAAAAAAAAGTTCTGAACCCCTGTAAAGCCCTGACCAAACACTGTTAACTGTCCCCTAAGAACTGTACAACACATTTGAACCCTGCTTGCTGTTACCAAAGTATATGATGAAAATGATTGAGATCTGTGAGATCTGATGATGATCAAGAGCTTGGTAAGCTCTCATCCTGGATTCTCTATCACCCACTCCAATATGTGGCTTTGGAGAAGTCAATCTCTGAGCTGATTTATAAATGAAAGGGTAGGACAAAATGATTTCTAAAACATATTCCAAAAATAATTCTGTGGTTCTACTCCTGCTTGTTTGAAATGTTAAGAACTTCTATTTCTAATGACAAAAAAAAAAAAAAGGTACGTAGAACTTACAGGCACTTTTCAGAATCTGGGAGAACAGTCCCTAATTGCATTCGACGACGGGTTACATCAAGTGGATAACTAAAGGAAGAAAAAAGACAAACTAAAGGACATTCACTTTTTTTTAAAAGTTCAATTCAATAAGTAATTATAGTCACTCTACTGTGTGCAAGTCTCTGAGAAAAGAGAAGGGTAGACACAGTTTTAAGCTTCCAAGAGTTTATAGCCAAGCTACCCATGTGTGAAAATTGCACAACACAAGGCAATTCAATATACAATTTCACAGACAAGAATTGTAAGAGGCCAGAAATGTGACCAACTATCTCAATTTGGAGAATATAGGAAGTATGGGGCCTTAAATGATAAGCACGACTGGGGAGAGGGCAAAGCATTTTAGTAAAGGAAACATCATGAACAGAAGACAAAGGTGTATTCAGAAGACAGAAGAGAAAGCAGACTGGCTGATGTAGGAAGTTCACACTACAGTAGTAGGAAAAAAAGTGCGATAATTTGAGGAGTTTGGTGTCAGGGCAGTGAGGAATGGCATCCATAAAGTGATCAAAGCAGCATCATGGATCTAGAGGAGGAGGAGACCTCAGGTCCAGATTCCCCAGACAAAGTCAGAATGAAAAGAAATGACTTGAAGATGGATGAAGGTCTAAAGGGCACCAGGGCGTTCATACATAAAAGACAAGTGATAAAATAACCAAAGAATACTGGGATCATGAGGCTCTCTATCACTTCTGGTATCAGATATAAACTCCTCTGTCTGGACCCTTCTTGACTGTCCAGTCTTCTCAGTCATTGTCCACCACACACCCTACAGGTCAGTCATACTGATTCTCTACTGTTTGTTACACAAATGCTTCAATTCCTATCCCCATGTCTTTGCACTGACTATTCCCCATGTCTGGAACACACTCTCCCTTCCTCTCCTCTGCCTCTTGGAATCCCTCCAGCATCACCTTTGGCTAGAGACCTCTCCTGATCCCCCTCACCCTCTAGGCCCTGGTGCTCACTCCATTCCCATAACCATCTTGAATTCACTGTGTTACCTATTCTGTCTGTCTTCACTTGTGGCATCCCTGCAGGCTCTCCTATTAGAATGTAAGCTCTGGAAGGGCAGGGGCTGTTTGATGTTTATCCTTGTATCCTTAGCTCAGGATACTGCCAAACACACCAGCTTAATCAGTGCTTATCAATGGATTGACTAAGGGGGAGGTCTATTAGGGGAATGTTTGTAGAACTGAAGGATAATAGATTTCAGGTGATGGCAGAACAAATATCTCTTCAAGAGGGTTGAAAATGCGTGACTGTGGCTTGGTAAGAACTGGAGACAGAGACAGCACTGAGGAGCCTGAATAAAAAAAAGAAATGAATAACTGACAAATGGAAGATTGGATGAGCTTTCCTAGGGACCAAATTGTCAAAAGAAAAGTAGAGCTATCCAAGGACTGAATCTTAGGGAAATGTTGAGAAAAGAAAAGAATAAGAAAAGAAAGTATAATCAATCAAAGAAACCAGAAAGGGATACTCGAAGAGACTGGAGGAGTACCAGGGAAGAACAGTCACACAGGGAAGTCAACAGGATCAAGCATTACCTAGTGGTAAAGGTAATGAGTACTATGGAGGAAAAAAAAAGGTCTTCTCAATTTAGCAAGAAAGACCTTCATTCAGCAATGTAGTTTTGGGTGAGGGAGTGGGAATGGAACACATATTGCAGAAAGCAGAGATGGTAAAGAAAGAGAGGTAAGGTGGGGTGGAGTTCACAAAATCTGGAAGTCTGTCAGTGAAATGGAGAAAAGCAGTAAGATGTTAGCTACAAACAGTAACAGTCAAAAAGGAGCCTGGGGAGACAACAAAAAACATCATTATAGGAGAATCCATGGAAAAAGTGTAGTTGAAGAAACTAAGGGGAGAGTGGGATGGTTATGAGTATGTGAATTCTTCAAGATCCCTAACAGAACTGACTATAGAACCAGGCAGAGGGGTTAGTTGGCAGTGCAAAGATATTAGGAGGAAAGATAGTAAGACCTACATAAAAGCAAAAGGCAAGGATGAGGAAGAAACCTCACTCCAGATGCCTTTAATTTTCTGAAATTTCACAGATTCTTGTGAAGAAAACAAAGTATACAACACGAACTGGAAGGCAGAAAATTCTTGTTGTGTTTCTAAAGGACAACTTTTATTTTTATTTATTTTCATTTATTTAATATTATTTTTATTTATTTTCATTTATTTAATATTATTTTTATAATATATAATATCTATAATTTTATAATTATTAATATAATTTTATTATACATACCATTTATATTATATTTTATTTATGTTCATTTATTGTATGAAATAAAGGGAGACATGCCAAACTACTTTCTCCACAGAAATACAAGATGAACATTACTTGAAACCAGCAAGACAACTTAAAATATACAAACATGTACCACCCTGGAGGTTTTCACAATTAAGATGCTAATGCTTAAACTTTATAATAAGTTTTCCTGGTTATGAATGGTTTAAGACATAAAAAGCTTAATGTTGAAAAGGAGAGTTATGTAAGAGTTTAGTGTCCTACACATAGATGCTATGTACAATTCAATTTCAAGTTATTTTCCTAAATTAAGCTGGTTAGGAAACTTACGATATTGTCTGTGCTATTGCTCCAGCAACACCACCACAAAGCAAGTTTATATGCGTTTTCAAAACTAAGACATTAGGGTTGTCTGATGAAGGTCTTCCAAGTAAGGTAGGAGCATGGGAGAGACCAACACTCTTTAAGGTACCAAAAGTAAAAAATGAAACCCCTAAAAAATAAAATGTAAATTTACTATAATATTTAACAAGAGCAGAAAAACAATACATTGTATTATTTCAAGTTATTTCAAGTATATAATAATGCATTTCTTCTTTCTTGACTATCACATTTTGCCCAATGCACAATTTCTACCACTAGTAACACTAAAAAATATAAACAAGTTTATCCACAAATTAAAGGGAGTCATATAGATCCACACATAATAAGCAACCTTCACCAAAGACACCTATTATATAGTAGTCTCAATCATTTATAGTTTCACGCAAAATTATAAAGAAATGTTTATAAAGTTAAGGAGAAAATTATAATTTCTAACTTGTAAAACAAAATCTCGCTTGGTTTTTGACTTTTATATTCTAGCAGCTATATTAGAATAGCGGTGGTGCCAAATGTAACTGACAAGACATATTTCCACTAAAAAACATGTTTCCTTCTATAAAATCATAGATTTAGAACCACAGAGGGCCTTGGGGATCATCAGGGCTGAGGGTTCTTAACGTTTTTTTTGGCCCCTTCTGCAGTCTGGTAAAGCCTATGAACCCATATGCAAAATAATGTTAATTAAGGTATTAAACAAAATGCATAGAATTACAAAGGAAACCAATTATATTGAAAGTTATAATTTTTTTTAAAGTTCAGAAGCCCCAGGTTAAAAAACCTTCAATCTGATTCAATCACCTCATTTTATATAAGGAAACTGAGGTCCAGAGTGAGTCCCCCAGGCAATTAGTGGCAATGCTAGGATGTTACCTCAGGCTCAAGCAGTCTTTCCACTAAAGCCCACTGTCTACAGATTATTACAGGAGTCAAAAAATTCAGACATTATAAGGAATTGCCTTTTAACCTGATGCCCCTTGAGTCTTCAAAGTCAGGGCTGCCAACATGAGAAGAACCCAGTTTTGGGGGGAAAGGGAGAACCAGATGTGCATGTATACTTTCCACATAAACTAGAACAGGGGCCTGAGAGCTCTACTTTGGATCACTTAAGATTAAATAACTCTATGGCAAATACAATGTTACTGGTCCATGCTGAATGCTATCCTAGTTCTTAGCAAAAGTTAAGAGACTGAACTACCATAAAGTATCAGAATTTCAGAATTGCTATTAATTTGCCCAATATTCAAAATACCTTTATGCCTTCTAAATTTATGAAATACACTACCACAAAATCCTTGTGATTTCAGAAAACAAAAGATAACTTTTATCAATTAAACTGTTAATAATAAACAATCTATAGTAATAGAACTAATAGCTAATCCTCGGGTCATCTCTTATTTGTTTATACAAACACTATATAGTATTATTGGCCAGTTAGAGCCTGATACTAGTGTGACCAAAGTTCTAGAGTCCATTCCCATAAGGCCCAGTTAGCCTTTATAAAGACAGTTATAGACAATACTCTTTCCTCTGACAGCCACATCATATACATAGTTGTTAAAAAAAAAAGGAAGATGGCGTAAGAGTAAAGGGCAATTCAACTAGAAAATACAACTCCAAAATGGATATCCAATTTTTGGTAGGCCAAGAGGCCCATCTTAGCATATGAAGGACAGCATAGTTTAATATGTTCAAAGTGAATCTAAGTTTTTAGTTTCTTTTACTTACTTTCTTAAAACAAAGATTTCCCTCTAACTTATAATGTCAAAACTCAAGTTCTATCTGAAAAGTTTTAAGAAATTGCAATCCATACCTGCATAGGGAGCCATGCCTACAATAGTAGGCATCAGTCCTCTGTAAAACCCACGAAAGCCACCTTCCTTTTAAAGGAAAAAGTAAATGGATAATTAAGCTGTGTTCGTTATGATGAATTTAAAGCAACAACAAAAAAGTATTCTGCAGCACAGACTAGAATGCAAAAATCTACAATGTTCTAGACAAGTTGCTTAAAGACTTCCGGTAAAGCAAAATTCATGGCCTAAGTCAAACTTGGCCTCTTTGCAATGTCCCCGGGGCCCAGAACAAGTCTAATCACTTTCCACATGACAGTCTTTCAAAGTCTTCTCTTCTCCAGGCTACAGGCCCCTCATTCCTTCAAGGATCTTCACATGGCATAAGCTCTTTTACCTGGCTGCCCTTTTCTGGACACTGCTGCGCTTGATGTATGCCCAGACCTGAGCACAATGCTCTAGTAGGTCTGGTCTGACCAGGAAAAAGCACAGTAGTCCTTTCCTCTCCCTAGTTCTCAAATAGGACATCTCTCAACTCAGTCATCTACCCAAAAGATTTTAATAACTGTTTTTGGTCCAGAATTGTGATTTCATAGATGTGAAAGAACTTTGACGAGGAAACTTTCTCTACTGATGCGAATTGGCAATGCATCTGTATTTTATGGTCTCATAACAGCTGGGGGTGGTGAGAAGTTAAGCAACGTGGCAGTGGACATGAGTGGTCTATGTTCTGAGTCAGGACTTGAACTGAGGTCTACCTAAGTCCCAGGCCAAGTTAAAACTCATCTCATGGGGGAGCGAGGTGGCACAGTGGATAGAGTACCAGCCCTGAAGTCAAGAGAACCTGAGTTCAAATCCAGCCTCAGACACATAACACTAGCTGTGTGACCCTGGGCAAGTCACTTAACCCCACTGCCTAGACCAAAAACACACACACACACAACAAAAAAAAAAACCCACAAAAAAAAAAAATTTATCTCATGATGCTTTTTTTTTTTACCAAATGTGAAAGGTAGATGTTACAGAAAGAAAGGAGAGAAAAAGAAAATACCTTTGCATATATTGTTTTGAATGCATGAACAATTCCTGTGTATGTGTGTTCTCCTTTCACCTGGAAGGCCAGGCGAACTCTAACCATGTCAAGTGGATAAGTACAGATGACTGCTGTCATACCTGCAAGGAAAAAAGAAAACTCTCACAAACAGTTCTATTAATAAGAAACAAGCAGTCATAAGTCAATGCTGCTAGCAAGAACATTCTAAGTCTCTTAACTTAGCAAGGTCCATCACAAGACATATGCAGGTATCCCACCAATGAGTCTGCAAGAAATCTTTTCTCATGCTTCCCCAACTGGAAGGCTGCAGCTGATGAGAGATATCATGATGAGTCTGAATACAGTCTTATTAAGATGGTGATGCCAATACTGTCCCTATCTAACTCAAGAGACTACAATGAGAGTAGAAAAAAAAATACTGCAACAGATTTAAAAGCACCTTAAGGAAAATTAGGCTATTAGCTATCCTAATACCACATATTAGCAACATAGTAACATTATGATTCCTTTATTTTCACAATGATCTGCTGCCAATTCATCAGAGGTTTCAAAGCTAGAAAAAGGTTAGAAACCTTAAGGCCACATATATAATATGCAGCAGGGCAAGAATTTGAACTCAAGTCTTCGGGTCCACATTTCTATTCCATCATGGTGAAGGCAGCATTTCCAGTTACTTTCCAAATATGCTGGTATTTGCAACAGACTCATGATCAAGTTGGAACCCAACTCCCTTGGGGACACTGCAAACGTCTCAAAGTATAGGATCACTTGAACTGTTACTAATGGTCAAAAGCCTTCAGGTCCCCAGAAGACTTCAGCTGGTTTACAGGGAACTACCCCCCGCTGCTGTGACTCTGGATTTTATATGGATGGTCCCTTTTTTCCACACTTGCTTTGACAGATACTTGTTATTGCTTCAGCAAGTAACAGAATGCCCAGGCTTTATGGCAGAATTTGTTGACATTTTATGACGATGAAGAACATCACTTTAGTCATGACTGACATTAGCAAATGTCCAATTCTCTTGGTTTAGTTTCAAGCTATGATAATGTCATTTAGTATTTTGTACATGGATTCCAATCCCCACAAAACTGATTTCAGAGGCATAATGCTTGAATTCAGTCTTTTCCCTCACTCGCAGTTACAAAGTGACACTGCAGTGACTTGGGGAAGTATTAGTTACGCCTCTTCTTTCAATTTATTTTATTCTTCCCCTTCCTAAGTTTGAATTCTTTTCAGTGAGCTGCCTAAAAATCTAAACCTGTCAATCCTACAATTCACTCAGGGGGAATAGAAGTTGATGTCAAACCAATGAAAAAGAATGCTGAGCAGGATCCGTTTTCTCAGGATCCGTGTGTCTTCTTAGTGGAGAAGAGTACACATAAAACAGTTTACAAAACATTTATTCCCCCCCCCCCCGAATATCTTATACAAATGAGTAACAATAACAACTTGGTCTGGACATCATTGAATATCCCCTCCAGGGTCTATCACCTCCTCTGGCTTCCATTACACTCCTCTATCTTGCTTTTTTTTTGTACCTTGGCCAGACAAGTCTCACCCACTAAGTGTCCCCCAAGGCTCAGTCTTGGGCCCTCTACTCTTTTTTTTTTTTTTAATCTATTTTCATGAGGCATTTGGGGTTAAGTGATTTGCTCAGAGTCACACAGCTAGTGAGTGTTACGTGTCTGAGGCAGGATCTGAACTCAGGTCCTCCTGGCTCCAGAGCTGGTGCTCTATCCACTGCGCCACCTAGCGCCTTCTATTCTTTTTACATTCTTTCCCATCATGGGTTCAATAATAATATTTATGCAGATGATTAGTCCATCAAAGCCTCATCTCCTTCCTAAACTATAATCCTGTACTACCTATTGCCAGCTGCATACCTCCATTTAGGTGTCTCATAAGAATGGCAAATTCACTAAGTCCAAAAGAGATCTCCTATTCCCCTCCCAAAACCTCGTAATCCAAACCCTTCTCCAAACCTCTCTGTTAACAGAACCACCACCCTAACAGTCACCCAGGTGTGAAACCTCAGACTCAAATCATCCTATCCCTTTAACACCTATGTTCATTATTTAATAATTCTTTTCAATTCTATGTCCACAATCTCTCTTGCATCAATTCCTTTCTCTACTCTGGTCAAGGCTAACTTGGATTACTCTAAAAACAGCCTAACTGGTCTCCCTCCTTCCACACTCCCCCCTCTCCAAAGTTTAGAGGTTCACAAACTTATTTAGCCTACCACTCCCTTTAAAAAAAAATTATTCAGCACCCCCCTAGAAATCTACTTTTAAAAAACCCTTTAATGGTTTTTTTTTTAAATCTTCGTCATTTCAAAAAAAATACTGTCCCCCTGGATCATTCTAGCACCCCCCCTAGGGGGGCAGTTATCACCTTCTTTGGGAATCTATGCTCCAAACCATTCTCCACAAGGCTTGAGAACTGAGAGTCCTCAAACACACCTTGGGCCTTTACAACTCCAGCTCACTTTTCAAGGGATACTCCACAGCACTGCTCTCAAGTGCACCATTACATGGTAAGTTGGCATCTCATCTGTTTCCTCCATGCCTCCAGGCCATCATTTCCCACCCCTCCAATGCTTCTTCACCTATGATCAGCAGAATCACTAGTGTTTTACAAAGTCATTTTTGCTGATCTCCCTCTGCCAGAGATAAACACTCTATGGCTCTTTAAATTCATCCATCTATCCTTTGCTTGTCCTAAACCCCGGCAGAATGGATGTTCCTTAAGGGCAGGGACTACTTAGGTTTTGTCCTGCTGGATCTTAAGGTTTCACAGTGTCTCACATGTGGTGAGTGTTTAATTTAATTTTGTTGATTTGAAGTTTAGTTAGTATTTAAGGAGGACAATAAAGTCTGCTTCGATAGAAAGGCTGATTTAAACAAGTAAAGTTAGAATGATTAAATAATTTATAGGTAAAAGTTTCATTAATTTCAAGTACATTCAAGAGGGCATGCTTTTACCAGATCACTGGTAACCATTAACTGTTTAGACATAAATAGTACTTCTAAAGCTCTTAAGAACCTTATTCTTGTAATTCCTTTCAACACCCTTATGCAATAGGGGCCATATTATTTGTTTGGTTAGCAAACATTTTATATACAATAAAAAAGGTAAACCAATCTATTCCTGCCTGAATTAACAAATGCCAAGCAGTTTGGGTCCAAATCAATAAGGTTTTACTACGTAGTTCTTCCTCAATAGAGGACATTTTATAACACAGTAATGTGACTTTTTAATGCTGTCAACCAAGTAAAGTGCTTTTCTGGGTTTTTTGTAGTAAATCTTATGCTAAATCTAAATTAACATAACAGAGCCTGGCTTAAGGCAAAGGTTATCTAAATGAATGAGAACCTAACATTTAAGTCATTGCAAAATACTTGTCTTCAGAAACTTCTAAAGTTACACAGTTACAGCATTTTCCTTTTTTTGCTTAATTAGAGCTATTTCTCTGTAGTGATAGTTTTATCTGTATTTTTCTCCTTCCTCCCACTCTTATTTTAAAGAAAAATTTATGGTAAATATTTGTAAATTTTTTCAATATTCCAATTTATAACATGTGTTTGTGGCTGTATGTATGTATGGTATATAATTTTATGCCCCTCATAACTATCTTCCCCCATGACCATTTCTCCCATCTTCTCCTATTTGACTTTGTCCCTAACTTTTTCCAGTTTTTCCCTCCTTCATTCCAGCTTTCCATCCCTCTTCTACTGACCCTACCTTTATTAGTCATCATTCATGCACCTTCTTCCTTTAAATCACTGCCCTCCCTCTCTGCTCTTCCTTCTCCAGTATCTGTGTTGACCTTTCTTTTCTCTCACCCTTCAATCCCTTCCAACTATCCTGCTTCCTTCTTCTCTCCTATACCAATGCAAAGAACAGAGCCAACACCCAAGGCTCAATCAAGGGATGGTTTCTAATAGGTGGGATAGAACAAAGCTGGGAATACCATCAGGTTCTGCTTTTTACCACTGTGTAAACTAGATGAATCCTTACAAATCTACTAAGTGATCCTTAAATCCACTAGAGTCATAGCAGCCTTCTGAACTCAGAAAAGTATCTTTTTGTTTTTTTGCAATGCTTATGTACTTCAACTTGACTTCCATATTTCAGTTAAGCTAGGATTCTTCTCTGAAGGTGGTACTCAAATCCCCTTTAGTAGCCTGTGAAAGAAACCTCTCTATAGTTTGAGTACAGATTAAAATAGTTGTTATCAGTCTATTTCTGAGCTATTTCTTGGCAGTGAGAAGGTTTGACCTGACCAGAGGGAGTTTGTACCTTCTGCCCAACTGATAAAGAAGTCCAGTAAAAACCGGTTCTGAAACAACCTGCAGCTGCCTATTTAACCTGCCTGTGGCCTTTAATCCTTTCGTACCTGGTTTCATACTAGGTGGTAAGCAATAATAGTTGTCCATGAATAAACAAGAGAAATCTAAAGCTACTTACCAGAAATACTGGTGGTGACAGCCTTCCTCTTCCTTCCCCCATCTTATAACTACAATCCAATACAAACAGCAATATGTCTTCACCTACCAGGAAGCAACAAGACCTTCAATCAAGCTGAGATGAGTTTGTGTTTCTGTGTGTGAATCCTACCTCTCCTCAGTCAAGAAGCTTAGAATTTAATAAAGAAACCATCTGTCTAAGAAGAGTTTAAGAGATGAATGGGAAGAGAAGAGATCTTTCTCCCCAGTCCTCCTTCCAACCTTACAAACTTACACGGTATTTATTACCCAGCATTCAGTTCTACCAAGTTGAAAAGGCTTTAAATACAGGCCAAGTCAGATTGCTGAGCACGGGAATGGCCATCACCAGCAAATTGAGCACTGGGTGATAAAATGACTATGATAAATACCCAAAAGTAAACATGAGTCAAATGAAAAGAACGAGCTTTCTTTAAAAAATAAGAAAACCCAATTATCTGCCAAGCTCAGAATGGATCTACCTCACCGTCTGTGCAATTTCTAGGTTTCAAAAGAATTTCAAAACTTTTCAAGTTTCAAAGAATGTTTCTAACAAACTTTCCAATGTTAATCTATCAGAGAATATGAATATTCTGAAACTGAAAATGGTACATGGGACTTTCTGATAAAGGAATTAACTGCAAGGAAAAGGCAAGACAATTATACCAAATACAGCCTTGAAACTGGGGTGCAGGGCTGGATCAGTGGCACTCATTGGTGAATCAGACAGCAGTGAGACAATGTGCTGTCACTATGACAGCAGGGCAGAAACACGTCAATTCCAAGATCGGTTAGATCTTCCCATAAGGAACCCTGCTAGGTCAACTTTGCTCATGAGTGCTTAGGACTTCTTTCTTATACATTCCATCTCATGTAAGACTACTGGGTCAGACTGCTATACAGAAAATCTATATAGATCACAACCCAAAAAAATGGGTTATTTTGGTGCTGTACCAGTGGGGTGGTAGCTATAGAAGACACAGAGAAGGCCTAAAGTAGAACTGATAATTATTGAGCTACTGTAGTCAGGCACACTAAGCAGGGGCTCCAGGACCATCTCTATATAATAGTCCAATGATACAGAAATCAAGAGATCCCAAAAGAATCACAGGCAGCAGGTGAAAATGCCATTTGGGGCTTATAAGCTGCACTCTGGATAGCCAGAGCATGACCATGAATAATATTAATGTATCTTTAAAATTTGACCATCAATTCTTATAATTAAAAATAGAAAAAATAAAAGCTCTTGGAGATAGGCTAGTATTCTTGGCAGGGGTTGGGGTGGAGGGGAAGAAGGGATGCATGTAAGAATTTACTTCTGAATTATAAAACAAGATTAAGGGGGCAAAGGTACTTTTAAAAATATGGACAGCATTGGGGCAGAGCACTTGCCTTCCTAACAGTGCATCCAAAGCTTCCTGACCTTCGTAAATGAAAATAAACATTTAGCATAAAACAATGTTTTCATTTCTTTGTAGAGATTAAGTATATAAAGGAAAAATGATGCAGATGACCCATCTAAAAACATGCAGTCAGTCAATGGCATGGTTAGTTTATTAATAAACCTTCACAATTGTCCAGTGCTTTTGACTTTTCAATGGGCTTTCACATGTAATCATTAATCTCTAATATTAATGGAAAGATTAAAGGAAAAGGAGTCCTAGAGATACACAACATGCCAGGGTCACACAGTGAGCCAGTGGGAGCCTGGAGTTAGCACCCCACCTACGTGACTCTAGCCCTTCACTATTACCAAAATCTTACCCACCGGGCCTACTCATCAAATCGCCCCCAAAACTGGAATAACCAATAGATAGACAATAGGCAAATCTGTTCATCCATCTGATCTGCTTACTCATCTCCGACACCTTATTTTCTGCCTCCACCACACTGATCATTATTTTGGGGTTTTGAATGGTGAATGGGAAGTGGCAGAAGGGAAGAGAAGGAATGTTTTCAGGGAGAGGAGGAACACACAAAGAACGAGGGGAAGGCTCACTCTCTGAAAACAGAAGCCTCGACTCTCCGTTTCTGTGCCTTCTTGGAAGACTCAAGACATACTGGATTGTAGTTGTAGGATGAGGGAAGGAAAAGGATGATGAAATTCCTTAGAGTTTTAAAAGAGACACGTGAAACTTACAAAGCTATCATGAAGCAATTCTTTTTTAAAAACTTCTACAAATACATAAACTTTAAATGACTGCCTGGCCTACAAAAAATTAGCTAAAATCATCTCTCAAAGGTTTAAGAGAAGCAAGATAAAAAGATACATTTCCACTTTTATCAGACCATCCTTTAACTTACGTAAACAAAATGTATGTTGTATCTAATTACATGCAATGAGTGAAGTCTCTGCTTCTCCTGTGCTGGTACTAAACACAAAGTAATCCTACAGGGCTAGGGCTGCCAGAACCCTAAATGTGACTTCTGGGGGATCCAAAGATTTCTTTAAAAGACTTTAAATTTCAGAAGTGACATTCTTAGTATGCTGCCCTGCCTCTACTGTACCTGAAATCATTTTCATCATAAAATCCTTTAACACGAATGTGAAAACACTAACCACAAAGTAAACTCAAGCTGTGCTTTTGTGAAGTGGGCACGTCCTGAAAGAGCAGACATTGCCCAATAACTAAAGGGCAGGAACACCAAAGGACTTACATTAAGCCACAAAAGCCCAAAGTCTTTTTGGATTTAACTCCTGTTAAATGTCATCCTGCAGCTTTCCTGCAAACCTTCGGTTTGTTTGCTTTTATCCCCCAGAAGCTATGTGGTACAGTGAGTTAAAAGTAAAAAGCCTGTAATAAAGTACTATACTGTAATTCTTCTCTTCCTTTCCTGTAGAATCCCAACCCTCCTTTTAAGCCCAACTCAAATCTTACTTTCTTTGAGGTCTTCTTTGAGCCTCCAGTAAGTAAACTCTCCCTTGAACCTCACATATCACTGTTTGTCTCTCTTACATTTTATGTGGTATTTTGTATTAAAATTATGGGATGGGCTACATCCCAACATTCCCAAGGAAGGAATATATCTCATCTACACTTTTTTTTCCTCCTTCCATCCCTTAATGCCTGTAGGTGCATAATAAGTAGAAAAATTAAAAACGTTTTTGTTAAAGTGATATTAAAACACAATACCAGGGTATAGCAGTAAGAGGAAGATGCTTCCTCTGAGTCTATTCTTTCTACACTTTAACTGAGGAAAGACTGTAATGTCTGCTGCTATAGTTACTTCTGCGACTTCATTGCCCCTGGGCCACTCAGCTAGTAGAGTCTGCAAATTATCAGGAGGGAAGCACCATGAGTGTTTTGTTTTGTTTTTTAAGCAGAAAGAATAAGTTATTACTAAACTTTAATTACTTGCAGGAAAGAATTAGTTGGTGAATTACAGGATGCTTAAAATTTACATCAAATTGTGAGCAATCTGCAGGTTAAAAAAAACACAAAGCAGCTACTTAAAATAGAAAGTGATCAGACACATAGACACTAGGTATGACGCCAGTATTACTGTTAATAATAGCCCATATTTTCCTATGGCTTTACAATTTACAAAGCACTTTGCTTTAAAAACCAACCTAGGAAATAGGGCAACTACTGTTATTCCATTTTTACAGATTAAGAAACTGAGGCTCAGTGAGGTTAAGTGATTTATTCAACATCATATTGCAACTTGTGGCCAAGGTAGGATTTAAACTCAAGCCTTCTGAATCCAATGTCAACATTCTTTCTACCCCACCACTCTACCTCTTTGGAACCTCTTTAGAATGTTAGTACCAAATTTCATCATTTTTGAAAAACACCACCACCATGTGTTTCAAACCACTAGTGGTGTTAGACAAGGCATGTCATCATGAAGCTAGGGAACAAGGCGAGAAGTGAGTCCAGGAAGTCTCTGAGGAGGCCTGAGAACAAAATCCAAAGGCTCCCATGAGAGCTCTCAGGGGCCCCTGATAATGGCATCAAGGAAGCTGAGAACCATAACAGGGTTTATGGTGCTTTTTAAGCTAGAGTGGGGCTCCTTACCCAACTCAGCCTTGCCTTGCCACACCAGGGCCTTGGAGAGTTACTGCTTATCATTTGGAATAGAGCCCATCTCACACCACACAAGAAGCCCAGAGAGAGACTGAAACACCACAAGTATTCAGCCCCAAGCACCTCCCCTCATCAGTGTCCTTGCTATCACCTCCTACGGGGTCTGAGGGTCTCAGTCAATTGGCTACTAACGGGTATCATAAAGGAACTATGCCTTTTTCCTATAAAGTTGTCTCTCAGTAGTTTTTCAGCTGTATCCAATTCTTTGTAACCCTATTTGGGGTTTTCTTGGCAAAGATGCTGAAGTGGTTTGCCATTTCCTTCTTTCTCTATAAAGTAGTCAGTCTTAAAGATAAGCACATGGATATAGTAAATAATACAAGAAAAATTAATGCTGGAAGTATTTTTGTGGAAGATATGACAACATATCACTACATGTATACTATATGTACTATATGTACACATTACTATGCGTAATATATCTATTACTATAGAACTAAAATATACACATTCCTACCTGCCATGGAGCCAGCCATTAGCCGGTGTATATGTCCAGAAATCCCAAGTTTTGTGGTAATTAACTATGAGATAAATAATAAATTCAGTAAAATAGGTTACAAGGATCATTTTCATCCTGAACACCTCATAAAATCACAGATCAATAAGTAAGGCAGTAACAAAAATACTGCAGGCCTCTGCAGGGTACAACAGAATACAACATTCCAAGTTATGAAACCAAGGGAAAAGGGAATAAGGGTTTATATAGTGCCTATGTGCCAGGCCCTTTTACAATTATAAAACAAAAAGTGATGAAAGACATGGATTAAATGTTTGCTCTGAAGCTTCTGTCCCTTAGAAAGCCATCAGGGAGCCGCCTGGTAGCAAGTGTGGTAAGTAAGCTGAAATGCCTTGTTTGCATCTTCTGGGAACAAGGCCATGGACTATGGACTATGGACTATGGTTGACAAAGCTGGCCTTGAAGCCAAGTGCACCTGAGTTCAAGTCAGACTGATAGATACCAGCTGACTGAACAGACAACGGAGTGGACTCTCAGCAAAGCAGGCAATTCGATAACTAAGGCAGAGAAGCAGAAGTAGGGCTGGTTAATAGCCACATTCTGCTATAATCAGCTTCTTCAGACACTCATTGGGTGCCTCTTTGTCTACATGACTGTGCTGGATGCTGGAGGATGAAAACATTAAAGTACCTGCTATCTCAGGGCTTATACTCTATGACATGTTCTAGTCCATATAATAAGGAGGAGATTGCTGCAGGGGCAAATTCTCAAGCCCAACAGGAATGATTTTTACCCTCGATCAGACATGCTTCTGTCCTGTTTCCTAAGCAGGAATAACGAAGCACTGAGCAGCTCTGATTCTAGACTATCAAGTTCCAAAAGAAGTTAACTTAAAAACAAACACAACAATCAGAAGTCAGACGCGTGTGTTCCTGCAACATTATTATGGGCACTTAACCAGAATACTTTAAAGCCTTGCTTACAGCAAAAGTATTCTCAGTACCAGTCAAATTCAAATTCTAAAGTAGGGAAATAAGATAACAGTTTAATTACCTTTTTATAATGGTCAAAGGACATAAATTGAATTGCACCATATGGAAAGATTCTAATCATCATTGCTCCATTTCCTTTATACAACCCAAGATAGCCTTCCTTTTTGGGGACAGCACACAATGCAGAAAACACTCCTGTTTTTCAGAAAAAAGATTTTCAAATTCAAAATGGAGAAGCCATCAACACTGAACACAATACCATAAAGATAAAAATGTTTTATAATCATTTTATTCAGAAATAATTACACAAAAGGTAATAAATTATGTAACATTAAATATCATAAAATGAAAGCAATCATCCTATCTACTCAAGAAAAAAACATAAATTAAAGCAAATTCTTATATTTAAGCATTTGGTAACAGAAATGTGTATAGTAGGTACAAAAATGGAGTCAAATTTAAAAGCTAGCCCAAATGTTAAAGATTTAAAATGTTTTGTTAAAACATTCTGATTTTATATCACATTCATTTCATAATAATCCTCCCCATTTAAACTTCTGAAAATTTCACACAATCCTTCTTTAAAGCATTTAACGTTAATTTAAACAGGAGGATCTAGCTAAAACAATGAGATAGTATTATTTGTAACAGAACCATTAAAAGCTTTCCCAATAACACCAGGGGTAAAGCAGAAATCCAAATGAACAGAGAACATCACAGGAGAACTAGGTTGCCTCTGAAAAACTGCAGTTTTTTATTAACCCCTACTCTGTCACTGAAACAAAAACTCATCTATTAACCCCAATACTCTTCTGGTGATATAGAGTTGCAAATCATAGAACACCAGTCGCCAAAGAACTGAAGGATCACTAAGCACATGGGCGAGGCACACGCAAGTTATACAGTGTTATATTACTATATGATACATTACATAGGAGGAATTGTCTGGGCAAATGGGCTTAAAAGATGCCAGAGAACGGACTGGAACATTACTGTGCCAAAAGCAATGAAAAATATTAATTCAGAAAGACATGCTAAGACTTGTTGGAAGTGATGCAGATGCAAAATAATACAGGAGAACAACATACACAATAATAATATAGTGAACAACAACACTAAAGCCTAAGCCTTAGGTATTCAGATGAAACACATCTCCTCTTGTTTGCAGAGATGAAACATATGTGTGCTGGTAGAGAGGTGAGGGACAGGGATGGACCCTGCATATGCTGCTGCTGTTGACCATTTTACAGGAACCAGAACTTCAGAAATCCTGAGACTGGAGCCTTGGGTCATACCATGCTAAGATCTGAACCCAGACCAGCTCTCTCCATATCTATAGATGTTATAAGTAAAAATTTTCAGTCAACTGAATCACATCTAAATTCCTTTGGAGGGCCTTGCTACTTATCATAATCTAGTTAGGAGTTTATATGTAGTAATCACTAGTGTATGTGAAGTAGGCAGGCCTTTCTTACCACTTTGGTAAGGTAGCCCAGAATGAACAGTTTTTAGCAGAAGAACTTGAGAACTCTGCTCATATTGTTTACTAAGGAGTAAAGTGAGGTCCACAGACCTCAAGAATCTTGAGAATTCAGCTCACAAACCTAGAAAGGCAATCTGGGACCTGAACTTGGGCCTCCTAAGTCAATGGTCTTTCTACTCTATCATGACTAAATCCTAAAACCTTCCAAATAATATGAGAAAAATATTTTAGGTTTAAGTATCTCATGTTTATTCTTACCTAGGGTAAATTTCTTTTGGGGGAGATGAGGAGATGGGGACAAAGATATTTTAATTTCATCCCATTTGGAAAAAACCCTAACTTCAAATGAAGAGCTAATAATTATCTTAAAATGAGATGTATATAAACCACTTCTGCACATTTAAAATCACATCTATGTTCGGAGTCAATAATTTAACTTATCTTTATCAACTCTCCTACTGTAGTCAGACGTGACTTTGGTCTTATGACACCATTATATAATGAATGGCCTTTGTGTTCATGTATCCTTCGTTTTGTTTTTTAAAAGACAGGCTACATATTAGACTTCAACTATTTATTCTTTAAAATCTTCACTGCAAATTTCATAAGTCTTGTGGAGCAGGCTGTACAATTCAGCTGGCTCCCAGGGATCATGGATCCCTGGGAATATACAATCTCAAGAATGCAGATTAACAAACTAAAACAACACACATCTGTGTGCTGGTTATAGAAGACAAGTCAGACAGAGGTAGTTACATGTAAAATAATTCTAAACATACCAGGATAACATAACTGATCATATTAGTTCTTCTCTACCTTCCACTTCCTTTCAAAATACTAATACAAAACAAAAATTAATCCCCAAATACAATAATGCATTGAATTTGTAGGCATAAGACAAGTAATAATTCAAAACTGTTATGTACAGCACAATAACAAACCACACTGCACACAGATATTCAGACAATCTGGATGCTACAGTGAAGTTCCTAAATTAAAAGTTTTTTACTTTAGTCTGTGTTCCTTCTAGCTAGATGGTATAATGGTTAGAGCTCTGAACTTAGAGAGCTTGATTCTACCTCGTATATTTAATAGCTATTTGACAACAATTTCATATATTTTAAAGCAATTATTTAATAATATTATATCTAATCCAAGAATGAATTCAGTTATTTATTATATTTGCAAAAGCTAAAGAAATCAGCCATTTCTAACTCATGGAAATGACTTTATGGGAAGTAAACTATTTAAAATTCAACAGATTAATTGAACATTCATTATTTGATTAATATTAATACAGTAAAATCTCAAATACTATAAACTTCAACCCAGCAGATACTTCCTTTAAACTTTTTTTTTCTTTTTCATATTCTTTCTCTCCTCAAATTCTCACCCTCTCATATTCTCTTTGTCCTGCTCCTCCCTGGGGAAAAAAAAACCCCAAAGCCCTAAAAAACAAAAATTGTAACAAATTGGTACCAATCAGCACACAGTTAGCTCCATTCCCCTTCACCTTTTGCACAGTTTGATGACGAGGCCTTGAAAGCTCTTAAGTCAGGCAAGAAACATGCTCCCACTATTTTACTTCTCAAATACCAAACTTCTCATATGGAGCAATTTTTCATTTTGGAGCCATTAACTAGGGCTTTTCATTTCGCAATCAATCAATGAGTATTTATTAAGTACGCATTACCCTGGGCCTGGTAAAAGCAATCACTCAACTCACCTAAATGTTTGTAATGGTGATTATGCGCCTGTAACAATATCTTCACTCGATCCAAAGGTGCGATGGTGGTTTTGGCACAACATCCTGCAATACCTGCAGATTGAAAACAAGACAGAGGAAAGCTGAACATTTATTACAGACCTTTGCACAACTGGTACAGTAGATTCTGTAAAATCTCACATAACACTTTAAACACAACATAAAAACATGCTCATGAAACAGTTCATTCATCTCCCTATGGGGCTTGATGCCTTCCTTAGAAAGCACTGGATCCTCCCAGGAACTGTGGGAGGCAGACAACACAAAGATTACAGACAAGGTAACTCAGTCTCAAGGGGTTAAGGACCTTGCCCAAGGTAATACAGTAAGTCAGTGACAAGAGCCCTGCACACCCAGATCTTCTGACTCCTACAGGGCTGGTTGCTTTGTATTCCTTCCTTAAAAACTCCATGTCAGAACTTTATAGGTGTTTTCAAGACAAAGAGAAGACTAATACAAATAAGTCGGGACTTTTACAGAGTTACTTTAAATATTTTGCTGAAGATTAACTTGCATTCCTAATAGTACCTGAGCTTGAATATCAAATGACCACACAAAATAAAAAAAGAAACAAGGTGTTGCCTTTCACATATAAAAACAACACTGTGGCTACACTCTTCACTCCGATGTTTTCTGTGTTTTTTTGGGGGGCAGGGTTTGGCTTTGATTTTAAACAATGGAGGGCTAAATGAGGCTACCATCCAGGCAACAAGTATCTTTGATACTTAACTAGCTGTATGTCCATAGGCAAATAATGCTGCCTCAATTTCTTCATCTGCAAAATGTGGATAACCCAAACAGTTATTTGTATGTAGTGCCTTTCTCACAAAAATATTCAAATAAAATAACACAGGATGTCCCAAATAAAGCACTCTGCCAACTTCAAAACTCTGTATAAATGTCAGAAAATCCATGCTCAAGGTTATAATGACTTTCCAACTTCTGCAGAATTATAAACAACAGGACTGTAGTAGCATAAAACATAGCCAAGGCCTAGGGAAGTTATATATTTTAATAAAAATAGCTTTTTAGAACTTAAAAAAGACCCATATTCAAATTCTGCCCCGACATTCACTAGCATTTACATAGCCTACCACGTGCCAGGCACTAAGCTAAGCTCTTTACAATTCTCTCATTTGATCCTTACAACAACTCTTCAAGATTGCTGTTGTTATTAATCACATTTTACAGTTGAGGAAACTCGGCAAACTGGGTTTAAGTGGCTTGCCCAGGGTCACATAGCTAGTGAGTATCTGAAGCTGGATTTGAACTAAGTTTTCCAGGCTCTAGGCCAGGCACCCTATCCTCTGTGCCACCCAGCTGCCCTAGACATTTTAATTTTGAATACAGTAGATAGATTTAACCCCATATAAACAAAAGTTCTTGGGGGGGGGGGGGTTTCTTGATAATTTTTAGTAAACGGGTCCTAAGACCAAAAAGTTGAGAGCCATTGATATAAATGTTACCTCAAATTGTCTATGTTGGAGGGCATGGGTCAACTATGTCAGTTTAGGCACCTAAAGGCAGAAATGACTTATCTGATTAATGTTAAATTAAATTGTTTCTGGAAGCCTTGTGCCTAAAACAGAGGGCATGGTATTGATATCTTTTCCAATAGTAGGACCCTACTGCACCAGGTTGTTGGGCAATTTTCAATGACCATTTGCATGGTGCTCCTGGATAACCATTACCTCCTTCCACCACATCCAGTGCCTCTGCACTGAGCCACAATGCCTCTCTGGGACCTGCTTCTAACCCTGCTATTTCAAACAGCGGATAAACAACACTCTGGGATATTTGAACTCATGGAAGAAGAGCAGTCATGGTAAGGGGGTCATTTTTTTAAAGTCCATAGATTCAGAAAACCAACATGTTTGAGATGAACATGGGCAAGCATCTATTCCAGTCTCCTTACAGATAAAGGAAGAAACTGAAGCCCAGAGACTTAGTTAGTATGCCTAAGCTGACAGAAAGAGTTTTGCGCCAAAGCCAAGATTAAAACTCCAAACCAGTAGTCCTGTGTTCTTTCTACCATTTCAACACTGTCAAAACATTACCATCACAACATACCATTAGAATAATCAGCAAGGAAAGTCCAATAAGAAGCACCAATAAAAACACTATCTTATATTTCTATTATCCTGCATTAATGCACTGTTGCTGGAGCAGTGAACTGATCCAACCATTCTGGGAAGCAATTTGGAACTATACCTAAAGGACAATCAAACTGTGCATACCCTTTGACACAGCAATACTACTACTGGGTCTGTATCCCAAAGAGATCAAAGAAAGGGAAAAGGATCCACATGTACAAAAATAGCAGCTCTTTTTATGATGGCAAAGAATTGGAAACTTAAAGGATGTGCATCAAGTGGGGAATGGCTGAACAAGCTATTGTACATGATTGTACAGTTATCCCACTTCTCAGGAGGTAGGGGCACAGTGCAGATCAAAGCATACTATTTTTCACCTTTTTTTTTTTTTGGTCTGTGTCTTCTTTTACAGCATAATTAATATGGAAATATCTTTTGCATGATTGCACATGTATAACCTACATCAAACTGCTTACTGTCTCTGGGATTCGGGGAGGGAAGGAGAGAATTTGGAAGTAAAATTTTAAAAAAATGAATGTTAAAAAATTTGTTTGTACATGTAATAGGGAAAAAAACAAAATACTTATATCATCCCTATTTTATTTCATTTGATCTTCAAAATAAACCTGTGGGATAGATTAGGTATTTTTCTCTTTTTAAAAATTTGTTTAGTTTTAGTTTAACATTCCCTTCCATAAGATTTTGAGTTCCAAATTTTCCCCCATCCCTCTCCTCCCCCCACCCCAAGATGGTGTGCAATTTGATACAGGTTCTACATATACATTCATAGTAAACATATTTTTACATTAGTCATGTCATAAAGAAGAATTAGAACAAATGCAAGAAATCTCGAGAAAGAAACCAAAAAAAAGAGAGCAAATACGGTAGTCTATCAAAGATAGTCATTGCACAATGTGGCTGTTACTTTGTATAATGTTCTCTTGGTTCTGCTCACAAGGATCCTTGCATTGCTGAGAAGGGTTAAGTCTATCAACGTCAGTCATCTCACAAAGTAGTTGTTACCATGTACAACGTTCTCCTGGTTCAGCTCACTTCATTCAGCATCAGTCCATACAAGTCTTTCCAGGTTTTTCTGAAGTCTGCCTGCTCATCATTTCTTATAGCACAATAGTATTCCATTACATTCATATACCACAACTTGTTCAGCCATTCTCCAACTGATGGGCATCCCTTCAATTTCCAATTCTTTGCCACCCCCAAAAAAAGTGCTATAAATAATTTTTGTACATGTGGGTCCTTTTCCTATTTGCATGTAGATTAGGCATTTTCACAGAAGAAATTGAAGCTCAGAAGACAAAGCTGGGACTAGAACCCAGATCTTCTGACTCCCAGGTCAGTAAGGCACGTGCATTTAGGGTTAAGAACCAATTTGGGGTTAAGAACTTTCTGTGGCTAATTCCTAAGATAACTGACTGTATGGAAATAGGAACTTTACAAATGGGTATGCTTTCTATATTGCCCCACTGTACTGACAAAATAAATCTATAAAACTGCTAAGATGCAGAACAGCTTAACAACTAGAAAACTAGCCTCAAAGTTCAATGAGGGAAAGGAAAAAGCATTTATTAAGCACCTCCTATGTGCCAGGTGCTTTATAAATATTATCTCATTTGATCCTCCTAACAATCAGGGGTGGGGGAACTGATTATTATTATTCCAATTTTATTATTATTTATATATTTAATTTGTATTATTTATATTTATTATATATTATATATATTATATTTATATATTTGTTATATATTATATTTATATATATTCCAATTTTACAGATTGAGAAAACTGAGGCAAATAGAGGTGAAGTGACTTGCCCAGTGTCAAACAGCTAGGAAATGTCCCGACATTTGAACTCAGGTCTTCCTGATGCCAGACCCAGATCTCTATCCAATGAACCATCTCAATGTCACTAGGTTCAAGCCCTGTCTCTGAAACATACATACGACCCTGGGCAACAGCACTCCAAGCAACTCTCTATAAAATGCAGAGGAGGGGACCACCTGCACTGGTAGGGGAACTTGCCTCACCTGAAAGTTTTATATACCAGTAAAATCAAAGGTTCAGTCCTGTCCTCGTCCTATAAAATTGCTATAGAAACAGAAAAGCTTTTTATCCAAGACGTTCAATTATCATGTCTAAATCCCCAAAGTCTTATTAAATTATTAAGTGGAAAAAAAAAGAAGAAAAATTAAGAGAAGACAGCCTATAGAGGTTGAGATGAATAGGGAGCAGATACAAAAAAGCCTCTTGGAAGTCCCTAATGCTAGTCATAACCATTCTGCGCTGCAGGCTCTCTAGCACAGCCACGAGAGAACTGCTCCTGGCAGCTCTGTGCCTATTAGGCTGAAGTCAAGTTTGCATAATTTCCCTGCCACTACCAACCCTGACCCAAGGTATTCAATCTATTTCTCTTTAGAAACAGAACACAGTGGTTCAGTTAGAATTCCTGATTGTTTGCCCCATTAGACCGTGAGCTCCTTAAGGGTGTGAACTGTCTTTCTTTTTATTACGTGTTACCCCAGCTCTTAGCAGTGTCTGGCACATAGAAGGTGCTTAAAAATGTTTCCTGGATTGGATAAGGCCATCTTATTGGATAAGAAGCTGGGAAGGAGTGAGAAGTGACTAAAAAAGCTTGAGGCAGCCCGGTACAGTGGACTGCGGTGCGAATACAACCCCCTCACTGTACACGTATGGGAACCAAAAGAAATGAGAAGGGCTGTCAAGGTTACTCCATACAAAAATTGGGAATTCATTCTTCAATCAGTAAACATTTGTTAAGCCCCTAAGCACTGTGCTAAGGTCCCTTCTCGCTCTTAGGTTCTGTGATCCAATACGAATAATAAAAGTACAGATCGCACCTTATGGTTTGCTCCACTTTACCTCTTTTGATCCTGTGAAGTATCACTGTGAAGTAGGTACTATTTTCTTCATTTTACAGAAAAGTAAACTAAGGCTGAATTAAGTGACTTCTCCAGAGTCACACAGCTGAGGTCTTCCTGACTCAGAGACCAGCACACCCCTCCGTCTCATGGCCCTCCAAGGCCAGATCGAGTCACTGCCCCATGCTAGCTCCCCTTTGCCTGGGGCAGGCACCGTGATTCCAGAGGTAAACACGAGGCTGATAAGCACGAGGAAATAGCGTCAAGGTAAACAGCAGGCTGGTGGAAATGGAGCCACGTCCAGAAATGCTCCAGGAGATATCAAGCGGAATTATTCGGTGGAATTGCCAGATGTCATTAATCCTCCAATCTCAGGGCCACCTTGGGATTGAGGGGCCCTCAAATGGCTAGGGTCTTGGAAACCCAGCCTGGGTCAGGGAGCTCTGGAAGGCCGCTTTCTTTGAACCCCTCGGACTCCCAGCACTCTGGAACCTCTCACCAGCCAGCCTCTCGGAGCCCCGGGACTCCCAGACTGCGCCCCTCCTCTCGTCACCTCCCAGCCAGGCTCCCTCAGCTCCAGGACTCATCCCTCCGCAAGGGGAAATCAACCGGGAAGCCCCGACCTCCTCAGCCCACTGCCCAGCCGCCGCAGGGCTCTATCAACAACCCCCTTCCCCGCCTCCTCCTCTCTGTGCCTGGTCTCTCCCGTTCGAGGGCAGGGATCCTCGGCCGTCTTTGTGGCCCCAGAGCTAAGCGGCGCTTGGCATACAGCTGGCGCTTCGCATACAGCTGGCGCTTCCTAAATGCCTCCTGACTCTGCCCCGCCGCCCCAGCCCTCACCTCCCGCCACGAAGGAGCGCAGCCAGTAGAAGTCCCTGCGAGCGGACGCCGCCGGCGGCGGGCTCGAGCTCCCGGCTTCCGCTCCTCCGGCCCCGGGGGCCGCCGATGTCGACACCGCGGCCATGGGGCTGCCTGGGGCTGCCTGGGCTCCGGGGGCGCAGTCAGAGACCCGGGGCCGCCCGCGTCCGGCTCATTACGGAAGATGACGAAGCCAGGCCGGGAGGGCGCGACGAAGCAGCCCCGGAGCCTAGCGGCCCAGCTTCCATTATAGCTGCCGGGGCGGCGCCTAGTGATGACGTAAGCACGCGCGTGGTGGGGGGAAGGGGCGTGGCCTCCGCTCGGCCCTGAGGAAGGGGGGAGGAAGCGGGGAGCAGAGCGGGGGAGGGAAGCGGCCTAAGCTGCCACAGGCCCCGGACCCCAAGCTGTGTGCCCTCCTTCAGGGAACCCATTCTGTCGGGCCTCTGCAGCCCCAGAGCCCGGGGTCCCCCTCCCTTTCTGTCGGGCCCCTGCAGCCCGGGGCCCCCCCTCCCTTTTTGTCGGTCCCTGCAGCCCCAAGGCCCACTGCCCCCTTGGCCTTTATTGGGTCCCCACCTCCCTTTTTGTCAGGCCCCTGCAGCCCGAGGGCCCACTGTCCCCTCAGACCCCCTGCCAGTCAGTCCTTCAGAACCTCCTGAGCCTTCCTGAGACTCCCCTGAGCCTCTGAACCCTCAGACTGCCAGACTTCAGAATCCTCGGGGGGTTAAAAAAAAAAAAGTGTCTGCTTTCCTCTCAGACGGTGCTGACTCCTAAAATTCTGCCAGTCCCTCAGCCCCCACCCTGCCATCTTCTCAGTTCCCCTGGCCCTCAGGGTCTGGGCGTGAGCTGAATCCTCACCTTGCATTCTTCACTCAGCTGCTAACCCCCAACACAACTGAGCTCTTCTTTCCCTTTGACTCCCTTACCCCTTTCAACCTGTGCAGCCTCTGGACCCCTACACCATGTCTGTTTGTCTGTTTCAGCATTCATGAACTTGTTTCTCACTAATCTCCTTATGTCTTCTAGTTCTGTCACCTCTGACAGTTTTTAAAAAATGAATAAGCATTTACTTTGTGCACAGCAAATCTGTGAAATGCAACAGTTGGGATAGGACAAGGTCCCCGTCATATAGAACTCTCAGTCTCATGAAGGATATGACACACAGAGATGCCTATAATACACAATAATACTAAATGAATTTATCAGGGGCAAAGAAAGGACTTTATAAGACCCAAGAGGAAGGTTTGAGGAACGAGGTGAAGTTCAAATAAACTGACTTGAGGAAAGTGCATTTAAGCAAAGATTTAAAGGATGAATGAGGATTCGAGAGAGATTAAGCTGGGGAAGAACTTTCCAGATATAAGACACAACTTGAAAAAAAAGGCACAAAGGTAGGAGAGTGTGGGAGACAGCAAATAGGCCAGTTTGACTGGAGCATGGAGTATCTGTAAAGCTGGAAAAGGGAATCCTGCCCAGATTGTAAAGGGCTTTGAAGACCAGGCAAAAGAGTTTGAATTTTATTCGTTAGGATCAAAAAGTAAAGATATCAAGGTCTGAAGGATCTAAGACATCTCCAGAGGGCTTGTGATGGAAAATGCTATCCACATCCAAAGAAAGAACTATGGAAGTTGAATTGCTATTTTTTTTTCTCTTCTGTTGAGTTTTGTTTCCTCTTTCTGATGGTTCCTTCTATTGGTTTTAATTTTCACTTACAATATCACTAATGTGAAAATATGTTTAATATGAATGTAAATGTATAGCCTGTACCAGATTGTGCACCTTCTTGGGGAGGGTGGCGGGGAGGAAGGGGGAGAAAAATTTTAAACTCAAAAGCATATGGAAGTGATTATTGATAAATCAAAATAAATTAATAATAAAAAAAAAGACATCAAGGTCTATCCAAAGGCTTTTGCAATTAGGAGGTGGGTGGTAAGGAGAACCAGTACTAAGGTGATCAGGCACACCTTTGTTTTCTTTCTATGCCCACAAGCTCCACATGATCTGATTCTGTCTACCATATGTCTTTAGTTTTGATATACTATAATCTATAGGTTTTTAGGAACCATTATTCATGTTACAGAAAAATTTGTACCAAATTCACAATCATGCATCATGCTTGTGCACTTTCTTTAACTGTGGAAAAATCCCAATTCCCATGAATTTTCTTTTCTGTGCCTTTCTCTATATCTAAAGTCAGTCTTTTATATCTCTTAATGATTTCATCTTCCCTGTAGCTTATACATGATTGAGCCTATACTCAAAAGCCCTCCAACTTGGTAAGACCTATGAGAGACTGAACCCAATTAGCATTGTTTATAAAAACACACAGGATCACCTTCACATCAACAGGAGACATATGAAGATTTTAGATAAGGTTGTAACACTAAAAAGAATGACCAACATATTTAAATTGTTTAAAAAGTAGAGTTAAGGGAAGTTTAAAGAACAGCAGTTATAATGAATAAGGAGTAAATAGAAGGGGAAATTCAAAATTGAGACAAAAGCTAATCTGGGGAAGGAAAGTGAGTGTAATTTTTGCAAAATATTCAGATTTCTCTGTTTCTGTGAAGAATGGAAATACCAAGAGAGAAGAATAGTTCATTCTGTTACAAAGAGGGTTAGATAAAGGTAATGGAACAGAATTAAGAAAATATTCCTTTAGGGTAAGAAGCAGAAAAGAAAACTTACTGACAATGAAAACTATTACAGCAATAAACATTCAGAATCTTTCTTTTTCCTTTAGGTGTCTCCTCTATATAGCCTTTACTCATTCTTACAGTTAAAAGTATCCTCTTCCTCAAATTTTTCTAGAACCTATCTGAATCTTTTTTGTGCTCCTATCACTCCATACTATGTATTACACTTGTCTTGTACATATGTAGAGTTTGATATGATGCCCTGTTCCATTAGGATAGAAGTTTCCTCAGCTCAAGGACTATGTATCTTTGTATCTACAGAGCCAATATAGTACCTTGCTCATAGTAGGTGCTTTGTAAATGTTTGTTGATTTGATAGTGTTTTATACAACTGTATCATCTTTGAATAAGAAGCGCAAATTTATGTTGGTGTGAGTTGTGTTTTCTTTCCTTCTTGAGTATGTGGATATAACATAGCTTTTGACATTTTTGTGTGGTTTCAGGTGGCCTGCATGCTGCCATCTTTGCTCTGAACCTTCTACTCCTCCTACTCCATTTGAGATATAATCCAGGGGGCAGCTAGGTGGCACAGTGGATAGAGCACCAGGCCTGGACTCAGGAGTACCTGAGTTCAAATCTGGCCTCAGACACATAACACTTACTAGCTGTGTAACCCTGGGCAAGTCACTTAACCCCATTGCCTAGCCAAAAAAAAAAAAAAAAAAAAAAAAAGAGATGTAATCCAGTTTAATGGTATTGTGGTATAAAGCTTTTGCTTTTTAAAATCTCCAGAGGAAGAGGCAGCTAGATGGTACAATGGATAGAGCACTGGCCCTGGAGTTAGGAGGACCTGAATTCAAATCCGGTCCCAGACCAGACACTTGACACTTCATACTTCCTAGCTGTGTGACCCCGGGTAAGTCACTTAACCCCAATTGCCTCACCGAAGAATAAAATGAGACTCCTAGGGGAAAAACTAGAAACTGAACCTCATTTCTTAAGGTCATTAAAATGACGTGTATCAATGAACTAATGAGAACATTTAGAAAATTTTAATGAGAATGGGGCACAACAGATAGCCCACATTCTGTACTAGCATCCACCAACTTAAAAGAATCAACAAATATTCAGCTTGTAGGATGGATCCTTGCTAGAAGTTTTGTTTTGTTTTATTTTTTAAATAATATTTTATTATTTTTCCTAATTACATGTAAAAACAATTTTTAACATTAATTTTTTTAGATGTTGAGTTCAAATTCTCTCCCTGCTTAACTTCCCTCCTCCTTGAGATGGTAAACAATTTATATAGGTTATACATGTGCAATCATGCAAAAGATATTTCCATATTAGTTATATTGTAAAAGAAAACACAGTAAAAAAAAAACCATAAAAAATAAATAAAATGAAAAAATAGTATGCTTCTATCTGTATTCAGACCCCATCAGTTCTTTCTCTGGAGATGGATAGCATTTTTCATCATGAGTCCTTTGGAATTGTCTTGGATCATTGTATTGCTGAGAATAGCTAAGTCAATCAGAGTTGATCATTGTGTAATATTGCTGTTACTGTGTACAGTGTTCTGGTTCTGCTCACTTCACTCTGTATCAGTTCATGTAAGTCTGACTTTTTCTGAGAGCATCCTGCTTGTCATTTCTCATACTACAATAGTATTCCATTATAATCATATACTCCAACTCATTCCAGCCATTCCTCAACTTTATGGTCATCCTCTCAATTTCTAATTCTTTGCCACCACAAAAAGAGCTACTATATTAATTTTTGTACAAATAGGTTCCCCCCCCCCCCGCCACTTTTTTTAATCTCTCTGGGATATTGATCTAGCAAATGGTTGAAGGGTATGCACAGTTTTATAGGCCTTTGGGCATAATTCCAAATTACTTTCCAGAATGGCTGGATTAGTTCACAGCTCCACCAGTGGTCCCCTTTGAGAATGAGAATGAGGGACAAACAATAGCAGAGGTTTTGTGGAAAGACTTTGACCAGAATGGTGCAGGATAAGAAGGCATGAATGGAGTTCTTACAGTGATGAGATCGTGGATCCGTGAAAGCATCAAAGTAAGTGTTGCAATGGGCCCACATTCTCTAACTAAAACTTCCTTTTTAAAATTTGCATTAATTTCTAACAGTATTTTAGAGGTGCTCCTTCATAATTTCCTGGCCATAGTAAGTCATTTAACCTAATTTTGCACCTACAGTTCATCCTTGATCGGCTTTTCATAATTTATATATTTTCTATTTTTATTAGCACAAATGTGTCTGACTATAAGCAGGTCTGTGTTTCCATTAAATTTATTAATTAGACCACCAAATAGAATCACTAAGTAGATTCCTGCTTTTTTCAAAAATAACCATTTTATGGCTATAGTAAATAAGAAGAAAATATATTTTCCAAATTTTACCTTGTAAAGGCATACGTCATTTTTGTTTATTAATTGGGACAGTATTGGAAGGAATAGAGGAGTCCTTCTAGGAGTCAAAGCTAGAAAGTTTAACCATAATAAAAAAGATTCTGCTGCTGTAGTGGAAAGAGTACTGGATGGTGAAGCTATGAAGGGAATTTTGGAAGGAAGAAGTGCCATCTTGGCAGGGAATAAGGACAGAGAATGCTGGGTGTGGTCCCAGGTGTGCTCTAGACCTTGAAAAACTCCTAGCATATGTAACCCATGAGTACTTGTTCCTGACACTGGATGGACCTGGATACACTTTTGGTTGGGTCTTCAAGCACAATCTCTCTGACTCATTTCCCCTCCTCCCTCTAGCCTGGTGCTGGGAATGTCAGTCTCTAGATCAGAATAGGAGCATCTCAGAACTGGAATGAATCTCAGAGCCAACTGGTCCAAACCATGCAACACCAGACGTGACATAGGTAAGGTCACCCAGGCTTTGTTTAATGACCTACCATAAGGGGGACATATCTCCAAAGGCAACCCACTTCACTTTCTCATTGCTCTAATGGATAGGAAATTTTTCCATAAATTAAGCCTAAATTTGTCTCTTTGCAACTTCCTTTGAAGGAACTGGGGAGATTTACCCTGAGAAGAAAAGACTGCTTTCAAGTATTTGAAGGGATATTGTTCAGGAGAGGCCTAAGGCCAGCACCCTGTTAGTTCAGGTTCAATTTTGGACAAAACGAGTTACTTGAAAGGCATTGAACAGTTAACAAAAGGAGGTTTACTTTGATCTAACACTACAAGGATATGCAACGATATAGTGGCACCTAACTTCTCTGGAATTCTGGATAGTTAGGCAGGGTATGGTAACTCTGGTGGTCTTCAGACATCCACTAAGTCAGAGTGAGTGCCCTTCAGTGACCAGGAAGCTGTGTCAATGGAGGTGAGAGCCAATTAAGTCCCAGAGATAGTTTTGTTGCCTTTTAGGGAAAACCAATTTCTATTGCAGGGAAATGGGAAACCCTGGTCCTATCATATGCTATCTCCATGATGGCAAGGTCCTAAGGATCTTTTAGAATCTCTTGCACAATTTAGATACTTTCATAGCTTTTACTAGACAATTGTCCTGGCAAAGGCAGTATTAAGGGGAAAAGAAAAAGAAGGAATAAAAGAAAACCTATAATGCTTCATCCCAAAGAGTCATAGGTTTGCAGTCCACAGTGATTCTCCTAATGCAATGTGGTAACTCTAAGATGATGACCCAGAACAGCATCAGGAATATCTAGAACACAGCACAGATCGTGACATCTATGGCAATTCTTCATCATGTATTAGGGTCATCTGTAGTAAAGTGCCTAAAAGGTCATAAGCCTCTTGCAATGCAACTTGTCAGTCAGTCAATAAGTATTTATTATCTTTCTCTATTATTTTTTGAACTCATTATCTTTTCCCCCTAAACCCATCCTCCAATTCCTACCTTCCCTATGACTGCTATCAGGGCAAATTCTCCCTGTCCCTCAGGCTTGCAACCTAGGGGCTTTTCTCAACTCCTCACTATCTCTCTATAGTTATAGTAGGGAAAAGGGAAGGATGAGATGGACTTTTTTTTTTTAAAGAAGAGTGTCAACAAAAATCTTAAATGGACAAAGGAGAGAACAGGGGGAAGTTCAGTGTGAGACATAAACAACAGGACAGTTTTGGAACTACTAGGTTGAATTTGTTATATATTCTTCATACCCCAGCCAGGCTCCCATCATTGCTTAATAGTGAATGCATAATAATATTTAGATATGAGTATATAATTAGGAAGATCAATTGAGGCAAGTGGGCAGCACAGTGGTTAGAGTGCTCATCTTGGAATCAGGAAGTCCTGAGTTCAAATCCAGCATCAGACCCTGTGTGACCCAAAGCAAGTCACTGAAATAGTCTGTTCAGTTTCCTCATTTGTAAAATGAGGATAATAATAGCAGCTACCTCCCAGGGTTGTTGTGAGGATAAAATGAGATAATATCTGTGGAGTGTTATATAAATGCTAGTTATATCTGACAATATGCAACGTTATCCTCTAGCACAGCTAAGTTCTGATTAGTGTGAATAAGGAACCCCACAAAGCAGTTGCATTATGTGAATTTGCATGGCATATTTCTATTGGGTTGGAACAAATGACCATATTTTACATGATTGTTACTTTGAATAGTACAGATTTGAATATATGCAATAGCTCTAGGCCACTCATTCTTCACCCTAATCAATACCTTGCTGTATGTAGTGCCCTGCTTCTCTGCCAAGGGCAGGGAAAGTGTGTTTTATTATCGGTTCTCTGGGATCACTATTAGTTTGTCAGTTACAGAAAATTCAGCTTCCTCTTAGTGGTCTTTCCATTTGCATCACTGTAGTTACTGTATATATTGTACTGGTTCTGTTTATTTAACTCTCCATTAGTTCATACAACTCTTTGTGTCTTAATTTGTTATGTTTGTTGTTTCTGGTTATACAATAATAGTCCGTTCTCTATCTATGTCACAGTTTGCTTGTGCATTTTCTAATAGAAGAGCACCCACTTTGCTGTCAGTTCTTTATTGCCACAAAAAGTGCTGCTAGGAACACTTTGGTGTATCTTGGACCTTTCTGTTTTTTACCTCTTTGGAATATATACTCAGATTGGTGGGTCAAAGGGTACAAACAGTATAGTCACATTTTTCACATATTTCCATAGCTTTCCAGAATGAAAACCATTAGTGCATTACTATATCTATGTTCCCACAACCCCTCCAACACTCACTGTTTCCATTTTCTATCCTTTCCCCCAATATGCAGGGTGTAAGGTAGAACCTCAGAGTTGTTTTAAATTGTGTTTCTCTTACTATTAGTGATTTGGAACATATTTTCATATGCTCATGAAAGTTTACAATTCTTCATCTCAAAAGGGTAGAAATTCAACAATGTCAGTCAAAGCAAATGAGATCTGGGGAGAAAATGGCAAATGAATTTTGAAATCAGGACAGTTTCAATAAAGTAAGAGTGGAAGCCAAGTTGCAGAGATTTAAGAAGTGAGTGAGTAGTAAGGAAATAGAAGCATCAGGTGCAGACTTCTTATTTTAGATGTTTGGAAGTAAAAAAGGAGCAGGTTTGTACGTAGAGGAGTTTAGTAAGCCCTTCCTTTCTTGTGCACTGGGGACTCCTGAGATAGATGCATGGAATAAATCTGCTTCTGCAGAAGATGGATAATGTGAGCTAATGGCTGAAGACACAGATGGATGGTGAGCTCACCACAAAGACCTGGAAACAATGGCAGGCCAGATGAGTCAGAGATGCTGAAATGCATGTGGACTTGGACAGAAGCCGATGCTACATCTGTGTAGCCCCAAGAGGGAAGCCCCAGCAACTGAGAGACAGACACCAAACTCTACACATGAACACAGAAAGAGACCCATTCTGAAGAGAGTTTCTTCTAGAATGCATCTTCCCCTCCACCCTCAGAGAAGCAGCCAGAGCCAGATGCCAAACTAACAGCAGAAGAGGGGCCAGAACCAAGGAGCAACAAGACATGTATTAGCAATTAACACAATGGCATGTATTAGCAGACCTGGCCTGTAACTTTCATGGTCCTGTGAGTCATATGGACTATGTAATTCCACATTGGAAGTGGGAAGGTTTTCTTAAATGTCTGTGTGTTTGGTGGGAGTCTTTTCTAGCTTTTTTGTTATACAGATGAGACTCTTTTTTTTCCTATTTTTAATGTCTTATTAACCTGAGGCTCTTTCTGGAAAGCAAAATAAATTCAGGAGTTCCCTGGGTGGGGACACAGGCTAGAGGTATTTTTTGAGAGATATTTACAAAATTTTGTCCAGGGTTTTTGTGTCAGGAGGACAGTTGAGTTGGTTTGTACAAATCTTTTTTCCAAAATATGGGATGACTTGCACATATTTACAGGCAGAGGGAATGATGCCAATGGAAAAGACAGAAAGAGAGAGAAGGGGAAAGAGAAGGAAAGGAAGAGAGGAGCTAATTAAGGAGACAAGTCAATATTTAACATTCATTTAACAAATATTTATTAAACTTTTACTATATATAATACACTATTCTAAATTCCAGGGTAGATGCAAAGATGAATAAGATGGCTCCTGCCTTCAGGTATTACAAATCTTAGGGGTGATAAAGTGAACACAAATAAATATGTAACAACTACTATGATCTCACTCTTTCAGATTAAGAAAGGCTACATCTCCTCAGAGTTTTAAGAGTACCACAGAGTATTTGGGGTGTCTTTCTCTAATGCTGTTGGTTAGAGCCCCCATCTTAGTGTGTTTCCCAACCCCACACAAATGATAATAACTAACTTCCTAGTTCCATTTAACTAATTAACATTCCTTAGCTTTTACAAAGGGATATTTACTTCAAAGATATAATCAGAACCAAAGTACAAATGTTTCACTCCAAAAGCTGGGAGCCTACTCTCCTATATATCACTTCAGTGTCTAAGAAGACAAGGATCAGACAACTCAATTTCTGGACCATTAGCATTTGTCCCAATGAAGTCACACCTCAGATACTGTTGGGCTAAATCTGTGGATCTCAGCTTGATGCTGGAGTGGATGGCCACAAAACCCAGCATGGATTTTACTCCCAGTCCTCCTACTGGCTTGCTTTCTTGACTTTTTAAAGCTCACTTGCTCGTGGCTATCTCTAATCACCTTCATCTAGATGGAGGAAGAAAGGACAAAACAGCAATAAGAACAATAGCAGGGCCATGGGTTCACTTTGTGGCAGCTGTGGTGTAAAGAAAGATGGAAAGAAAGGCTTAAGGTCCTCTCCTCCCCACTGAGCAATTAGTTCTCCTCACTTGAATATATCAGGCAGAAGCTCATCCAAAGGACAAGTCTGGTTTGACTAGTGCCTTTTGAATATACTCCAGTTCCTGCTCTGTAGCCATCAAAAAGACTCCTATTTATCACATCAGTAGGGCCCAGAAACAATTAAAGAATATCTGGTTATACTCCAAAGTCCACATGGGGATTATATTGACCAAGTGCTCTGTGCATGCCTATAAGGACTAGGCTCACTGGCTAGTGTCTCTTTATACTCATAATGACAGAATGAAATAAGGGCATGAGAGGATTATTAAGTGTTATAAGGTTAGATGAGCGAAAAATCATTTCCAACTGAAGAAATCACCAAAAATGTTGGGAAGATAATGGTATTTGGTCTAGGCCTTGAATGTTGTGTAGGAATTCAACAGGTATGACACTTCAATAGAGATGAAGGGAGGACCTTTTAAGGTCCCCTAGGAATTGACAACAAAAGATAGTATATAAGAAAACAGGCAAAAACACAACTATGAGAAGTTGGGAGGTTATCTTTTCTTTGGAGAGAAATGCATGGATAAATATGGGGGAACCAATAGAATCAATCAATCAAATCACAATTTGAAGTAACTGACAAGATGCTGTATATCAGATACCATTGTCAGGTGAGAATACCTCATATATCATAACAGAGGGTAAGACTCCCTTAACTCTGTTTGATTCCAGGCCTGAGTCATGTCTGCATGAGTTGTATCTGACAGCCAATCATGTAGTCACAGAGTGTTAAAAACAAGGTTTGGGATTAACCAGGTGGAGAATTTTCCTCTACAGAAAGGAAATAGCACAATGAGGAAATACAGTCAGGAAGATCCTACCTAGGACATGCCAAGGTCACCCCCAAAACTTTTGCCAGGTGCAGACATCTGCCTTTAGCAGTTCTCAGCCTGCAGCACTACTATTGACTTCATGACAATTCAGACAACTATCCCGGCAATCAAAACTCAAAACAATAGTAGATACAATCCCAAGAATTTTTACCTTAAATAGCAAAATTTCACTAACCACAACTTAGGGCTTGAATATCTTTCCTGATATTTCCCTAACAGTTAACATTTCATTTATCTTTTATTTATAAATAAAAACTAACCACATTCTGGGCCTTCAGACATACAGCAAATACCTGACAGTTGACTCATCATTAATATGTTGAAGTTACATCTTTAAATCACTAAATACACTTTCATAATAGCCAAGAATTTTTATTTAAAATTTGGTATTATAGTAAACTTATTATTATTATTATCTGTTTTATAACAAAATATACTTCATTAAATATTTAACAGTTTTCAAATAACTATTTTTTCTTATCACGTTCTTTTAAAAGTCCAATTCATGTGTAACAGCTTCCAAATTAAAAAAGAGGATTTGTCTGACAGGATTTCTGTCACAATGATCTCTCAAATTTCATAATATAAGAGAATTTAGAAATACAATAATAACAAACGATATTATGTATTTAAAACATGAAACAAAACTTCAGATGACATTCATTCAGTCAAATGCATTTCCAAATTATCCCATATGAAAAAAATCATTAATCTTATTAACTTTGGCATTTTTAAACCCACTTTAGATTTATAACAATTACATTCAATTAAAGAAACAATAATAATGCAATGTTTAGCATATGCCAGTCATTGTTTTAAGCATTTTACAATCATTATATCACTTTGATCCTCACAACAACCCTGGGAGGTGGGTACCATTATTATTTTTCTCTTTACAGATCAGGAAATTGGGGTAAACAGAGATAAGATAATTTGCTTGAGTTACACAGCTAATAAATTTCTATGACCAAAATGTAATTTAAGTTTCCCTACACTTTTTCAGCATTTTCTTTTAACACCTGTATTTGGGAACTTGATCTGGGATGAGAGGGGTTAACAAGATAAGAGAGAAAGGATCTCTGAATTCAGGGGTGTCACAGAAAATCTGTGACTTAAACAATCTTTTCCTTTTCATGGTCAAGGAAGAGTTAAGCAGAGGTGGCTATAAAGTGCAAAACATACCCCTATTCTCCCCCTCCCTCCACTCTGAGATTCCTTCTAAACTAGCTGCCTTCCTTCAGTGCCCTAAAACAATGAAGCTATCAATTTAACTTCTATGAGATTTTAATTCTTATTTTTCATTAAAACAAATTCTACATACTAGTACCCCAAAACTTACTAAATATTTCCTAATAGAGTGAGTTCCTGAAATTATCCAAAATCCCAGGACTCTTCCCCTGCAATCTTAAAAATGATAAATATTTCAACTCTTTAATTATTAATCCCCTTAACCTCCAAAATCTACCAAGATGTTTTTAGCAGTTCTACAAACTTTGGTTATCTGACTTTATTTCAGTAATTCCAATTCAGCTAAAGCTGAAATAACAGAAAAATAAAGCGTTTTGCAGATTTTTTCCCCCTCTTTTCTTATAGCCTAATCTCCCTGGGAAAACTAAAGTGGGAGTTAGTCCTGCTTACTGGGACAATTGCTTCAAGTATGAAAGTTCATTAATCTTTTCCAGTTTCCTTGGCTGGCTATATTTTAAATCCTTCAAGGTAACAGAATCTACAAACAACACAAACATGACACAGATATTTTACATTTTATATTTTACAAAGACAAAAATACAGACAAAATAGGACAGACATATAGATAGGATGATTCGATCTAAGCTTTTCTTAAGGGAATCTAAGTTATAAAAGGCTTCTCAATAGGTGGTTTTCTTTTAGACATTTATTAAAAACATCCCTTTTGGGATATTTAATTTTCTTGCTGGCTTTATCAAGACATTTCTTAAAATAATTTATTTTATCCCAGTCAAAAGAATCCCACATTGACCAATGATGACTACATACCTACAGGTTTGGGGCCCATGATATAGACATTACACTGCTGTTTTCTGAGGTGGATCATCATCCAAAGCTTGTTTCCAGGCCTAAGACAAAGTAGTATCAATTTCTAAAGCTCTTAAGATGAGAGTTGAAACAAAGTCCCTATAGGGGACAGAAACCCAAAACCTTTCCCAGGGAGGATCCAAATAAAAGCTCTCCCAAAGGAGGACCAACAAAACTTATCTTCAGTTGGCAACAACCAAAATTTCAATCCTCTAAGGGGTCAGAGCTTGACCAAAGATGGGGAGCTCGAGAATCAGGAAAAGAAAATCACTCACTGCCACTCTCCAAGTTCAATCCAGGAGAACTCAAAGGGCTCCTATAGGTACTGTACTTCTCACTGGGGTCAGAGCACAAGGTAATTTTCACTTTCTGATCCCAATGCTACCACCAAATTGTCAACTTTGATAACAAATGACCAAAGAGTCATAGGGGTTTTGCAACCATTGTTAACTCCAAGAATGCCAAAGAGCTTGGAGGCCCCAACATATGTGTCTAATTTCTCTGCCCCAGTGGAATAAAGAAAGCTTTTTGCTTTTAACCTGTGTGAGCTCTTTGGTGTTTTTGAAGTTAATAGTGGTTACTAAACCTCTGTGACTCTTTGGTCATTTGTTACCAGAGTTGACAGTACCAACTGTTTACTACTTTAATCAATACTACTTACAAAAGGCTAATTAAATCTGGTTAAGTAATATTCACTTATAATCATGAGGGTAAGCATATAGTGGGTACTTGTGAATTATGGCACTAGAAAACCATCCCTCCCCCTTGTAATAGTTAGAATTCAGAAAGAGAGATATAGCCAAACTCTGGGGACTCAACCTATTAGTTCAAGTAAGGGTTGGGAGAGTAGTTCCAAGGCCTATATGTACCATACAAGGAAGGAAAGAATGGTTTTGAGGTGGAGAGGAAAGTAAGGAAACATATGGATGCCTTAACCATAGGAATATAATTTTTGGTCACTTATATTTTGTATGATATTTTGAGGTTTGAAGGCTAGATTTTTTCCCCCTATTATTTATTTATTGTGATTTTGTTTTGTTTTGAAAAAGCTGGGACAATATACTTTCCTGTGCAGTTTTTCAGTTATGATTTCTTGAAATATAGCTCTGAAAAAATAGGCTTTAAAAAAGCTCATTGTAATTCAAATGGAGTTTTACTATACCTTTAAATCCCAATAATTTTGACTTTCATTGAAAGGCCAATAATAGTCCTTAGCCCTAGCCTCCTTGCTCATTGTTTAGGTATTGAAGTATTATAATGAATGTAAATGAATGTAAATAGCAATTGTTTTCTGTTATGGACAGAAACTTCTCTTCCTAGAAGGATACTTTTGTGGTGGTAAACTAGGTCACTTTTTGTCTCAATTCTTACCTAGCCCTTAGTCATTTAATTGGCATAGCCTCAAACAAAATGAGACTTGGGAAAGACCTTAATTTAGAAAGAGCAAGGTTATCCACTCCAACCCCTGCCATTGCCAGTCATCTTGACTTTGTCTCACCTCTGGATTCTGATGATTCTGGAGGAGTGAGGCTGATGACTTTGCTCACTCTGCCTCACTTAAATGTAATTCACACTCAAGTCAAGACATTATCCTTTGATGTCATCTTTGAGAACAAAGGAAAAACAACATAGAAACAGTGAATGGCTTCAGCTGAGAGTGGACATAGAGAGCTGCCTGAAGAACTAATATCTGGGGAAATCAACAAAAGATGAACAAAAGAATACATTTTAAAATTTTCAGATGTCCTGGTGATGAGGTTGGGATCTGGACCCCAGAAAGAGAAAACCCTGGACTTTCCCACATGGCCAAATCTCTGGCGTTTGCCTGAGGCTATAATCCTATGAACTGGCCTTTCATTGTGCCTACACCCAATTTCCCCTCCATTGTTTTACCTCCCTATGGCCCCTGGCCATTTCCCACCCTTAATCCTAACTAGGCTCCATTCTCCCTTGGCCACGTGGTCCAGATCCCAGGAGTTCTCCTCACTCCAGCTTACTGGCCACTTCCATCCAGATCCTCCTTAGACCCCTCCTCCTATCACCCCAAACTAGATCCTTCCCACAGGCTTTCTGTATACAAGGTTCGTCTTGTCTCCATTAAGATGCTGGGATTCTTATAATCTAGTTACAGCTCTGATTCTTAAAATCTAGCCACTGGTCAGATTCTTATAATCTAACCAATAGCTTACTAATGTTCAGACTCCTTAAGAGTCTGCCCAATATGATGGATGTTCTAATAAACCTTGTCTTTGGCTGAAAGAAGGCTTGGGTCAAATTCTTTTGGGCAGGACCAGAATGTTGTGATTTTGGGGGCCCAGCACCCCTAAACCTCTAAACCACATCACTGGGATATATAATTTGTTGCCAGCCCAAGAGGACTGGAAATTGGCACAGTGGATGGTCAAGAGGACTATGGAGTCTGGGTTGTTTTTAAGCATATCTGTGACTTCCCCATGTCACTGAAGTGACTGCTTGGACTCTAGGCCCCCAGGAGAAAGCAGCTTATATGTGTATATTTATTTAACTAAGTCAAGGAAGTCATTTGAACTAAAATTGATTTACTTTGTTCTGTATTCACTTCTGTATATCCTGAAATGTTCAGATTATTTTGGGGGGAGGGTAGTGATGGGGTTGGGATCTGGGCCCCAGAAAGGAAAAACCCTAGACTTTCCCACGTGGCCAAACCCTGAGGCTATAACCCCATCAACTGGCCTTTCATTGTGGACCTCCCTATGGCCCCAGGCCATTTCTCCATTCTCCCTTGGCCATGAGGTCCAGGTCCCTGGAATTCTATTACCTCATAGACTACTTGGCCACTCCTAAATCCCACCCATATATAAGGTCTATATATAAGGTCCATCTTGTCTCCATGCTTAGATTGTTATAATCTAGCCAAGGCTGAGATTCTTAAAATCTAGCTACTGCTGAGATTCCTAAAATCTAGCCACTGCTCAGATTCTTATAATCTAGCCATAGGAAGAGGGGATAATGGGTGTAGCCGCAACGAAAGACCAGTTGGTGGGATTATGGTCCATGAGGTAATAGAATTACCAATGATGGGAAATGGAGCCTAGATGGGACCAAGGGTGGGAAGTGGTCTGGGGCCATAGGGAGGTAAGACAATGGAGAGGAGATTGGGTATAGCCACAATGAAAGGCCAGTTGATGGGATTATAGCCTCAGAGGCCACGTGGGAAAGTTCAGGGTTTTTCCTTTCTGGGGCCCAGATTCCAACCACATTAGGTCCTGCCCAAAAAAATTTGACCCAAGCCTTCTTTCAGCCAAAGACAAGGTTCATTAAAGATCTACCATATTAGCCAGACTCAAGGAATCTGAGCATCTGTGAGCTATTGGTTAGATTGTAAAAATCTGATCATTGGTTAGATTATAAGAATCTGAGCATCTTAATGGAGACAAGATGGACCTTCTATACAGAAATACCTTGGGAGGGACTTAGGAATGGCCAAGTAGTGGGGGGGGGGGGCAGAGACTGTGAGGTAATAGAAAACCAGGGACCTGGACCACGTGGCTAAAGGAGAATGGAGCCTAGATAGGATTAAGGGTGGGAAGTGGCCTGGGGCCATAGGGAGGTAAGACAATGGAGGGCTAGGCTAGGTTAAGGGTAACAGAATTGGGAGATTGGGCATAGCCACCATGAAAGGCTAGTTGATGGGATTATAGCCTCAGGGGACCCCAGAGATTTGACCATGTGGGAAAGTTCAGGGTTTTTCCTTTCTGGGGTCCAGATCCCAACCCCATCAGTCAGTATGATGTGGTCTAGGGGTTAAGGGTCCTGGCACCCCAAAATCATGATACCCAAGTCCTGCCCGAAAGAATTTGACCCAGGCCTTCTTGCAGCCAAAAATAAAGTTTATTGAAGATTCGCCATGTTAGCTAGACTCTTAAGGAGTCTGAGCATCTATGGGCTATTGGCTAGATTGTGAAAATCTGAACATCTTAATGGAGACAAAATGGAAGTTATATACAAAAAGACTGTGGGAGAGTGGCCAAGTAGTCCATGAGGTAATAGAATTCCCAAGGGTGGGAAATGGAACCTAGGTGGGACCAAGGGTGGGAAGTGACCTGGGGCCATAGGGAGCCAAGACTATGGAGGGGAGATAGGGTGTAGCCACAATGAAAGGCCAGTTGATGGGATTATAGCCTCAGGGGACCACCAGAGATTTGGCCATGTGGGAAAGTTCAGAGTCCACGAGGTAATAGAATTACCAAGGGTGGGAAATGGTCTGGGGCCAGAGTTTTTCCTTTCTGGGGCTCAGATTCCAACCCCATCAGGAACAGAGTTTTTCCTTTCTGGGGCTCAGATTCCAACCCCATCCAGTATGTACATATGACCCACTCTTTCTTCTTCCCAATTAGTATATTCAACAATCCTTCCCCCCCTCTCTTATTCCTTTATTCCATCTTCTTAATTTTCATCCCACCTATTTTCCACCTAATATATTCTGATTTCTATTTATTATGTCAGTGCAACTTTCCTATTCTTTGTACTTTACTGATTCAGCTTAGAAACTCTAATGAGAAACTAAGCTTTTGTGCAAATTTATTCCAAAATACCTGGGGGTCATTCTTTAAGATACTGATTCATGTAAGTTCCTTGCTAATTCCTATGGGTCTCTGGCTTTCACATTTCTACTCCTTGCTTCTTTCTTGAATTTGTTCATGGAATTTACAGCAAGAAATCTTTCCCTTCTCCAAGCTATAGTTTTTTTTTTCTTGTTTCTGCAAATTTATCTGGCCTCTCCCACACTACGTCCTGCTTCTTTCAGATTTTTTACTTCCTAGATCACTATCTAGACTTGCCCAAGGGTCAATTAATTCCTTTCTACTTCTGCCTTCATATAGTTACAGTACTTGATGAGGATGGGATTTAGACCCCAAAAAGGAAAAACCCTGGACTTTCCCAAGTGGCCAAATCTCTGGCATTCCCCTGAGGCTATAATCCTATCAACAATGGGGCTATGCCCAATCTGTTACCTTTAGTCTATCCTGGCCTTCCATTGTTTTACCTGCCTATGGCCCCAGGTCATTTCCCACCCTTAATCCTAACTAGGCTCCCTTCTCCCTCGGCCATGTGGTCTAGGTCCCAGGAGTTCTGTTCACCCCAGCTTACTGGCCACTCCCATTCAGATCTTCCTTAGACCCCTCCTCCAGTCACCCCAAACTACTTGGCCACTCCAAGATCCCTCCCACAGTCTTTCTGTATATAAGGTCCATTTTGTCTCCATTAAGGTGCTCAGATTCTTATAATCTAGACAAGGGTTTAGACTCTTAAAATCTAGCCACTGCTTAGAATCTTATAATCTAGCCAATAGCTCACTAAAGTTTAGGCTCCTTAAGAGTCTGCCCAATATGATAGATGTTCTAATACACCTTGTCTTTGGCTGAAAGAAGTCTTGGGTCAAATTCTTTCAGGCAGGACCTGCGGGTTGTGATTTTGGAGTCCCAGGACCCCATAACCCCTAAATCTCATTATACTGATCTTTCTCTATTTTCCTACTTTAGGTTGACAGCATTCACTACAATTGAAATACTTTTTTAAAATGTGCTATTGTTGAGGTTTAGGGGTGCTGGGACCCCAAAATCCTAACACATGGGTCCTAACTGAATGAATTTGACCCAAGCCTTCTTTCAGCCAAAGACAAGGTTTATTAGAACATCCATCATCTTGGCCAGACTTTAAAGGAATCTAAGCATTTGTATCCCTAATGTAAGAGGGCCAGATCTTGAGGATCTGAGCCCCTTAATGGAGACAAGATGGAGCTCATATACAGAAAGACTATGAGAGGGATCTAGGAGTGGCCAAGTAGCTTGGGGTGACTAGAGGAGGGATCTAAGGAAGATCTGGATGGGAGTGGCCAGTAAACTGGGATGAAGAGAAGACTAGGGACCTAGATCATGTGGCCTAGGGAGAATGGAGTCTAGATAGGATTAAGGGTGGGAAGTGGCCTGGTCCATCTGGAGGTAATAGACAATGGAGGGCTAGGTAACAGAATTGGGAGTTGGGTTTAAGGGATAATGAAAGGTCAATTGATAGGAGTATAGCCTCAGGCTAAGGCCAGAGATTTGGCCCTGTGGAAGTCAGGATTTTTCCTTTCTGAGGTCCAGATCCCATCCTCATCACTGTGACTTATTTCATGCCCAACAGACAAAATTCCAAGTATACCTTTTTCATTTTTACCTCTAGGCAGTAGTTTGTTTTGGAAGGGAGGGAACGGCCTACAGTTCTTTCCTCTGTGCCTTCCTTTAGATGAAAAATGTTGGTACCCTATATGGACAGAGGGAGAGGAGGGGTAAGATAGAAACTAGGCACAGGCCAACATCTATACTGTAAGTTACTTATTGCTAAATATATTACTTTGTTCATGGGTTTGTTCATTTTTCTTTGTTTTTTCTGATATGTTGTGGCCACACTGTAAGTGGGAAGTTGGTGCCTTTTTCTAGACTACCCAGTGGAGAAATTTCCTCAGGTTACTAAGAAAGGGCTCAAGCTAGGTAAAATGTGAACAAGCTCCCCACCCTCACCCAATTCTTACTAGATTTACCCTAAAGTAAGTAGATGTAGTTACATTAGGGCTAGATCATTTAAATACTAGGCAAATGGTGTTTAGTGGGGAATGGTTTTATAAACTCTATGGAAAAAATTGAAGGGCTGGGCAGATATACCTTCTCTATCCATTTTTATTTATCTTCATAGCTCCTAGCAGAAGTGGTTACAGATAAAAATGAGTTCTTGCTTCTCTTCTGTTGGTGGAGAGGGTGAAGGGGGTGAAAGGGCAACATAAAAATGAAAGATAACTTGATTTCTGATACTGGACTAAGGAGTCAGTAACACCCTTTGCTTGGGCAAACACTTCATGATACTGCATTGCTTATTACTGTTGATTAAGAATTTTAGATAGGTTCCTTCAATGAACACCAGCGCCATATAAATATATATAAAACTGATGGCGTTGGAATCTGAGCCCCAGAAAGGAAAAACTCTGGCCCCCAGACCATTTCCCACTCTTGGCCCCACCTAGGTTCCATTTCCCACCCTTGGGAACTCTATTACCTCATGGACTACTTGGCCACTCTCCCACAATCTTTCTGTATATAAAGTCCATCTTTTCTCCATTAAGAGGCGCAGATTTTCACAATCTAGCCAATAGCCCACAGATGTTCAGATTCCTTAAGAATCTAGCTAATATGGTGAATCTTCAATAAACTTTGTTTTTGGCTGCAAGAAGGCTTGGGTCGAATTCTTTCGAGCAGGACCCTGGTATCATGATTTTGGGGTCCCAGCACCCCTGAACTCTAGACCGCATCAAAACCAGAGAACAGAGGAAGGTTGACAGAATCTGACATGCTCAGGTTCAGTCTTTATAGTGCAGGGGAATATTAAAATTATTTTTAAAATTAGGTAGTTTAATTAATGGGTAAAAGCCATACCATTTGTATTTGTATTTTTTATTTTTTATTTATTTCATTAATATTTCCCAATTACATGTAAAAAAAATTTTAACAATCATTTAAAAAATTATTGAGTTCCAAATTCTCTTTCCATCCCTCCTCTCCTCTCTCCTTGAGGAGGCAAGCAGTTTGACTTCAATTATACAAAATGTTTCCATATTAGCCATGTTGCAAAAGAAAACAGAAACAAAGTAAAATACTAAAAATAAAGAAAGTTTTTAAAAAGTATGCTTCTATCTGCATTTAGAGCTCATCAGTTCTTTCTCTGGAGGTAGATAGCATTTTTCATCATGGATCCTTTGAAACTGTCTTGGATCAGTCTTGATCAGAGTAGCTAAGTCTTTCACAATCGATCATCCTTACAATATTGCTGTTACTGTGTACAATGTTCTCTTGGTTCCACTCATTTCACTTTGCAATAATTCATATAAGACTCACAAGTTTTTCTGAACCCATCCTGTTCATCATTTCTTATACCACAGTAGTATTCCATCATAATAATATACTGTAACTTGTTCAGCCATTCCCCAATTGATGGGTATTCTCTTACGTTCCAATTCTTGGCTACAACAAAAAGAGTTGCTATAAATATTTTTGTTCAAATGTGTCTTTTTACCTTTTCTTTGATCTCTTTGGGATACAGACCTAGTATTGCTGACTCAAGGGGCATGCATAGATCTATAGTCTTTTGGACATAGTTCCAAACTACTCTCCAGAATGGCTGAACTAGTTCAAAATTCCACAAACAGTGCATTAGTGTCTCAATTTTTCCACACCCCTTCTAGCGTTTGTCATTTTTTTTCTGTGATGAGGTGGTAACTCAGAATTGTTTTAATTTTCATTTTTCTAGTTAGTAGGGATTAGAGCATTTTTTCATGTGACTATTGATAGCTTTGAATTCTTCTGAAAACTGCCTATTCATATCCTTTGACTATTGACTGAGTTATGGCTCTTATTTTTATAAGTTTGGCTCAAGTTCCCTATATATTTAAGAAATGAGGCCCTTAGAGAAAATTGCTGCAAAGTTATTTCCTAGTTTCTTGTTTTCTTTCTAATTTTGGCTGCATTAGTTTTGTTTGTGCAAAAGTTTTTCATTTCATGTAATCAAAATTATCTGTTTTACTTCCCATTATCTCCTCTATTTCATCACAAGCTCTTCCTTAATCCATAGCTCTAACAGATACTTTTTCCCATGCTCCCCTAATTTACTTATGATGTCACCCCTTATGTCTAAATCATTTTTCCCTTTTCACTCTATCTTGGTATGTAGTGTGAGATGTTGGCTTGTGCCTAGTTTCTGCCAAAACCGCTTTCCTATTTCTCCAGAAATTTTTCTCAGATGTTTAGTTTTTACCCCAAAGCTTGGATTTTTGGGTTTATCAAACACTAGATTACTATGGCCATTTACTACTGTATATTGTGTACCCAGTCTGTTCCATTAATCCACTACTCTGTTTCCAAACCAGTACCAGATTGTTTTGATGATTACTGCTTTGTAATATAGTTTGAAATCTGGAACTGCTAGGCTGCCTTCCTTAACATTTTTTTCATTAATTCCTTTGATATTCTTGAACTTTGCTCTTCCAGATGAATTTTGTTATTATTTCTTCTAGCTCTATAAAATAATTCTTTGGTAATTTGATTGGTATGGGACTGAAGAAGTAAATTAACTTTGGTAAAATTGTCATTTTTCTTATATTGGCTTGGCCTACATATGAGCAATGAATACTTCTCCAGTATTTTAGATCTATATTTATTTATATGAAAAGTATTTTGTAATTGCATTCACATAATCCCTGGGCTTGTTTCAGGAAGTAGACTCCTAAGTATTTTATATTGTCTGCAGTTATTTTTTTTCTTGGTAGTACATTTTTAAAATTAATTGATTTATTTTTAGTTTTCAACATTCACTTCCATAAGCTTTTGAGTCTTAAATTTTCTCTCCCTCTCTCCCCGTGTCCTGTTGAGGTTTAGAGGTTTAGGGATGCTGGGACCCCAAAATCACAATATGTGGGCCCTGCCCAAATGGATTTGATCCAAGCCTTCTTTCAGCCAAAGACAAGGTTTATTAGAACATCATTTGGGGGTATGTGAGATTTAAAGAATCTACCATATTGGCCAGACTCTTAAGGAATCTATGAGCTTGTATGGTTAATGCAAGCAGGCCAGATCTTAAAAATCTGAGCCCTTGGGTAGACTCTTAATGAATTTGAGCACCTTAATGGAGACAAAATGAATCTTATATACCGAAAGACTGTGGAAGGGATCCAGGATTGGCCAAATAGTCTGGCGTGACTGGAGAGGGGTCTAAGGAAGATCTGGATGGGAGTAGCCAGTAAGCTGGGGTGAACAGAAGGCCAGGGCCCTGGTGGACCATGTGGCCAAGGGAGAATGGAGTCTAGATAAGATTAAGGGCAATCAGGAGATAACAGAAGGGAATTGGGAAATTGGGTTTAGCCACAAGGAAAGGCCAGTTGAGTGGATTACAGCCTCAGTCAAATGCCAGAGATTTGGGAAATGTCCAGGGATTTTCTTTTTTAGGGTCCAGGTCTTTTCCTTTTAGTGATTCAGATCCCATCCCCATCACTTCTTCCCCAAGACAGCGTGCAATCTGATATAGGCTCTACATATACATCCCTATTAAACACATTTTTTACATTAGTCATGTTGTAAAGAAGAATTAGAACCAATAGAAGGAACTACAAGAATGATATACTTACAGAATCCTAGAGAATCAAGTAAAAAACTACTTGTAATAATAAACAACTTTAGCAAAGTTGCAAGATATAAAATAAACCCACATAAATCATCAGCATTTCTATATATTACCAACAAAGCCCAATAGCAAGAGATAGAAAGAGAAATTCCATTTAAAGTTACTGTAGACATTACAAAATATTTAGGAGTCTACCTGCCAAAACAAACCCAGGAACTATATGAACACAATTACAAAACACTTTTCACACAAATAAAGTCATATCTAAATAAATGGAAAACTATCAGTTGCTCATGGGTAGGCTGAGCTAATATAATAAAAATGACAATTCTACCTAAATTCATTTACTTGTTCAGTGTCACACCAATCAAACTACCAAAAAATTATTTTATAGAGCTAGAAAAAATAATAATAAGATCCATCTGCAGTTATTTTTACATGGAATTTCTTTTTATTTCTTCCTGCTGGGTTTTGTTGATAGTATATAGAATTGCTGATGATTTGTGTGGGTTTATTTTATATCCTGCAACTTTCTTGGAGTTGTTGATTATTTCAACTAGTTTTTCAGTTGATTCTCTAGGGTTCTCTAAGTATACCATCATATTTTCTGCAAAAGAGTGACAATTTTTTTTCCTCGTTGCCTATTTTCATTCCTTCAACTTCTTTTTCTTTTCTTATTCCTTCAATTTCTTTTTCTTCTCTTATTGATATACTTAACATTTCTAGTTCGATGTTGAATAATAAAGGTGATAATGGGCATCCTTGCCTTGCTCCTGATCTTTTAGGGAAGGCTTCAGTTTATCCCTGTCACAAATAATGTTTGCTTCTGGCTTTAGATAGATATTGCTTATTTTAAGGAAAGCTCCATTTATTCCTATGCTTTCTAGTGTTTTTAATAGGAATGAGTGTTGTATTTTGTCAAAGGTTTTTTCCATATCTATTGATATGATCATACAATTTTTGTCATTTTTGTTATTTATATGGTCAATTATGCTGATAGTTTTCCAAATATTGAATCAACCCTGCATTCCTGGTATAAATGCCATCTGGTCACAATGTATGATCTTTGTGATATATTGCTGTAATCTTCTTGCTAGTATTTTATTTAAATTTTTTTGCATAGATATTCATTATGGAAATTGGTCTATAGTTTTCTTTATCTGTTTTTGCTCTCCCTGGTTTAGGTATCAAAATCATATTAATATCATAAAAGCAATTTGTTAGGACTACTTCTTTACCTATTTTTTCCAAATAGTTTGTATAGGATTAATTGTTCCTCAAAAGTTTGGTAGAATTCCCTTTTGAATCCATCTGACCCTGGGGATTTTTTTCTTAGGAAGCTCATTGGTAGCTTGTTCAATTTCTTTTTCAAAGATAGGGTTATTTAAGTATTCCATCTCCTCTTCTGTTAATCTGGGTGGTTTATATTTTTGTAAATATTCACCCATTTCACTTAAATTGTCAAATTTATTTGTGTATAATTGGGCAAAATAACTCCTAATTATTGCTTTAATTTTATCTTCACCCTTTTCATTTTTGATACCAGTAATTTGGTTTTCTTCTTTTTTTTTAATCAACCTAACCAATAGGTCATCCATTTTATTGTTGTTGTCTTTTCCATAAAACCATTTCCTCAAATTATTTATTAGTTCAATGGATTTTGGGGGTCTTTTTACTTTAAATTTTTATTAATCTCCTTTGAATTTTAGGATTTCCATTTTGGTGTTTAATTGGGGATTTTTGATTTGAGTTTTTTTTCCTAGTTTTTTTTTAATGCATGCCCAATTCATTGATCTGCTTTTTCTTCTCTTTTATTGATATAAGCATTTAGAAACATAAATTTTCCTCTAAGCACTGCTTTGGCTGCATTCCAAAATTTTGGAATGTTGTCTCATTGCTGTCATTCTCTTTAATGAAATTATCGATTATTTCTAGGTGTCACAGTGGATAGAGCACTAAAATTAGGAAGACTCATCTTTCTGAGTTCAAATCTGGCCTTAGATACTTTTCAGCTGTGTGACTGTGGGCAAGTCACTTAACCTTGTTTGCCTCAGTTCTGCTGAAGAAAATGGTAAATCACTTCAGTATCTTTGCCAAGAAAACCCCAAATGAGGTCCCAAAGAGTCAGACATGACTGAAACAACTGAACAACAACAAAAATGATTTGTTCTTTGACCCACTCATTCTTTTTTTTATTAATTTATTTTGAATTATCAACAATCAATTCCATAAGCTTTTGAGTTTTAAATTTTTCTTCCCCTCCTTTCCCACCTCCCTCCCCAAGAGGGCCTGCAATCTGATATAGGCTATACATATATATTCCTATTAAACATATTTTCACATTAGTGATGTTGTAAGGAAGGATTAGAACTAATAGGAGGAACCACCAGAAAGAGGAAACAAAATACAACAGAAGAAAAAGAAATAGCATATAAGATGCTTTGATCTGCATTCAAACTCCATAGTTCTTTCTTTGGATGTGGATAGCAGTTTCCATCATGAGGCCTTTGGAGATGTTTTAGATTCTTGTATTGCTGAAAAGTGACCCACTCATTCTTAAGGATTAGATTAGTTCCCAATTAACTTTTAATCTGTGCTTCCATGGCCCTTTACTAAAATGATTTTTTATTACATTTTGGTCTGGAAAAGGGTGCATTTAATATTTCTGCTGTTGCGCAGTTGATTTTGATGTTTTTATGCCCTAACACGTGGTCAATTTTTGTGAAGGTGCCATGGACAGCTGAGGAAAAGGTATACTGCTTTATATTACCATTCAGTCTTCTCCAGAGGTCTAGCATATCTAACTTTTCTAAAATTTTATTCATCTCCTTGACTTCTTTCTTATTTATTTTATGCAGTTAGATTTATCTAGTTCTGAGAGGGGAAAGTGGAGGTCTCCCACTAGTATAGTTTTACTGTTTCCTCCTATAATTCATTTAACTTTTCCTTTAAGAATTTGGATGCTATGCTGTTTGGTGTATATATGTTTAGCATTTATATTACTTCCATGTCTATGGTTTCTTTTAGCAAGATATATTTTCCCCGCTTATCCCTTTTGATTAGGTCTATTTTTGCTTTTGCTTTGTCTGAGATCATGATTGCTACTCCTGTCTTTTTTTTTTTTACTTCAGCTAAAGCATAATAGATTCTACTGCAGTCCTTTATTTTATTTTATTTTATTTTTAATTTTTAGACAATTGGAGTTAAGTGACTTGCCCAGGGTCACACAGCTAGTAAGTGTCAAGTGTTTGGTCTGAGGCCGGATTTGAACTCAGGTCTTCCTGACTTCAGAGCTGGCAACTCTATCCACTGCACCACCTACCTGCCCCAAAATATCCATCCCATTTTTGGGGGGCCCTTTTTTTTTTGGTGAGGCAATTGGGGTTAAGTGGCTTGCCCTGGGTCACACAGCTAGTAAATATCATGTATCTGAGGCAGGATTTGAACTCAGGTCCTCCTGACTCCAAGGCCCAAGCTTATCCACTGTGCCACTTAGCTGCCCCCCTTTATTTTTTTTTAACTCTGTGTGTGACTCTGTTTCAAGTATGTTTTTTGTAAACAACATATTGTTGGATTTTGGTTTCTAATCCATTCTCCTATCTACTTTCATTTTATGGGTCACCTCATCCTATTCACAGTCACAGTTATGATTACTAACTGTGCATTTCAGAGAAGGTGCTGAGCGCTATGAGCAAAGCAAAATTGAAGTGGCTCAAAAGAAACGCAACCTGTGGAAATTTAGAGAATTCACCCTAAATATTCACATGGACTATTTCTGCCTGAACATTCAGAGCTTGTGTTGGTGTGATCAACCACAGTCAGACACAATGAAACTTGACTCTAGCATAGTGATGTCATTTTGGTCCTCTTCAAGACTGAAGGACACCAACCACATCTCTTTCTTTTTTATCCTGTCCCTCCTCTAAGGTCTGTTTTGTTTCTGATGACTGCCTTCTTTTATTTGTCTGCTCTTTTATCACCACCCCACCCCCTAACCTTGAAACTTTCCCCTCCTGCTTCCCTTTTAGGTAAGACAGAATTCTATTACCAACTGAGTGGGTATATATATTTTCCCTTTTTGAACCAATTTAGATGTGTGAGTTTTAAGCATTACCCACCCCACCCCACCCCCACCATTTTCCCTTCCTCTATAAAAGCTCTTCCTTGCACATCTCTTTTATGTGAGATAATTTCCCCCATTCTTCTTCTCCCTTCCTCATTCTCCCAAGGCATCCTTTGCCTATCCATTTTTTTTGTCCCAACACAATCATATCACTCCCACGCCCTCTTTCTATATAGAATCCTAACTACATAGAATCCTAAAGTTCTTAGAAGATACATGTGTGAGAGGTAAGAAGAAATTATATTTCCATATAAAGAAATTGAGAGAAAAGGTAGCTCTAGGTCAGAGGTTCTAGAACTGGCTAAAAGTAGAAGAAATAGGTTGTTTGGTTAAAGAAGCTGTTTGTTAGTAGGACAAAGGTTAAGCTTTACTTAGAGTGCACATGTGTAATGGGCTCATTAATACTAACTTCTCCACCCAGAGGGGAGCAATAGCACAGAACCAGGCATATTTCATATGTTAGAAGGAGGAGGGACATGTTATGAAGTGGGAGTGTCAGAAGATTGTAACCTGGAAGAGCAGGGACGAATCCTGGCTCTGAAGGGAGGGACAAGAAGGAACTGACAGCAAAAAAGGCGTGCTCTGGCGTCTGTTGGTGTGTGTCTTTTTTGGGGGGTACCACACATACACACACACACACACACACACACACACACACACTGGCTTCTTGCAAGAATTGTAAATAAACGTCTCCTTTGCTCACTTCAGTTTAAGTTTTGTTTCTTAAGGGAGGATGGAACTCTGAATGGTATGTTTCTAGGGGAGCAATGAGTTGTGGCTGCCTACTTGGGCTAAACCCCTACCCTTACCAAGGAGTGACTAAACCTCTTTTCTCACACATGTATCATCTTCCCATATAGAAAGGTAAACAGTTTAACTTTACTGAGTCCTTTATGATTTCTCTTTCATGTTTATCTTTCTATTTTTCTCTCGAGTCTTACACTTGAAAGTCAAATTTTCTATTTAGCTCTAGTCTTTTCATCAGGAATGCTTGAAAGTCCTCTATTTCATTAAATATTCATTTTTTTCTCTTGAAGAATTATACTCATTTTTACTGGGTAGGTTATTCTCAGTTGTAATTCCAGTTCTTTTGCCTTCCAGACTATCATATTCCAAAGCTTCTGCTCCTTTAATGTGGTAGGTACTAGATCTTGTGTGATCCTGACTGTGGCTCCACAGTATTTGAATTGTTGCTACCTGGATGCCTGAAGTATTTTCTCTTTAACCCAGTTGCTTTGGAATTTGGTTATCATATTCCTGAAAGTTTTCATTTTCATTTGGGGTTCTTTCAGGTGGTGTTTGGTAGATTCTTTTATTTTCTATTTTACCCTTCAGTTCTAGGATATTGGGCACTTTTCCTTGATAATTTCTTGAAACATGATGTCTAGGCTTTTTCTTTGAGCATGACTTTTAGGTAATCCAATAATTCTTAAATTGTCTCTTCTTTGATTTATTTTCCAGGGCAGTTATTTTTCCAATGATATATTTCATATTTTCTTCCATTTTTTTCATTCTTTTGACTTTTTTAAGTTGTTTTTTGATGTCTCATGTAGTCATTAAATTCCACTTGCCAAATTCCAATTTTTTAAGAAATTATTTTCTTCAGTGAGTTCTTTCCATTTGGTTAGTTCTGTTTTTTAAGATGTTATTTTCTTCAGTATTTTTTGTGTCTCTTTTGCCAGGCTGTTAGTTGTCTTCATAATTTTCTTCCTTTGCTTTTGTTTCTTTACTTAATTTTTTCCTCTACGACTCTTATTTGATTTTGAAAATAATTTTTTAGCACTTTCAGTAATTCTTGTTGGGCCTGTGTTCAATTCACATTTTTTGCTATTAGGCTTTACTTTTAGCTGTTTTGACTTCATGTCTCCATCTTTCCTGTCACCATAGTAGCTTTTTATGGTCAAATTCTTGTTTGTTTGTTTGTTTACTTATCTTTCCACCCTATTTCTTGATTGGGAACTTTATGTTAATGTTGGGCTCTGTTTCCATTGTGTGGGGAAAGAGGCTCTATCTCAAGCTTCAGGCTTTTTAGAACTGCTGTTTTCAGAGGTAGTTCTGGGGGTTTAGGAGTTTTTGGTGCTTCCAAGGTGTGGTGTGATTTGAGGAGAAGTGTGGTTACTGTTCTCTTGGTCACCATTCTGGTCCTTATCCAGAAAGGGCCCCTGATTCCTTTGGATTATAATTGATACTGTTCCTCAGAGTCCCTGATCCCTTGGGGCTAGAAGTGATACTGCCCCTCAGGGCTTCCACTTCCTCTTAACTAAAAGTGCTCCCCTCTATCTCTGAACTAGGACCCAGAAGTGGGTATAGGCAATGAAGTTGTCAAACAGCATCTGGTCCTGTGTCCAATACTAGCACAAAGTTTGTTCCTTATAATCTCTGATCAGTTGCTAGGTCCCCTTACCATCTGTAGCTTGAGCGCTGTCAAAGCAGCTGCTACTTCTGTCTTCACCATCCACTCTAACTGCTGGTGTTTCATGGGCTCTGGACCAGTTTCCTCTCCCAGGTCACAGATCTCTCTTTTCAACCTCCTATCTTGTCTTGGGCTGGAAGAATGTCTCACTCTGACCTTTTGTTGTCTCTGCCACTCTAGAATTTGATTCAAGACATTATTTTAAAGTTGTTTGGAGGGCAATGTTGGGAGAGCTCAGCTTTCTCTACTCTGACATCTTGGCTTGGCCCCCAGAAGTCCATATTTTTTTTAGAATAGAAATCCCAGTCCCCTCCATTATTGCCCTCCTTTTTCTGCCCCCCAGTATTTTGTATAAAATTTATATTTGGAAGTAATTTGCCCAACATTTAATGACTTCCTCACCCAGAGGATTGCTTTTGACAAAAAATAGCCTTCTTTGAGGCCTCCTCCTGTACTGGAAAGAGCAGAAGCCCTAAAACCAGGAGATATAGGTTCAAATCCCAACTTCAACACCATCCAGCTGTGTGATTTGGGGCAAAACACAAGCCCTCTTAACCTCTGTTTCCCTTTTTCTGTAAGGGATAGAGATAGTAGCTGGACTTGTGATTTCATTAGTGTACAAAACTCTTAGAAAATCCCTCTGCCCATGCAGGTCAGCACTTTCTCCTCATTTTCTATCTTTAGAGTACAAAGAGTTAAGTGACTTGCCCAGTGTTACATAGTCAGAGATGGGACAGAAACTGAAGTCTTACTGATGATAGTGAGGATGACAACGATGATGATAGCTAGCATTTATATGACACTTTAAGGTTTCCCAATATTATCTCATTTGATCGTTGCCTTCCAGGCCAGTTCTCTGTCCACTAAGGGCACTTTGCATTCTCATTTGTCAAACAGGGACAATAATACATGCTCTACTTGTGAGAAAAACACTTTGTAAACCTTAAGGTGCTAAGTAAATCTGAGTTGTTATTATGCACCCAATTTTACATTTAGCTTCAACAATCAGCCCCAAGACACAACTAACTCACAGCAAAGACATTTATTAAAATGGAATAGCATGAAAAATTAATTCATAACATTTCCCCCATACATCTAGTTTGCACTGTCCCATGGCTTCACATAGCATCAGTTAGGAGGACTGGACACACTCATGTGACCCAGGTAACTCTGGCACTGCAGAGAACCAATGTACTTTCTTTTCTTATGTTACCCTTACTCTATTCCTTCTAGGGACAGTGTCTCTGCCAGGCTGGTCACTCAGCCATTCTCCCTGGGTCTTTTCCTGTCCACATCTTAACCACTAACAGCCAAGGCTAGCTCCCTCTGAACTCACAAAGTGCCCCTTGGCTTGTACCTTCGTTTGCTGGGTGTCTCCTATTGGTGAATAGTTCTATTTCAAGGTACCCTGTTTAGTGGTAGGATGAGGGAGAGGAAGAGAAATCCCTTCCTCCCACCCCCACAGAATCTGGGAAAATTGCCCAGCCCCCTCAAGGTCTAGGTTCTTTTTCCATAGCATGCCCTCTTCTCTGTTGCCAGAGGTCACACTCTGCAGAGTTGTCTGCCTGGATTGACTTCTCAGAGAGTGTATCTTGCTTTTCAAGTGAGTCACAAGGGTTAGGCTGACCTTCTGGCCAGTAAATGGCTAGCTATCCTCTAATTCCATAAAGACAGAAGAAATCCTTTACATCTTTTAACTAACTATAGTTAACTAACTGCCAGATACATCTTCATATTTCCTTTTAAGATCTTAGCACCTCATTTGTTTCTTTTACCTGCACCTAAACCACCTGAAATTTCCTCAACTGGTCTGGGGAAAACTCAGTTAATCAGAGTTGTTTGGTTTTTTTTTTTAAACCTCTCTTAGCATAATAAGGTGATATGGTTGCCATATACATCTATGGAAGGAATCCCCAGACCAATCAAATTGGGGCTGGAAGAAAGTTCTACGCTGGGTCTGAGGAAGGAAAGACAAAACTTAAAGAAATAAAAATTTGGAACTCAAAATCTTATAGAAGTGAATGTTGAAAACTATCTTTACATACAATTGGAAAAAAAAATACTAAGTGGGGAAAAAACTAAAGAAATAAATAAGAAAAAATCTATCACACCATGTTAAAACTGACAGCCACTTTGAAAGTCAGGTTTGGAAGTTCTGGGAAATGATTCCCAATCATGTTATCATGGCACCCAGCTAGAATTGGCAGCAAGTCTATTTTCCTTAACATAGATGTACAAATTTATGTTAAGATTCTGCTATGGGTACAGCAATGAACTCAGCGTCAAGGAAAATACAAAGGTGAATAAAACAAGATCATCAGGTAGCTTAAAACTAACCAGAGGAGCCTAAAAATAAAAGGAAGTGGGATAAAAGAAAAAAATTTGAAGAGCACTATTTATATATTACAAGTGATCTCTCTTAATTGCCAGTCTTTTTTCAGTCTCTCTTCTTCTTGACTTCTCTACAGCATTTGACACTGTTGACCACCCTTTCACCCTAGATACTCTCTCTCCTTTCTTGGTTTTCATCACACACTTTCCTCTCTTGGTTATTCTTCCATCCATCTGACCACCTTTTAGTCTCCTTTGTCCATTACCTATGTCCAACCACCTAACTGGATGTACCACAGGCTCTATCTTGGACCCTGTTTTCACTCTATGATATTTTACTTGGTGATATCATTAGCTCCTATGGTTTTGATTACCATCTCTATAAGGATAACTTCTGAATCTACATTTCTATCCCTTGTCTCTCTCCTGAGAGTTTCATATCTTTAATTGCCTGCTGAATGTTTCAGATTGGATTCCTGTAAACATCTCAAATTCAGCATTCCCTAAACTGAATTCATATCCTCCCCCCAAAATCAACCTCTCTTTTGGATATCTCTTTTTTCTATTGAGGGTACCTTTCTATTGAGGGTATCCTTCTACTTATCTAGGTTCATAACTTTGGTGTTACATTGTGGTATGTGAATGTAACATAATACTATTTATTGTTCCATAAGAAATGATGAGCAGGCAGATTTCAGAAAAATCTGGAATGACTTACACAAACTGATCCTGAGTGAAGTGAACAGAACCAGGAGAACATTGTATACAGTAACAGCAACATTGTGTGATGACCAACTTTGATAGACTTAGCTCTTCTCAGCAATGCAATGATCTAAGACAATTCCAAAAAACTCATCATGGAAAATGATATGCACATCCAGAGAAAGAACTATAGAGTCTGAATGCAGATCAAAACATACTATTTTCTCTTTTTTCCTTTCTCATGGTTTTTCTTTTTTGTTCTGATTCTTCTTTCACAACATGACTAATGTGGAAATATGTTTAATATGATTATACATGTATAGCCTATATCAGATTGCATGCTGTCTTGGGGAGGAAGGAGGAAAGGATAGAGAAAAAATTTAGAACTCACAATCTTATAAAAGTGAATGTTGGGGCAGCTATGTGGCAGAGTGGATAGAGAGCACTGGCCTTAGAGTCAGGAGGACCTGAGTTCAAATCTGGCCTCAGATACTTGACACTTACTAACTTTGTGACTCTGGGTAAATCACTTAACCCTGATTGTCCCAACAAAAAGCAAAAATAAAAAATAAAAATAAAGTGAATATAGCAAACAAAATAAATAAATTCATAAACAGGAAAAAAAACCCAACCCCCCCCCCATAATTTTGGTGTTATCCTGGACTCCTCACTCTCACTCATCCCACATACATCAGTTGCTGAATCAAGTTGTTTCTATTTGATAACATCTCTGGTATATGTTTCCTTCTCTCCATTTACATAGCCACCTCCCTAGTTCAGGCCTTTATCACCTCTCACCTGAACTATTGCCCTTATATCAAATCTCTCCCCTCTTCAATCTTTTTTTCTGCTCATGTTGCTGACCAAGTTAATGCCCTGATCAATAAACTCTGTTGGATTCCTATAAGCTCCTGCTATTGTTGTTCAGTTGTTTTTCAGTTGTGTCTGACTCTTCATGACCCCATTTGGGGTTTTCTTGGCAGAGATGCTAGATTGGTTTGCCATTTCCTTCTCCAGCTCATTTTACAGATGGGAAAACTGAGGCAAACAGGGTTAAGTGGCTTGCCCAAGGTCATATGGCTAGTAAGTGTCTGAGGCCAGATTTGAACTCAGAAAGTTGAGTCTTCCTGACTCCAGGCCCAGCATTCTATGCACTTCAATACCTAGCTGCCCAAACTTCCTAAAGAAGTTTAAGTACAAAAGAAATCATTGATAAGGTAAATTAAAATGGCTCTAATCAGCTAAAATGTGAGTTGAAAGGAAGGGAGGTTTCATGTTACTTATTTAAGAAATAAAATGAAATTATGTCCTCCTGAAAGAAATGGTAAGACTCAGAGGAACAAATATCAGGCAGATATTAAATGGGCCTTGTGTTCTAGTTCTAGTCTTGTATTGCCACTGCCTCCTTCTTAATTCTAGGTTAACTTCATTTTCTACACCTTCATTTCATTCTCTGTAAAATGTGGGTGATCACTGTAGCAGTATTTTGTCAAATAAGTAATAGAAGTGTTCCAATGTTCTTTTGCAGATGTTGAATATAATATAAAACCCATTGATTTCAAGGGAAGAAGTTCTTCACTTCATTTTTATGCTTGAATTTTATGACATGATTATAATTGGTCATGTGTTGGTTCTAAACTGTATGTAATTAAAGAGGAAGGATAAATGTATTTATCAAGTGCCTACTTTGTGCCAAGTGTTTTGCAAATATTACCTCGCTTAATCATCCCAACAACTCTGAGAAATGGGTACTATTATGATCTCCACTTTATAGGTGAGGAAACTGAGATAAAGTTTAAGTGACTGGAACGGAGACATACAGCTAATAAGTGTGGTGTTCAGGGAGGACTAGCACCTCTGGTGTAAGGGCTTGCGGAGTCCTTTTCAGGGCTGCTTATCCACCTTTGGTGTCCACCTGCAACCCAATTCTCACCTGTAGCTGTAGCATGTACAATGGCCACACCCAGGTAAAACTGCATCCTGGACCAAATCCATAATCATTTGGACTTTTGTGCTGCCACTGTACTTTGATGACTCTGGAAGAGAGAGTGAGGCTAATGACTTTCTACAACTCTGCCTCACTTAAATCCAATTCACACAGAAATCAAGCCATCACCCTTGATGTCTGTCATTGGTCCTCTTCAAAAAGGAAGGGCCAACAAATTTCTGAGGCGGGATTTGAGCTCAGGTCTTCCTGACCCCAGGCCCAGCATTCAATCCACTGTGCTATGCAGCTGCCTCTGAGGTGAACAAAATATCGATAGGGCAGCTAGATGACCAAGTGGATAGAGCACCGACCCTGGAGTCAAGAGGATCCAGATCAGAAGATCCAGCTTCAGACAGTAGCTGTGTGACCCGTGGGCAAGTCACTTAACCCCGATTGACTCCAAATAAGGAAAGAAAAAAAGATATTGATCACTTTTGCTCCCAATTCAGAAATAATACTTCCCTATTCTGGCACCCCTTTACAGTATTCAGATCATAGAATCTCAGGCCTAGATGGGACCTCAGAGGTTACTCAATCCAATAAACACCTGTTCTTCTATCAGATTATGCCTGACTTGAGAAGGTGGGAGTATATGCTCCTTGTTGATAAATTTCATTGGCTTTCTCCCTCTCTTGCCGTCTCTTTTTTTTATGTCTTAGATTAAAACTAGCCAATTTCGGAATTCTTACCTTATAAGATGTCTTCTCCGCTTGTGGCTGCCCATGAGTGCCTAGGGGGAAAGGTAACCCATAGGCAAACCTCCCAAGTTTTAGTCTTCTTGTCTCTCTCCTTTCCCTCTATCACGCGCCCCCTCCGCCACCCCGCTTCTGCCCCGAGTCCGGGGAGAGAGCAGGGGAAAGAATCCTCCTCCAAATTGGGGAAATCCACCTCGTGTTTTGTTTCTTGCTTCATAGAGCTGAGTCCAGCGAGAGCAGAGCTGGAGCTTCACTCCCAGAGGTCTGTCCAGGGGAGATACTGTTCCTTCAAAGGGCTGACCTTTCGGGGAGAAGCAGCAACCGCAACCCATTCAGCTCCCCTCTTGAGTTGTGAGCACAAACCTTTGCCCCCTCGCCCCTTTTAGCCCCTGTTCAGTCTGCCTAGGACTCCCTATTCTGCCTCAAGTCATGCAACTCTGCTTGCCTTTCCACTGTGGATAGTACAGCCATCAACCTTGGGGTCTCCCTCCCTTGCAAGAGCCAGATTGACTATGCTTGGAGCCTGGTACGTATTGGTGCAAGGGCTTTGCGGGACCCTCTTGGGGTTGGAGGTGCCGAATCTGAGTCCTCTGCAGGACAGACAAAACTATCCCCCAGGGTTCGCTTGGGAGATTGGTACAGTACTTTCTCTCTGAACTTAGAGAGTTTCAAAGTTTGTACTGGAGGCTTGTGCTGAGTAGAGAGCTGGAGGTCACTCACTGCCCCAGAGTGTTTAACCGGATACGTTTAACTACTGCCCCGGGAGGGGGAGTGGGGTGAGGGTGGATTTGAAATAGCGCTTTACCCCAAACCTAGGCTCGGGCTCTGACGTGGAGTTTTTCAGGGCAACGCGGCCAGGACCGGGGTGGGGGTGGGGTGGGAGACCCGAAAACTGGGGAGTGGTGAAGGTGGGGAATTCCTAACTCTGGGACTGGACTTGTGTTGGCTAAAGCTGTTTGGGGAGTTTTGGGAAAACTATGGGAGGAGCAGAAGGCGCCCTTGAGTCAAGGCCAGGCGGGGTTATTCCCCCGGGAGTCGTTCTCTTCCCACCCCCCAAACCCCCCCCCCCCGCAGTCCTTTGACTCGGAGCGCTGGGGAAGCCAATGGGAAGGTGTGAGGTGTACTCCGAATTCTTCTCTCTCTCACTCTCTCTCTCTCTCCATCCCTCCCTCTCTCCCTCTCTCCCTCCATCCCTTTCTTCCTCCTTCCCTCTTCCACTACCCCCTATCTCTTTCTACTTTTCCCCTTTTTCTTTCTCTATTTCTCTCTCTCTTTCTTTGGTAAACAATGCCTTCTCTCCGAGAGAACTCACTACTTTCTTGGCCTTGGTCCCCAGCCTCGCTGGCTGCTCTATGCTTGCCACGGGAACTCAGCGCTGGGGGTGTAGGGAGCCCCAGGGAGGACCATTTTCCTTCTTCCCAACTCCTGCCCCTTCTCCACTGGAATGGGAAGAAAGAGGGAGTGGCTACCCCCTCCCCCATACCTTTCAAAATTTGCAAGACCTCTGGATCTGGGGGTGCAGGGTGCCTCCTCAACCTGCAGGAGTTCCCTGTTGCACTTAAAGGACGTTGGAGGTTTAGGATGCTAGAGCGCTCAGGAGGGCCAAGAGGTTGTTCTAGGAGTTGGTGAGCGAAAAGGGCCCTGGTGGTATTGTGACCAGGAGGCGCCCCGCTACCTTTAAAAGGGCCCCCAGAGCACATGTTTCACCTTTCTTTCCCCACCCCGACCCCTGCGCCCCCATGTTCTCCTTGGAGAAACGCTTGTTTGTTGATCAAGCCACTCCTGATCCAGAGGGGTGGGGGACTTCAGAAGCGAAGGAGTTTGCTGGGCCAGTGGGGGCGTCTTGCAGTGATGTTAAGGGAGAGCAGGCGTTGGTTTAGTTCAGGCTTTTTTAGATAGAAAGGAAGTTGACCTTAGCACATATGAGGTATGACTAACCTTATGTCAGAATGATGATTTTTAAAACTATGCCTTGCCCAGGACCTGGGTTCACAGCACGCGTTGGGCAGCTCCTTCACGCTGTGTAGGATCTGCCCAACTTCTATCGGATCCCTAGGCTTTGAAGAGATCTCCCTGGACAAGTAGGTTCAAGGGAAAGGGTGGGTTCTAGGTTATTGGGACGTGATCTCAGTCGTGTTGCACGTGAGACTGGGAAAGGCATAAGGGCAGAGTGAAGGAATTAGTCTTAATGTCATTCAAAACTGGTAATGTGGAAGGTTGGTTGTAGGTGATTTAGTTTCGGGTTCCCCGCCCCCCTTGGGATAATTTAGGTTTTCCCTGGATGATGTAAGCAATACAACTACATAGTTAGGATTGTGACAAATGGTATTTGCCAGGATGGCAGGTAGTACTAATCTTTCCAAGTGAAAGAGGAAACCAAAGTAGGGAATATATCGAAGTTTCAGCAAAAATTAAACTCAGTGTAAATAAAGCTTAAAGTTAAGCGTCTCTAAGAGAAGTAGCTTAAGAATGACCCAGGGACGGGTTTTCTCTCTCTCTCTCTCTCTCTCTCTCTCTCTCTCTCTCTCTCTCTCTTCATCTCTCGCTCTCTCTTTCCCCACCCTCATTTTCTCCATCTGGGGCAGTAATGTGAACTTTGGGAATGAGTGCTTGAGGTTTTTCAGGCCAGGGGATCAAGGCAATACAAAATATCTCTGTTGCTACTGCAAGCCTTGCGTTTTGTATTAGTATTACAGTGTACAGCTTAGAGCTTAGGACCTTGGGAGGGGGTGGGGGGGGGGACGTGGAGCGGCACATAGCATGCTGAGCCTGGGGGACTTTGAGAAGGCAGCTGTTTTTGTTCTCTCGTGGTCACTGTGACCAGATAAGTAACCTCATCAATGTGTTGTTCCTTCTTTTACCATCGATTTTTCCTTCAATTCTCCCTCCTCACACTCATCCCCCTCCCCCAAATATTGGCTACATTAGGGACGCAGGATAATAGAAATGAAATTGATGGGGCATCTTAAATAATTCCTTAGATTTGGGGCAAGTATATTTTAAAGCATATGGATGATTTTTGACCAGTTTTCAGAGGGCAAACACATATAGTAATAATAGCTAGTATTTTTTATAGACCTTTTAAGGTTTACAAAGCTTTATGTGTGTTATATCTCATGTGATCCTCACAACAGGTGCTATTATTATTTTCATTTTACAGATAAGGAAATTGAGGCTGAGAGGATAAGTGACCTCTAGGGCCATAGTGTCTGAGGTAAAATTAGAACCCAACTCTTCCTGACTCCAAGTCTAGCATTCTATCCACTGCTATCTACACAAATAAGATAATATTTGAAGATTGGGTTGTGTTTTCTCTGTCAGTAGTGAAGAATGAAGGGGAACATTTAAAAAAATGGGTCAAACGTAATGGTAATGTGACTTTATAATGCTAGATAATTTTATCACTGCCAAGTATATAGGCTATTAAGAAAAAGCAAGCAAAACTAAGCGTGTATTTGTAAAATCCTTCTGTCCTCAAAACTATTTGATTTTAGTCAAAACTTTTGAATTCAGGCAAAAATCATACAAGCAGTGATCCTGGCTTCAATTGTTCTCCCTAGGTGACAATTTAACATTTTTTCCTGAGAATTAACTACAGCATTTAGCATTAGTGTAGGGCACCTTTAGGACCCCTCCCGGAATTACCACTATTCTTTGCCCTTTGTTTCTCTTCCTTCCTCAACCTTCTTTATTTGTCTCTCCCCTCCCCCAGCCTCCAGAGTCAGTATATCTCTTTCCTGCATGCCTTTTTTCTTTCTCTTTCTACCTTTACTCTTTCTGATTTTTGGTGCTGATTACTCTTGGATTTTTTTTGGTCTGTCTTCTGTTCTTTCCCCCCTCTTCCCTTCCAATTGTTTGTCTTTGTCCTTGAGACTTTTGTGCCTTTTTGAGTATCTTCTCCCTCAATTTCCCTGCCCTTCCATGCCTTGGGTTTTTTTTTAAATCATTCTTGCCCCATTTTGGCTTCTCTCTTTCCCCTGTGCCACACCCCCCCAACCCCTTCTCATTTTCTATGCCTTTATTTCTCCCTTTTTGGCCTTTCTTTGCTCTCTGCAGGGCAGCCTTGGAGTTTTACATATGGAAGGGGCCTCTGATTAAATCTTGCAGTACTCTAGTCAGTTTCACTGAAGAGTCTTTCCATGTGTTCAGGGCTCTTTCACTTCCTGCAGTCACAAACTATCGAGGAATAGTCATTTTGTGCACTGCCTCTCCAGCTTTAGACACGGTAGAGCTGTAGGAGGGACTATGAATAGGGTGCTTCTTTACTTGAAGGTCCTTTTCAAGTCAGTTTCTCTCTGTCAAGTGCAGTAGCTTTTACCCACTGAGGGACTAAATGGGGAAACCATGAAATCTTGGTCAGTTTCCTTTTTCAGCTGGGTTGCACAAAATGCTATTTGCACTTTTTGGCTGCTGCTGGCAGCAGGCAGGATTGCAGGCTAATTTGAAATTGACCTGCGGAATGGCTGGTTACATCAGTTCAGCCACATCCTGCTCAGGGGATTTGGGGTGTCATGGAGGATGGAGATGTAGGTTGGGAGGGGGAAGGGAGATGGAGGTGGAGAGAAAAAGAATACACATTTGACTCTTGTTCTGGCACAGGCCTGTTGAAGTAGCTATTTCAATCCAAATTTAAAATTGACACAGTCTTAGAAAGTCACTCTTTAGTTTTCCTGTCAGGTGGTCTATTGCAGTAATTCTGAAGAATAAAGCATCTAAAGGAATCTCTATTATCAATAAAGTGAGATAATAGAGAAAAATATTATATTTTGATCCTATTTGCTGAGACTTGGCTTTAACAGTTTTGACCCCTTTGAAATGTGTCTAAATTCTTTGTTTTGAAATCTTAGAGTCCAAGTGTGAATCTAGCTCTTTCTGGCCTCTGTTTCTCATTTTCTGTTTTTTAATCTCCTTTCCCTCTCCCATAAATCCTCACTGTTTCCTCTAGACTTGGGAAGATACATTAGAGCAGAATAAAATTGACTTATGTATTTTGAAATGTGGAATTACAGTTATAATCAGAAGACATAGACAACTTGGCATTATGGATAAGAGAGCCAGCCAGGAACCCCTGAGGATCTGGGTTCAAATTTCATCTCTGATATTTAACTGCCTGTTTGACATTGAGCAAATTCCTTAACTCCCTAGTGTTCTAGTTGACTCTCTAAGATCATAGTTGCAGAAAAGGTGCTGTCCTGAATTGAGAGAGTTTTCTTTCCTGTGAGTTACTATGCCATTGAAATCATAGGTCCTTTTCCTATTCCTGTAATTAGTCATGGAAAATGAAAATGTGATTTTTAGTGATGAGTCCACAAGACAAATATGAATTTAATCAATAGAAGTTGAAAAAAATTATGATATCATTAAAATAATTTCACATTTCAAAGAATGCTTCATCAGATGTAAGCATATATTAAATGGGCTACTTGTTCATCTGATACTAGTTTATTTCAAGAAAAACATTCTAGGGCTTGTTCAGGAGGATTCAATTCTCTGGACAACTTACTTAATCACACAGAAAAAAAGGAGACATTTCATCAGTGGTTCCAAGAGTGGCAAAATTAGGTTCTTGCAGTAGGATGTGGGTTTTTTGTGTGTGTGTGTGTGTTTTTTTATTCCTTGGCTGGGTGGTACCCAATGGTCTGTCCCCTGCAGTTGGTTTTTTCAGGGGTCATTGCCCTCTTTCATGAGCTCATAGAAAGGTTGTTACCATTTAAAGAGGCCATATCTTCCTATTCCATACTCTTCATGCTTTTTTTTCTTTGGAAAGTGTCTTTTTGGAGATGAGGTTTGAACAGTAAACATAACCTTAATTATAACTCCTAATTTCTAAAGTGCTTTGGTTTTTAAAACCAAAAAAGGAATGAAGAAGAAGTTGTTCATTTTATAGGCTGGTTTTTAAATTAGACTCTAAATGACATCTGCATATTTTAGTTTGTTGAACATAAAAATTTTCATTTCAAAGATAATTGGACTATCTAAATCATATACTTCCTAAAGATATAAGTAACTTTATAGAAAAGAAAAGGTGTATTTATAAAAATATTGCTGAATTTCCTGGGCTTGGAAATAAATTTTCCATTGCTCTAGTAATGCTAGTATAAAAAGCTGTGTTAATGGTCTTTGGAGGAAGTGGTATACATCTATTCTCAGCCAAAGAGTTACTGCTAGCCAACTCTTAAAAAAAAAAAAATTAAAGAAAAGAAAATGAGAGTTAAAGTTTAAGTCTTCTGCCAAGAATTCATTTGAAGTCTTCTCATATTCAGTAGAATTTATTGAAATATTTTACTTTTTGTAGGTAATGTTATCACTCTCTATTTGGCAAGTTACAAAATATGTAATACTTAGAATTTAAATGTTGTGTTCTGGCATTTCCTATTTACCTTGGTGATTAAAGGTATTAAATTAGAACTGAATTGAAGGGAGCCATATCTCTGCTTTGAATGATATCCCTGAGCTCTAAATTGATAATTGTTTTTTCCTTTTCAAATTACTTTGCAGTTACTTAAGCATGTACAGGTTTCTCACACACACACACACACACACACACACACACACACACACACACCAATGGAATGTAAGTTTCTTGAGGGCAAGAATTATTTTTTTTAAAAGCCTCAACATCCTGCACAGTGCCCCCTAGTAGGTACTTAATGTTTGTTGAATTAAATTTGTGTAGTAGTTGGACTGGTGAGGTTCAAGCAAGTCTAAAAAAGTACTAGGAGCCTTATTTTTCCTTTTAAACAAACCTCTTATTTGCTCATAGTTTGGTTTATGTTGTAGAGACATAAGACAACATTTGGTATTGGTACTACTGTGTAGCAATTAAGGCTGCTATGGTGGTATTGCACCATTATGCTTCCTGTAATCAGAACCTTTTCCATTTATATTCCTCTCTCCCATTCTTTTTCTTTCTCTTTCACTAATTCTTTTCTAGTGTCCTTTTGAAATTATGAACTTGACAATCATCAGCAAACATCCCAGTATGCTAAGAAGGACCAGTAAAAAAAAAAAAGAGGATTATATATGATATATATATATATCATATATATCTTCGCTCATTCACTCATTCTCTCAATAACTTATTTAGCGTCCATATCCCTTGCCTTCTTTCATGCCCTGACCCTCAAGAAGAGGCTTGAATGTAGCTTATGCCTAACCTTTCAAAACACTGCCTTTAGTGACGCATGCTTATTAGGAACCCCTGTCAAGTGGCATGTTGTGCTATTTTTATGGGATCTGTAGGGGGCAGAGTTTCTCAGTTTGTAGAAGACTTCTCTGAGTCTTTTCAATTTAACTGAGTCAAGTTGGCTGATTCTTTCACCTGAGTGAAACTCCATTGAAAAAACAGAATAGGGAACAACTTCTAAAGTGTCCAGATCTTTAAAGATTGGGATGACATCTAAATTTTACAGGGTTCTGAGAGCTGAAAATTTGGACAAATTGGAAAATTGTGGTTTTCCATGTAGAGAGAAAAATACTCAAACTCATTCAAATAATTTTACAAACTTAATTCAACAAGCATTTGGGACTGAGCTTCGTGCTGGTGACTTAGAGAAAAAATTAAGCAGTCCCTGTTTACTCAGTGAGGTAGGATGCAACAAGTAACAAGATGAACCTTACCATATAACAAAGTTTACAAAGTTTAAAATAAGCACTTTTTAGAGATGAGCACTTTTAATCTTATTTGTTACATAGTTTTTCCATATCTACTAAATGTGTTCTGTTATTTAGTTTTAGGTAAGAATTGGGGCTAACTGAATAAAGACATCAAATTCTATATTAGCAACTAACAAGGGGGAAAAAAGAACTCATTCTTAATTTTCTTTGTTATTTCAGATCCAAACACTGCTATGACAGAGCTGAGCCATGAAACAACCAAATTTTCAGTTGAAGTGAGACTTTTGGAAGGGCCCATGAATTTGTACCCCACCCCTTTCCATTTTCCTCTCCTTGTTAGTTATGTCTCGCTCCCGTCATGGGCGATCTTCCAAATTAGTCAGAAAGGAAGATCTAAGCAAAAAGAAAACCAGCCAACTAAGTAAGGCATCCAAGATTATGACCAAAAAGGTGACGTTGGTAAAAGCTCTGAGTGCTGGGAAATTAAAACAGCTGATGCAAGAAAGAAATAATGTTAAGAAAAAGTCAAAACCAAAACCACCTGTGCCAGTAAGAAGTCTTCTGACAAGAGCCGGAGCTGCTCGAAGGAGACTGGATCAAACTGATGTCCTTTTCCAGAATCCAGAGTCCTTATCTTGCAATGGCTTTACAATGTCTCTTCGAAGCACCTCTCTAATTCAACGCCTGTCCCGACCTCCAGTGGTCATCACAAGACCTGAGAAAATTCCATCCTCTAAGACATTAGAACAGGAAGATAAAAGCCAATATGGGGTCCTAGCAGAGTCCAAAGAACATATAGTAGAAATTGAAAAAGAGACAGATCAGTCACAAGAAATCTTACTCTCTCCTGACAAAAAGGATCTGATAGTTGTTACCTCTAATGCATCCCCAAGCAAAGATAATGGACAAGAAAATATGCCATTTAATGAAGATGCCACTTGGTTTCAATGTGTGGAGGATCCCACAAAAAGTATTTCTACTCATAGCAGCCTACCAACTCAAATTTCTGAGGCCTCAGAAAAGAACTGTAAGTGTGAAGGCTTCTTCCTTGAAAAGTTATTAAATGATTCAAGTGACCCTGTTCGAGCTCTTGCCCAAGACTCTATGCCTATTCCTTTATTTAAAAACGCTGCCCACATAGTGACCTCTAAATCAAGTCTCAACATGCAGTTAGAAGATTTGGGCTCAAGAGCAGAATTTCTTAACCTAGCTGACTCTTATTTGGAGCCAATGAAGGAGAAACCTGATTTATATCAATCCTCCTGTTATAAAGGCAAATCTGAACTGGATCTACAAAATGAGCCTAGTGGGCCCGTTTTTCCTACCTCTTTAGCAAATTACCTCTTAGCAGGATCAGACCAGAAAGAGGCCATTCGTGGTTCTTTAGACCAACCTGTGACCCAAGGCACTGCTTCAGACCTGCTAGAGGGCCATGGTGCTATGCAAACTTTGACTTTGGACTCAGGTCAGATTGCTAGTTCATTACCAAACTTTGAGAAAGGTCTGGTTGCTGCCACAACAGATATAGTTGATCAAGAGATGCATAAACCATATGATACTTGCTTGCTTTCAGAATTGCCATCTAACAATCATAATTTTACAATAGTCCCTGAGAGTGACAAAGAATCAAATCCTTTATCACAAGACCCCAAATTGGCACCAAGTGATCCTGGCCAGTTGGATGGAGAGAGTCTCCAGATCAGTGCAACTAAGGTGATTTCTGTATCCATGGCATTTTCTAGCACCACCTCTTACTCTTGTCCTTTCTCCTACACTACTTTGCTCCCTACTTTAGAGAAGAAGAAAAGAAAGCGATGTGGAGTTTGTGAACCTTGCCAACAGAAGGCAAATTGTGGTGAATGTATTTACTGTAAAAAACAAAAATTTAGCCACCAAGTCTGTAAGATGAGAAAATGTGAGGAACTGAAAAAGAAGCCAATGGTCATAGTGCCTTTTGAGGTAAGAAAGTATTTTAGGGCTGGAGGATCCACCTGGGTAGTTGAGAAAGCCATCATTAATGCTTAGATGGCACAACAGGATCATTCATCCTTCCCCCCCCCCGCCCCTCCCTATTGAATTAAAGGTTGCTTTGAGGATAAGCCTTTGTGAACCAAACAGCGCACATTTTGTACACAGAGATCTACTTCTATAGTAAATCATAGGAAATAAGAATTTTGTTTTCCTCCAAAGAATTTCAGTTCAGTCCAATAAACATTTATTAAGCACCTCTAATGTGCCAGGCACATGTTAGGTGCTGGGGATATAAAGACAAAATGAGAAATGGTTTCCTGGAGTAGCTAGGTGGCACAGTGAGTAGAGCACTGAGTCTGGAGGACCTGAGTTCAAATCTAGCCTCAGACACTTACTAGTGGTGTGACCTGGGCAAGTCACTTAACCCTGATTGCCTCCTAAGAAAGAAACAGTCCCCACCCTCAAGAAGTTTACATTATATTTGGGAAGGAGCAACTTAAATAAGTAAATAGCAATGGGTGAAGCACTAATACTTGATGGAGTCAGGAATGGCCTGTTGTAGGAGGTAGCATTTGAGCTGAGTCTTGAAGAGAGGTAGGGGCTCGCATTCCTATAAGGTAGGACTTCTGTGCAAAGTCATGGACGTAGGAGATGGGTTGCTGTATGTAGGGTAAAGAAAGTAGGTCAGTCTGGTAGTGTCAATGGAGAGTATGAGGAAAAAAGCAAGAAAGTTGTATAAAATATAATATTTAAAAACTTTGTTTTTAGTAAATTCTACTTGTTTTTTAAATGATGTTTTATTTAAAAACTGATGATGAATTTACTTATAAGCATGTAACAAAGTGATGATTTTAATTTTTATCTTTAGGAAATGATACAGAGAAGAATGCTGTAGGGACTATTTTTTCCCTTAAACTAAAACATAGCTACGGGTGGGAAAGAGAAGGTTGTATCATAGCAGGAGGATGCCAGGAGCATATATGTCTATGTCATTTTTCTTAGAACTTTGCACTAGTAGCAGCATGTGCAATTATCATCTTGTCTTAAATCCCAGCAGGTTAACTGTGTGGATAATTTAATGTTTTTAACAAGTTTGGTTGTAACTCCCTTGGAACTCAAAATTCCTAACCAAAATATGGTGGGGGGTTGTGTATGTGTGTGTGTGTGTGTGTGTGTGTGTGTGTATGTGTGAAAAAATATAATGATGAGGGGCTTCTAGGTGGTACAGTAGATGGAGTGCAGGGCCTGGAGTCAGGAGCATCTCAGTTCAGATCAGACCTCAGACACTAGCTGTGTGACCCTGGGCAAGTCACTTAATCTCTGTTTGCCTCAGTTTCCTCATCTGTAAAATAAGCTGAAGGAAATAGCAAGCCACTGTAGTATCTTTGCCAAGAAGAGTTGAACACAACTGAAAAGACTGGACAACAACAAATAATGATGAGAGTCTTCAGATCATCTTCCATATTTAGATAACTTATTTGCAGTAGTTCCATTTTTATTTATGTAGAGCAATAGTATCAAGCTGAAATAGAAATGGAGGCTACTAAACAATACAAAATTCTTACAGGCAGCATATCAACTTAGAAAACCATACATTAACATTATCTATGTTCTATTGTATTTTAAATTTTTTGTTGTTGTTGTTTAAATATTTCCCAATTACATTTTTAATCTGGTTGGGCTGCAGTAGGGAGTATTTCTGGCAGTATGCCTGAAGACCCAATGTGTTAAACATCTCTGGTTAGAGTATAGGTGCATTCAATAACATTCCTAAAAAGTACTATGTGAATTGAAATTTTGTAAATCAGTGGTATTTTCTCCTTGATTTATATTATAATTTCAAATATGATCCTATAAGCATTTATTAAGCCTGTATAAGATACTCCTCTTAGGCACTGGGGCATTGGGGATATAAAAGCAAACTGAAAAAACAATCCCTATTCCTCTCAGAGAACTTACTTTCTATTGGGTCTGTAGTTTGGAGATGTGTGTGTGTGTGTGTGTGTGTGTGTGTGTGTACACACACAAAATGATTTATTCTTCAGTTGTTCCAATCATGTCTGACTGTCCATGATGCCCTTTGGGGTTTTCTTGGCAAAGATACTGGAGTGGATTGCCATTTCCTTCTCTAGCTCATTTTACAGATGAGGAACTGAAGCAAAAAAGGTTGAGTGACTTGCCCAGGGTCACACAGCTAGTGTTATGTGTCTGAGGCCGAATTTGAACTCAGGTCCTCCTGAATCCAGGGCTGGTGCTCTATCCACTGAGCCACCTAGCTGCCCCTTGAGGCTAGATTTGAACTCAGGAAAAGTCTTCCTGAGTTCAGGCCCACTCTATCCACTGTGCCACCTACCTGCATATATGTGATTTTTTTAAACATAAGTTTTATTGATACTTTTTGTTTATGTTGAAGTCATTTATGCCATAGCTCCCTTCAGTACCAAACTGTTCCCAAAGGAAAGAGGCGTATTTCATTATCTGTTCTGGTCCATGATTAGTCATTATAATTACTCACATTTGTACTTTCTTGTAGTGATCCTTTTCATTTGCACTATTATAGTCATTGTGTATATTGCTTGCCTGATTCTGCTAACTTCACTCTATGTCAGTTTATCTAAGTCTTCATTCTCCATGATAATTTGAAGCTGGAGAGAACACTAACCAGTAGGGGGCTCCCAAAAAGAATGCCATAGGAAGTGGTGAATGGGCTGATCCTGAAGGAAGCTAGGGCTCCTAACAGATGGAAGTGAAAAGGCAGTGAATTCTAGGAATTATGAGTAAAGTGCAAAGACATGGAGGTGGGGGAAGCTTTCAGAGTGTGTTTGGTTTTCAAATGGCAGTGGCTTCTGATAGTTTTTTTTCCCTGACTCTATAACGTCCTTTCCTTTGGCACTCTAGGTTATTTGTCAGATAATTAGAGATCTATAAACATACATACATGCTTTAGTGTAAAGAAGTCTTTTGCAATGATAATAACCACCTTCTAATTTATCTTCTCTTTAAAGTTCAAATCTTGTCATAGAGGATTTTCACTAATATCTGTGACATACACAATTTTATGTAACTGTATGCCAGTTACGGCATACAGCGTGGGATGACTGGGCATGGCAGCTGTAGTATGTGCCACTGATGAGAGCAGGAAATGAGGAGCTCTGCTCTGACCATTGGCTCTGAGAGTCTAGAGCTTGAAAGGAGGTCCCTGATTAGCTAGCCCATCCCCTTCATTTTATAGTTCATGCAGCTGGGACCCATGGAGGTTCAGTGACTTGTTCATGATCAGTTATAGTAGCAGAGCTTGTATTTGAGCTCTCAGACTCCAACTTCATTGCTGCTTCTGTTATAGTACCCTGACTCCCTGCAACTCTCCTCCCATCCCCTTCCCCCAAAGTTATCTCCTTTCTCTTCAGAGCAGAGCCTGCTTTGGAAAATACCCCTTATCCTATCCCTGCCAAGACTAGTTCATCTCACCCTTAACTTTATTCTTCCCATCCACACCACAGACCCCATTCCCTGGATCCCTACTTTCCATATGATATTGCTACAAGAGTGGTTGATGTGGTTAGAATCAATGAATCCCTTCATTTAACAAGTGAGCATCCATGATTTGCAAAGCATCCTCTATGAGTTGTGGAGAATACAACAGAAAATAAAATGTGGCCATTGGCTTCATGGGATACTTAAACTCCTTCCTACTTTGAGAATTTTGGCAAATACAGTTGTTTTATATTTACTTGATTTGCATTGGAGCCTTGCATCTGTTCAACAAACTGGTCAGATACCCAGTATGTGAAGATGCACTTAGGTGATTATTTAAGAATTAGCCTCTTTGCTCACTGAGTATGCTAGTCTAGTGCAGGAGTGAGGAGGGGAATAGCTGTGCCCAAGTACGCAGAATATAAAGATAATTATAATATAAAATAAATTATTAGAAGTATATATAAATGAGCCAGAGTATGAGGAGTGATTCAAATGGTGTGGGGAGAGGAAAGGAGAGAATGAGAGGGAGAGAATGAAAATATGTCATTTGTTGCTGTGACTGGTAATCAGGAAAACCTTCATGGAGAAGGTAGGTGGAATTGGGAGTGGATCCTGACAAATGAGCAAGACTTGAAAACGCAGGAATAGAGGCAGCGGTATTCCTGTCATAGACATGGCATCAGCTGCAGGGAATGGCAAGTATTCAGCTGGCAGAACTCTTTTTTTTTTTTTTAAACTAGTCCACATTTTTTTTTTCCTTAGGCAGTTGGGGTTAAGTGACTTGCCCAGGGTCACACAGCTAGTAAGTGTCAAGTGTTTGGTCTGAGGCTGGATTTGAACTCAGGTCCTCCTGACTTCAGGGCCGGTGCTCTATCCACTGTGCCACCTAGCTGCCCCTTGGCAGAGCTCTTTACTGCATAGGTGGGGTAGTGTGGAATAAGGCCAGAGGGATGACCTTGAATACTAGGCCAAGTTGAGTCTTCATTGGGTAGGAAGTAGGAGCTACTGAAAGTTCTTGAGCATCAGTGTTGGGATCAGAGGCCTGTGTTCAGAGGACTTTTCCAACAGCAGCATGCCGATATACACACATATATTCACATAGTTACATCTTATATAGAACCATGTGTGTATATACACCTACATATAGAAAAACTGGAGGCAGAGACCAGTTAATTATGAAGATTAGAGGTTTGTTTCATAGTTCTTACCCTTGGAGAAAGGAAAAAGTCACAGGATATCAGGTCTGTAGCATATAGCTAATTCTGGAAGCAACTTGTTCATCATTTGCCTCTCTCTAATGTTATCACTGCCCAAGTGATAGAACTTTGGTTCTTCTCTCCACCCCTGACACACACATAACCATTGACACTCTCAAAGAGTTCTCCCCAAGGAAACTCTAACCTGAGATATAGCACCTGTTAAGACATAGACACTTACATATGAGAAGGGAACTTTTAAAATGTCACTGATACTATTGTTCATATCATTGTGTTGAGTCTAAGATCACTCACTATTCAGTTTTTCTCTTTTATTCTCTGTATTTATGTTCTTTATTCTCTGCCTTCTATGGCTTTATACTCTGCCTCAACAGAATTATGGCAGGTGGGGGGGGTAGTATTACATCACCAGCAGTCTCATGCTCCTAGAACCAACCTGTGTGAAATAGTGTATGGGTGATCATTTTTACCCTCAGGTACAATTCCCCACAGTATTCTTTGTTCTGCTTGGGTTTGCTTGTCCCTGTACCTTAGAAGCTGCTGCCAAAAAGTTGTTATGGTCCAGGACAAGGATGATGAAAAGCTAAACTGAGGATAGTAAGAATGGAAAGGAAGGGAACAGATGTAAAGGGCAGGGGAGGCAGAATGGCTAGTAATTGTCAATTTGTGCATGGAGAGTGAATGAGAGGAAGGTTAGAAGATGGCTCTTTTTGAGCTATGGTTACTAGAGAAATGGAAGTGCAATAAGGACATTAGGTACATGGACAAATATTAATCAGGAAAGATGATTTGGGACAAAATGTGTTGGAGGTGTTAGCATGCCAGCATGCAAAGCTATCTAGCAGACAGGAGTATAGTTTATACTATGTACTTCTCTCTTTTTGTACTTTGTTTCATAAATCTGTTCATGTTAATTGAGTGAGCAATTTGGAGAATTGATCTTACCAACAACATTATAGTTCCAATTTTCTAGATAATGTTAATTTAATAAATAAATGAATAATTTCTGGGGTTGGTCTAGAGAGTCACCTGAATTTCATTTAATGCTAATACTAACAAATTGATGAAAAGGTTATTATGCATATATGTAACTTAATATAGCAAGATATTTCTTTTATAGTAACTGGTTGATAAGGGATTACTAGGATCATTGGATCATAAGTCTTGAGCTGGAAGGGAGTTCAGAGGTCATTTAGAGCAGTTATAGCAAGTATCCCTAAGGGTCTCATATTAACTTGAAATACACAAATTAACATTTTCTGTACCATGTTGTATTTTTATTTATTATGTTAAACATTTCCCAATTGCATTTGAATTTGACTTAGGGTGCACTCAGGAGTTTAGGGGGCAGCCTCAAGTTTGACCCCACTGATCTAGAACATCCCTTGGTTTTACAAGGGAAGAAACTTGGGGCAGAGAGCCTAAGTAACCTGGCAGCATTTGAACCCAGATTTTCTGACTTTAAATGAACTTCTCATTTCTCTCTTGGCTGCATTACTTTGAGACTTTTCCAATTTCTCCACCATGCCCCAGGAAACTTATTATTGGGAAAACCTCCTAACCCTGCCATATCCCATTAGCCTTGATATTCCACCTCATCATCACTCTCTGTCTCTGATTGGAGGGTGGATCTATGAATGCCAAAGCCTCCATCTAAGAAGGGGGCTCAGCCCAGAACATGTCATTTCTCCCCTGGCTACACCACTTTGGAACTTCTGACTTCTTCACCAGGCCCCTGCATAGGGTACCTACCGCACTCCCACCCCTTTTTCAGCTCTCTTTTGTGCGCTATTTTCCCCTATTGGATTTGTAAGCTCTTTGAAGGCATAGATTATTGTTGTATTTTCATATTTGTATCTCTGGTCTTAACACCATGTCTGGCACATAGTAGGTGTTTAATAAATATTTATTGACTGACTAAACGAACAGCCCTGTGATGGTTGGCCTTTAAATAGTTCTATTAGGTTTATAAAGTACATTTACATATATTATTTCATTTGGTCCTCTCTCTGTTATTGCTATCCTCACTTTGCAGATGAGGAAACTAAGGTTTAGAGGGGTAAGTGACTTATCCAGAATCATACAGATGGCAACTGAGAAGAGATTAGAGCCTAGGTCATCTCAGCTCCAATTCCTCTGCTACCTTTCCAATGATGCCTAGGAATAGGTTGAATTAACTACATATGTATTTTTTATGCTTGAAAGGTATGAATGCAAATATAATATAGACTAACTTCTTTTTTTGTTGTTTTTAGTTTTTAAAATTTATTTATTTTTATTTATTTGTTTTTAGTTTTCAACATTCACTTTTATAAGATTTTGAGTTCTAAATTTTCTTGCCCTCTTTTCACTCTCCCCTCCCAAAGATGACATCAATCTGATATAGGCTATACGTGTACAATCATATTAAACATATTTCCACATCAGTCTTGTTGTAAAAAAGAATTAGAACCAAAGGGAAAAACCAAAAGAAAAAAAAGAGAGAGAAAATAGTCTGCTTCGATCTGCATTCAGACTCCATAGTTCTTTCTCTGGATGTGGATAGCATTTTCCATCATGAGTCTTTTGGAATTATCATAGATCTTTGTATTGCTGAGAGAAGTTAAGTCTATCAAAGTTGGTCATAGCACAATGTTGCTGTTTCTGTGTACAGTGTTCTCCTGGTTCTACTCACTTCACTCAGCATCTAGACTAAGTTCTTGGTGGACAAACCTTAAGCTTCTTCTTTAATGTGTGAATGGCTTGAACCCACAGAGGCCCCATGGGAACTAATTGGGACACTGCTTGCTTCTTGCTTTTCTCTCTTGGGCACTGCTTGCATCAGATGATGTTTTCAAACAGCCGGATCTCATTGTGGCATGCTGTATGCCATGTGGAGCACATTTTTGCTACCAATTTCCACAATTGAGGGCAGATGTTACATGTCCTTAAATTTGCCTTTAGGGAATCTTTTTACATCATTTATCAGTATGTCAATAGTATACTTTGCACCACAGAGCTGGATGTAGAAAATATTTTCTGGGGTACCTTACATTCATGAAATATGGTCAGTCCAGTGATATTTTGTTGATATTGTGATAGATTCTGTCCTGCCAATGTATATAACCAAACTCCTCATTGATTTAAGAACTAGAAGGATCTTTGAAGTCAAAGGTTTCAAAACCAATCAAATCTAATTATGACATTCATATCTTTATTTTAAACTTGACAAATATCAACAAGCATAAACATTTTCATGTATAAAGAACAAGCTGCAAATTTCCATTATGTACAGCTTATTTTTCCCTTTAAAATATAAAATAAATTCAAAATATTAATTTCAAAATTACTATTTGTTCAAAACTGCATTTCCTTCTATTCTCTTCTAAGTATTAAAAAAAAAATGCTTTCATGACCCTATTTTCTTCCTCTTTTTTGGTCATCATTATTTCTAGCTTCCCTTCCCCCCCAATTAAACAAAGCACCTCTCTTATAACAGGTAAGTATAGTCAAGCAAAGTAAATACACACATTGGACATATCTGAAAATGTTTGTCTCGTACATCTTAAGGTGGAAAACATGTTTCATCATACATCTTCTGGAGCTGTGGTTGGTCATTGAATTGATCAGAGTAGTTAAGTATTTCCAACTTGTTTTTCTTTATAAAGTTGTAGTCCTGGTTCTACTCACTTCTCCCCCCCTTCTGGACTTCCCTATTGTTATCAAGAGTACCACCATCCTCCCTGCCACTCAGGTTCACAATTTAGTGGTCATCCTCTTCTCTTCACTCTCTCTTACCCCTCATGTCTGCTCTGTTACTAAGTCCTGTCTATGTTACCCTTGTAATACCTCATTTATGCCTCCTCTCCTTAGACACTTGTCTGGTGCTGGCCCTCATTACCTCATGCCTGGACTATTATTTCCCTGCCTCAAGTCTCTCTCTATTATGTTCCATCCTCCACTAAGCTGTCAAATTAATCTTCCTAAAACACAGATCTGACTATGTCACAACCTTCCCCCCAACCCATTCAATAAACACTGGCATTTCTCTATCCTTCCAGGGTCAAATATAAAATCTTCTCTTTGTTTTTCAAAGCCTTTTATGAAGGGACTCTGGCCCCTTCCTACCTTTCTAGTCTTCTTATACACTACTGGCACCATTTGTGATCTAGTGACAATGACCTCCTTGCTATTCCATGCATTAAGATACTCATCTCCAGATTCCAGACATTTTTCCCAGATGACCCTCATGCCTGGAGTTCTCCCTGTCCTTATCTATACCTCCTGGGTTCTCTGGATTCCTTCAAGTACCAGTTAAAATTCCACTTTCTATACAAAGCTTTTCCCAACAACCCCCCCCCCCCCAGTAATGCTAGATCCTTTAAGCTGTTAATTATCTCCCATTTATCCTGTATGTAGTTTGTTTGTACATAGTTATTTTCATGTTGTTTCTCACATTAGACTGTGAACTCCTTAAGAACAAAGACTGTCTCTTTGTCTTTCTTTGTCTTCCCAGTGCTTAGCATAGTGCATGGCACATAGTAGACCCTTAATAAATATTTATTTATTAATAAAATTAAATTAAAGACTGTCTGACTTCATGTTGAATCATTTCTTATGTCTTCCCAGGTTTCTCCAAATCCGTTCCTTAAATCGTTTTTTTTTTATGGTGTAGTGATATTTTATTATTGCTAATCCATAATTTGTTCATCCATTCCCCAATTGATGGGTACCTACAACCTTAATTTTCCATTCTTTACTACAGCAAAGAATGCTACTATCAATGTTTGTTTATGAATGGGCTCTTTCTGTATTTCATCTCTTTGGGGTGTATACATAGTAGTAGTATTGCTGTGTCAAAGGATTTGAACAGTTTAATTATTTAATCAATAAACATTTCTTAAGCATTTACTACGTGCCAATTACTGGGGTAAGTGCTGGGGACACAAATAAAAACAAAATCCATTATTTCTTCTTTGATTTCTTTCTTCCAGAGTTCTTATAACTTTATGTAATATAACTTTATATAACTTATAATTTTATTTTCTAGCTCTTCTTAAAAATTCTTCTAGGTAGTCTTGTGGTTTTTGTGGCTACTTTATTTTTTTCCCTCTGTGGCTCTGTGGTAGATGTTGTGGCCTTCTTATGGGTTTGTTTTTTGAGTATTTCTAGACCTGTAATATTTCTTCAGAGTGTTTGACGTATTCTTTTTTTTTTAAACTCATATCTCCAGTTTCAGTTCCTGATTTGGGATATTGTGCTAGGGCCAGGTTCTGACCCATTTGCACTCTGGGATGGAATTGGCAGGTTCTCTTTGTGCCTGACCCTGAGTTCCCATGTCATTTTGTTACTGGCTTCCACTTCCCCTGTTGTGTCTGAACTCATAGTGAGGTTCCCTGGAATATCTGGGGTTGAGGTGCCTCCTCAAGCCTCCCTTCTCTCAGAGCATCTGAGGTTACAGTACAGTGGACTTCTGAGCCGCTACTTCCTGGCTTTGTCAGAGCAGTTAATAGGCTCCAAGTTTCTGCCTACCCTGGAGCTTCTTGCCTGAGTATCCGGGCTTTTTGCCTATGGGGATAGAGCACTTTACACACCCCTCTGCTGTCACTGATCTGTGTTGGCAGCTTGTACTTGCTCTGGCTTTCCTGGTGGGACTCTTTCCCCAGTGATATTGCTTTACCGCTATCCTTTCATGCAATCTCGAGCTGGATGAAGATACTACAGTTTTTCTTTGTGTTTATCAACCGCTATTCAGTCTGGTTAGTTCTTTTTTATATCTTTGCTGAATGTTTGAGAATATGGCACCTCTATGACTTTGTAGAGCCTCTTAACCTATGAGTCTTCAACCAAGAGATTTTAAAGATGCAGCTCTGCCTCCTCCTCCTCCTCACTTCCCGTTTTGGACGGCATGGTACAGTCCATTTTTGAACCCTTCTTGTCCTCTTACTCCTTGCCACTAATAATTTCTGAAGTCCCAGAGAGCTTACTTCCCATTTATCACATCTCTTCCCTCTTTCTAGTCCCCTTCTTATTCTCCTAGCTCAGGCTCTCATTCCCTCTCACCTGAATTATTGCAATGGTCTTTTTTTTGTCTTTTTTTCATGAGTCGCCATGGCCAAAGAATTCATCACTAAATTGCCAACCAAATGTCATCAAAGAAATGTAGGAACAAAAAAGATGAGACAGCTACAGGGTGAGATAATTGATGGGCAACTGGCATGCTTTAGGTGCCAAGGAAAAGTAAGGAAGGATCCCACCCAGCATGCTGAGTGGACTCTCATGATGAAAATTATGGAATGATATGAACAAGAGTCACAAAGAATGGGAAGGGATTGACAAGCTACAAACTACATTGAGGTAATACCTACATATAGAAGAGAAAAGCTCCATTCTTGTTTTGAATTGGCCTTCTACCACTAATGGCTTTCTCTTCCACTTCTTTCCTTTCCTTCCTCCCTTCTAGTCTAACCTATACAGCATTCTCAAAGTAATCTTTCTGATGTTCACCTCTGATCATGTAACTCTTCTGCTAAAACAAAACGAATAAACCTTTAGTGGCTTTACGTGTCCTCTCAACCCCATTCCTGTCCATCTCCCACCAAAGATCCAGGTTCTTTGTTTGGACTGGCATTCAAGGCCCTCTACAACCTGTTTCCAGTCTATTTTTTGAGTCTTATTTTACACATCTCTCCTTCTTTCATACTCTACAATGTTACCAAATTAGACTATTGCCTATTCCTTGAAATCCTAGTATTTCATATTATTTTAGATATTTAAGACACTTGAGCATCTTGTACAATTCTTTTTTTTATAGATAAGGAATCTGAGGCACAGAAGGGTTAAGTTGAGTTTGCCCGATCAAGATTATAGTGGCAGTAACAGATAACCCAAACTCAGAACCACTAACTCTAAATTGTGTATTCTTTCTATGATACTACACCTTAAATAATAGGATTTAACTGGAAGAGCCCTTAGCAATCATCTTGACCAAACCATTCATTTTACAGAGGAGGAAAGTGATCCAATCTCTCTCCCCTCCCCCCATCCCAAAGCCCTCAAAAATACCATCTGTCCTGGAAGGAAATGGGTCTTTTCCTCCACAGAAGTGGGAAGAGAACTGAGTTGAGCTAAGCTAACACCTTCGTGGTTTATGAATGAGGATCATAAAGCACCCCAAAGAGCTGCCTATATTCATAGTGATTCACTTGAAGTCAAAAGAGAAAACATCCACCAGACTAAAGAGGAGTATGTTGTAAGAAACCAGAACTGGTCTGGGCATACCAAGTGCATCAGGAAACATCTTTCACTGCCCTGCCTCCATTCTTTTGTTCACATTATTTGATAGTGAAACATCCTTCCTTAAGTCCCTTTAAAGATGAACCCTCAGGCCTTATCAAGACATGTAAGACACTTGATTTCCCCCCCCCCTTCCTAATATCTATGGAGATTATTCAGCATTTCTTAAATACACTTGTAGCAACAGCTTTTCTTACTGATAGAGCCCTAGCCATGGGTTCATACTTGGTCCAGATATAGCCCAAGGAGAACCAGTCCTCTAAAGAGAAGAGACAGACTCTTTTCTCAGTGTCTTTTTTTTGTATGTGTGAGGCAATTGGGGTTAAGTGACTTGCCCAGAGTCACACAGCTAGTCAGTGTTATGTGTCTGAAGCCAGATTTGAACTCAGGTCATCTTGACTTCAGGGCCAGTGCTCTATCCACTGTGCCATCTAGCTGCCCTCTCAGTGTCTCTTGCTCTTAATAGGGAGCCAGGAAAATCACTTGAAGTTTATATTTGGTTCATGTCTATCATCTTACCAAAAGGAAAGTACTTCACGTACAATGTAGGTCAAGTATAGGACAGGTATTTTTTTCTTGTACACAAAAGAAATGCTCATGTAAGAGTGAAGAGTGTCGATTGAACAAATCAGTCTACCCCTCTTAAAGTAATTAACAAGTTACTCTAGTTGGAATATATTTATCAGCTGAGGAAGTCTCTAGGAAAATCAATTAATCAATCAAAGGCATTAAAAATGCACTGGCATATCCTGTGTATCTTTGATAATATAGCAAGCCAATTTGGAACCTGGCATGATTTCAGTGTCTAGCAGCTTAGAGAAGAGAGCAGTTCTGTGTGGAAATAGCTAGGAAAACTCAGTTCTGCTCCCAGCATTCTCCATAAGAGGGGTTCTACCAAGAGTATACTAGAGGCCTGTGATTATCCCCCATTACACATTTAATATGATTTTAAATCATTCGTCAATTACTTGTGTCCTTTTGTGCAATAAAGTCCCTTGCAGCACTAAGTCTATGGTGATCATTCCATGAGCCAAAGCCCTATGGTACACTCAAGTTTCGTTGACAGGAACCTTAGCATGAGTTCTAGCAAAGAAATTTCTAGGAGTATGCAGGTTCTACGATAATATGTAGTGAAAAGCAATCTCCCCATTTTGCCTAAGAATTACCACTAATTGCCTTGGTAATATTAAGTTACACAAGAAAACAAAATTCAGACAACTCGAAACCAAAGGAAAATGGAAAATAAGAGCTAAAAATTATATTTCTCTTGATGTAGATACAACTGGATTTTCACTCCAGTTTGGTTATTAGCTATGGTCCAAATTAAAATCAGCTCTCCTCTGAATCAGTTTGATGAGTTAATTCCTAATGATTTCAAGGCCTTTCTCATTTGGAGAAGCCAAGAATTTGTGGTCCAGGAATTTCTTCTAGGATCAGGTCTGCTTTGTCTGCCAAACCAGAAACATTGCAGTTTTACAATCTCCATTATCTTTATTACATTCTCCTTTGGTGAAAGCAGATTCTGCTTCCTGCACTCCCACACCCCACAGGTGGTATTGAGCCAGCAATCTCCCAAATAATGATGGTAATGTGCTAGCTGGATCAGATTAGGCAAGAAGGGTATTTTTAGGTACCATGGAGAAAATGTATGAAATTGATTTTAAAAATTTATGGTTCAGCTTAATGGCTTAAGGTATACCATGCTCAAATCTTTAAACTATTTTAAGATTGTGATCCAAGCTGCCTGTTACAGTGGAAAGATTGCTGATATGGCCTAAAAAGTCCTAGGTTCAAATCTTCACTAGCTACTGACTTACATATATGATTTTGAACAAGTTACATAATTTTTCCAGGGGTCTCAGTTTTGTTTTTTTATCTATAAAATGAGAGTGTTAGACTAGATGAACTACAAGGTCTCTGCCACCCTTAAATCTATGATTGTATATATGATGACCAAAGGACTTCTGAGAGTAGATTTGCTACCTTAATTTTATATATACTTAATCTGTTCCACTGATAATGGGTATAACTTTTTTCTATATAAGTACATGTCCTTCTATACTCCTATAAGTTTCTTTTAATTATCCCATCCTTAATAAACATTCACAAAAATATTCAAGTATACAAACAAGTATTTTAAAAAGTCATATATGAAATTATAAACTCTGTTAATGTTTACTTTAAAATGCATATTAGTTTTAACAAGATAGCAATAGAATCGCAACTTTTGCTTACCAACAATTTGAGCTCTTTTTCTTCTACATATATTTTCAGGATTTTCATGTTGCTATAGCCATTTTTACATAAATGTTAGCTTATCTGTACTGATTCTGCTTTCTTTACCCTGCATTACTTCATGTGATTCCTTTCCCATATTTATTTGTATTATTAATATTTTCATTTTTATAGCATAGTATTTTTCTATTATATTCATATGCCACAGTTTGTTCTGCCATTTCCCAATCATGGAACACATGGGTAGTTTTAATTATTTTTTTTGCTTTGACTAAATCAGAGAGGTGTTTTTGTAATATAGTTCTTTTTTTTTTCTCTTTCAATATCATCCTTAGGCTATAGTTTTAGTAATGAGATCAGTGCTCAGTCAAACTTTTATTAAGCACCTACTATGTGCAAAGTACTGTGCTAACTGCTAGAGATACAAAAAGAGGCTAAAGACAGTCCTTGCCCTCAAGGAGCTTACAATCTATTGGGAGAAATAAAAAACAAACAATTATGTACAAACAAGCTATATATATATATATATGTATATGTATATGTATATGAATAGGAAGTAAATAACAGAGTGAAGATACTAGTATTAAGAGAGACTGGGGAATGTTTCCTATAGAAAGTGGGATTTTATTTGGGACTTGAAGGAAGTCAGGGAAGCCAGGAGGTAGAGATAAGGGGAGGGGCATTCCAGGTATGGAGGACAGCCAGAGAAAATTCCTGGAGTGGAAGCACGTGGGTGGCACAGTGTAGCACCAGCCCTGGAGTCAAGAGGACCAGAGTTCAAATCCGGTCTCATACTAGACACTTGACACTTACTAGCAGTGTGACCCTGGGCAAGTCACTTAACCCCAATTGCCTCGCCAAAATATATATATAAAAGAAAAAGAAAATTCCTGGAGCCAAGAAATGAAGTGTCCTGTTCATGGAACAGCAAGGAAGCCAGTGTCACTGAATTGAAGAGTATGTGATGGGGAGTAAGGTGTAAGAAACTGAAAAGGTTGGGGGGTATTGGGGAACTTAGGTTATGAAGGGCTTTGAAATCCAAACAGAGGATTTTGTATTTGAGTCTGGAGGTAATAGAGAGCCACTAGGGTTTACTGAGTAGGGGAGTGACATGGTTGGACCTGAGCTTTAGGAAAATCACTTGAGACAGGCAGACCCACTAGCAGGCTATTTAAGTAGTCCAGGCATGAAATGATGAGAGATTACACAAGGGCGATGGCAAGATCATAGTAGAGAAGGTGTATTGCAAAGGTGAAATCAACACACTTTGGCAACAGATTGGATATTGGGGGTGAAAGATAATGAGGAGTCAAGGATGACACCTAGGTTTCAATACTGGGAAATGGGAGGATAGTGGTGCTCTCTATAGTAGTAGGGAAGTTATGGGGGAAGGAGATTTTGAGAGGAAAGATAATGAGTTCCATTTTGGACATGTTAAGTTTAAGATGTCTGAAAGGCAATTGGAGACAGAGACTGGAAGCCAGCAGAGTTTAGGGTGAGATAGCTAGATATGAGAGTTATCCACATAGAGATGATAATTGGGGGCAGCTAGGTGGTGCAGTAGATAGAGCACCAGTCTGAGAATCAGGAGGACCTGCGTTCAAATCCAGCCTCAGACACTTGACACTTACTAGCTGTATGACCTTTGGAAAGAGAGAGAGACAGAGAGAGAGAGAGAGATAATAATTAAATCCGTGGGGACTATGGGCCACAAAATTCCAATCTGCAATAAAATTCAGCCAAGACAGAGCTCTGATCAATTTATTAGGGAGATCAGTGGTCCTTAAGCAATTGGAACCAAGAACCAAGACCTTCCTCTTAGCCAAGGATTCTGATGATTAGGGGTTAAAGGATTTTATAGACCTTAGGGAGTCCCTGAGAGGTCCCCTAGTCTTTGGATGGTTCCTTCAGAAGTGTGGAAACACTTATGATTGACTTATCTTCGGAAGTAGCGGAGCTCTCATGATTGACCAAGGGCAATATCCCTCAATTACAACCACCTTGTCAGACGGCCTTTCACAGCTCATCAGCAACAGGCCTTCAACTGCAGGTCCATCAACTGCAGGTCCATCAACAGCCATCTCAGCAGGGGCTTTCCACAGACCATCCAACACCAGTGTTTGGCCCACAGTGTACAGTGGACCAAGAAAGTTGTGGTTTTAAATCAAAGGTCACTTAGGAGTGGTGGTTAGTGATTCATAGAGGTGAGGAGGCTTTTCCTGAGGCTTATGAACCTTATTTCAAGCAGAGTATACTTAGAAGTGTGCGTGTGGGTAGTATTAATAAATCCTTATAACAGACCTAACTAATACAGTATCAATCTACCTGATAAATCCAATAAAATTAATGTAATCATCAATACATAGTAGATTAGTCATAACTCTTATTCTAACAGCATTAGTTAACGTAACTCAGACATTTCTACTCTGCTTGGTTCACTAACATAATCACTGATACCCACTAAATCACAATGATCAGAGTAAACACTGATTAAATTGAGTCGGGGTATCAAAATTATCTTTACAGAGCTGATGGCATCGTCAAGTGAAATGGTGTAGAGGGAGAATAGAAGGTGGCCCAGGATTGAGCTCTGTGGGACCCCTATGATTAGACGGCACTACCTGGATGAGGATTCAGCAGAGGAGAAAGAGAACGAGTGGTCTAATAGGAAAAAGACCCAGGAGAGAGAGTGGTGTTATGCAGTAATTTTTGTTATTTCATTTCCATGGCCACTTCATAGGTGGGTCTCCATTAAAATGTGAAGGAGTGGATCACATGAAACAATGAATAAACAAAGGATCCAAAGTAGAGATTAAAAGAGAGAGAAACAAAAAAAGAAATAAAAGAAAAAAGAGGATTGTTGAGCATTTTTTTTAAAAATGCACAAAAGAGAGTAGAAGGACATTTGGAAATCAAGTCAACAAACAGTTATGTGGCACAATGGATAGAGCACCCACAGTCAGGAAGTCCTGAATTCAAATGCAACCTCAGATACTTCCTAATTGTGCAACCTTGAGCAAGTCATGGAATCATTATCTGCCTCAGTTTCCTCGACTGTAATATGGGGATAATAATAGCACCTACCTCACAGGGTTGTTGTGAGAATCAAATGAGATAATATTTGTAAAGCATTTAGCAGAGTTCAGGCACTATGTACTAGGCACCTTGCCAAGTCCTGGGAATGCAAATAAAATCAGACAGCTAATCCTTGTCCTCAAGGGGTTTACATTATAGTATACATTATATTGTATGGTATTGTACTATAGTATTACATTATAAAAGTAATCTAAAAAGGTAGGGGTAAGGGGGACATGAAGAAACCTGGCTAGGGGACATAGTGGAAAGTCAGGAGGATATCCTGGAGAGGAACAAGGACATGCTTGGTCTGGATATCGTCCTTCAAATGGAGGTTCCAAGAGGAACCAGCTAATCAGAGGGAGAGGCCATGGGGGAAGAGGATTTTTCCAGTGTGAAAAATAGTCCCAGTGTAGAGGGAGCTCCCAGGGTGAAGAGGTTTCCATGGCATGGAAGAGAAAGTCTGCAGAGTCAGGAGGGAAGCTTGGAGGAGAATGAAGGAAACAGACAAGTGATAACTTTGAAAATCACATGTTGACTTTATTATATACGTCTAAAAAGAAGCAAGCTGTATGGAATAGAGATTTGTGGTTCCACATAGAAATCTTTTTCTGTTCTGTTTTGAATAAGGAAATGTCTTCTCTGTTGGTGTTTATTAAATTCAGAAAAAAATTTTCAGAAAAGAGGGAGTAACAAATCTAAGTATAGAATTAGTAGGAGATGTATGAGAGAAATTATGTAAAATGTGCATTAGAAATGTTTGCTATTATTTTAAGAGACAGTGAGAAGAGCACCAGGTTTGGACTCAGAAGGGCTATATTTGAGTCTGATCCCTGATGCTTAGTGTGACCTTGGGAAGGAAGCCCTTTTAACCTCAGTTTCTTCATTTGTAAAATGGGGATACTACATGCATACCTTACAAGGTTATTATTATGAAGTGTTTTGTAAAGTATAAAGTACTATATAAGTATGTTTATTGTTATCAGCTAGTCAACAAGTGTTTGTTAACTGTCTCCTATGTGCCACATACTGTGCTAAGAGCTGGAGATACAAAGGAAGGAAAAAAAAACAGCCCTTGCTGCAGGGAGTTTGCATTTAATGAAGGAAAACAACATGTAAATACTATTTACACACAAGATGTGTACGAGGTAAATTGGAAGTAATCTCAGACAACAGTGGGGGTGATGGGAGGAGAAAGGTACAAGTCTTACAAAAGGTAGGATTTGAACCTAGTCCTAAAGAAAGCCATAAGATGGGAGATGTAGAAGAAGGGCATTCCAGGTTTGAGGGATAGCCAGTGAAACGGCATGGAGCTGGAAGACATCTATAGGGTGTCATATGTGCAGGCCAGTGTCACTGGATCATAGAATACATAGAGGAGAGAAAAGTGCACAAAGACTGGAAAGGTAGGGTTGGGCCAGATTGTGAAGGGCTGTAAAAGCCAGAAAGAGGATTTTATATTTGATTGTGCGGGCAATGAGGAGGGGGGTGGGCAGGAGGCCACTGGAGTTGATAGAATAGAGAGAGGACATGGTCAGTTCTTTGCTTTATGAGGCTGTGGCGGAGGATAGAAGGGGACTTATGTAAGAGATGTTGTGGAAGTAGAAACAACAAGACTTGGCAAATGATTGGGTGTGTGGAGTGAGTTCAAGAGAGGAGTGCCATGGGAAGTTTGAAGAAGCATGGAAAGGTTTGGAAGAGCTTTTGTGGTGAGTTGTGAATGGATTAGGGAGTTATTTATGGATTGCCTTTCTACAGTGAGTATCTAGTTAAGATAATGTAGCATGATTTTGTAGTGGACCCCACCAACACAGAGGGGTGTGTGTGTGTGTGTGTGTGTGTGTGTGTGTGTGT
>NW_020954625.1:6036434-6110951 GCF_900497805.2 Vombatus ursinus | reverse complement strand
GTGTGTGTGTGTGTGTGTGTGTGTGTGTGTGTGTGTATGTGAAGAATTTCTTCCAGATTTATTCAGCAGCATATATAGAAGCAAAGGCAGCAGATGGTGGGAGCATTTCAAGGTGGAGGCTTATTTTGCCTCCACTTTAGTTTCCTGCCTGCCCTTGAAGGTAGGACTCTAAATTTTGGAGTCAGAGCATGGAGATTCAAAGTTTATCTCTGCCGCTTTTTGCCTGCATGTGTTACTTCATCTCTTCATTTCCTCATCTGTAAAATGAGGGAGTTGGTCCAGCTGACCTCCAAATCTATGATCCTAAGAAACGTAAATGTTTTTGTAAGTAGCAATGTATAACTGCCTGCTGTGTGTGGGGTCTGTCATAATACACTCTCAAAACAAGATAAATTCTTCCATTTCCTTTTCCAGGAATCACTTACAGTGAAATGTAAAAGGTGAAAAGAACTAGGTCCTTAGGTGCAGCTTTTTGACTGAGTCCAAGTTTTACAGAAAAATATCCTTTTATGAAAGGGATTTGTTCTGTGAAGTTTGGATTCAGTCAAAGGGACTCACTTGAGGACCTAGAGGGCCCCATGTGGCCTTGAGGCTGCAGGTTCCCCACCCCTAGAATAGACCATGACTTCATTTGTATTTGAGAGCATAAGATGAGTTTTTTAAACCAAGGTTTTACAACCTATAATTGATTTTAAGATGAAGAAATGGGCACAAACCAAAGAGACTGAGGACAGAGAAATAACACAAAATTAACTGCTAGCTTTACTAGGAAAACTATAATATTGTTCTAGTCACGTTAAAAAAAGAAAGTACTTTTCTCTTACTTCCTGGGTGACAAGATAAGAGAAAATCAACAATGGTGTTACTCACTATACCTTTGACCTCAAAGACATACTTGCCACTTCATTTGGAATGTTGGGTTGTCTTCTAGGCCTTCATCATCATCATCATAGTTTAGAGCTAGAATGACCTTAAAGAACATCATAAAGGGTAGCTAGGTGGCAAAATGGATAGAGCATTGGCCCTGAAAGTCAGTAGGACCTGAGTTCAAATCCGGCCTCAGACCAAACACTTGACACTTACTAGCTGTGTGACCCTGGGCAAGTCACTTAACTCCAATTGTCTAAAACAAACAAACAAACAAACAAAACCAAAGAACATCATGTCCAACCTCATTGATTTTACAGATGAAGAAACTGGCCCAGAAAGTTGTTTCTGCTTCCACAACACTCCTCCTCTTTTGTCTCCTTCTCTTCATTCACATATCCACTACCCTTATCCAGTCCCTCACTATCTTTTGACCAGACTATTGTAATATCTTCCTCTTTAATTCCTCTGCCTCATATCTATCTCCACCCTAATCCATTCTTCACACTGGTGCCAAAGCAGTTTTCCTAAAAAGCACACTTCTGATCAGGTAACCCCACTCCAAGAAAACTCCAATAGTTCCCAATTACCTCCAGGAACAAATATGAACTCTTTTATCTGGCATTTAATGCCCTTCACAATCTGGCCCTCTCCCTAAACTCTTGATTCAGTCATAACCGCCCTATTTGCTCTTCTGCTTTTATACTTGCTATCCCCTATGACTGAGAAGCATTTTCTTCTTAGAATCCCTGGTTGGTTTCCTTCAAGTCTCTACTTAAGTATGACTTTCTATGTAAAGCCTTCCCCAATTCCCTCAGTGGCTGGTGCCTTCCTTAAGACTACTTTGTATTTATTTTTGTATCTATTCTCAGGATACTTAGATACATATATTGTCTGACAGTCTGTGAGACTCCACATAGACTCCACAATGGTTTTCTGGAGATAGCCGAACTCTCTCAGCCTAGGGCTGGACCTGACAAAGAAGAGTCTTTCAAGAACTAATTGGTATTATTTACCAGCACACTGGGGGTGGAGGGCTGGGGGGTTGATTCTTAAATGAACTGCATGAGGGACTGTACTACCTGGATTCTATATTGGTCCCTATGTCCAAGGAGCAGTGCACAGTCCCTCTCTTAACAACACTGTGCTTGGGAAATGTGGTGCACTACTCATCTGCCAGACATTTGAGGAGGAATCCAACCCTGAAGATCTTGGCTGACGACTTGCCTGAGCTGTTTCTAGTAAGGTGAATCGGCAAATTTCCCTGTTGTTATGCCAAATACAGGAACAAAGTTTTCGTCAGAGAAATGCTGCTTGCCTTGTCCCAGGTATCTAGTAGCATCACATCCCTCAGGTTCGTGTCATCCTGTGTGAAATCTGTGATCTAGTGACAATGAACTGACCTGCTATTATGACACTCCAATATTGGACATCAGGATTGGAGACTGCTAGGTTGCACTGCTGATTCCTTTCCACAGGGTTTTCTCTACTATGCCACAGAAACCTCTTCACCCCGAAAGTTCACTTGACCCCTGCATCACTTCTCACCTTGGAAGTACTCTCCATCCCCATGCCCTGATTCTTGTACATATATTTGGTTGGCTGGTTTCTCCCAGAACCTTCCATTTAAAGGGGAGGCTCAGGTCAATGATACCTTCCTTTTTCTCCAGGCTGTACTGCTAACTCATATCCTTAGGACTTTCTCTATCCTGCTCTAGAGTGAAATACCTTTCACTCCCTCTTTTCAGCTCCCTGCTGTATGTTGTTTTCCTCCATTAGAATGTCTGCTCCTTTAGGACAGGGACTGTCTTTCTGCTTGGACTCATATTCCCAATGTTTAGCATTGTGCCTGGTCCATAGAAAATGCTTAATGAATTCTTGACTGCCTGCCTACCCAATTGTCTCCCTATTTAGAATGTAAGTTCCTTGAGGGCAGATTCTATTTCACTTTTGTTTTTTATGTTCTTGGAACATAGCAGGCAATTAATAAATGTTCATCACTTGATACCGAAGAAGCTGTTATTCCCTCCTTTTACAGATAAGAAAACTGCCCATAGTCACTTAGCTTTTGAGTGTTCACAGTGAGATCTGAATTCTGATCTTTCTGACTCCAGGTCAGGAAAGAGTAGAGCCAAGATTCATGTTTAGGTCCTCTGGCTTCAAATCCAGAACTTCCATTATACTGGCTTTTGCCTTTGATATAGCCTTCCAATAAATATTTATTGCATGTCTATGATATGTAATACACTCTGCTGGGAGAGATTCCTGGGCAAATCAAACATGGTTCTGGGCCTTCAAGTCAAGATTTTTACAATCTAACAAAGGGAAATAAGATGTACACATGTAACATTATAAAAATTAAAATGTGTACAAGAAGCAGCTAGGCAGCTCAGTGGATAGAGTGCTGGGGCCTGGAGTCAGGAAGACCTGAGTTCAAATCTGGCCTCAGACACTTACTGACTGTATGACCTTGGGCAAGTTACTTAACCCTGTTTGCCTAATTTCTTCATCTATAAAATGAACTGGAGAAGGAAATGGCAAACTACCCAGTATCTCTGCCAAGAAAACCCCAAATGGAATCACGAAGAGTCAGACACAACTGAAATGACTGAAGAAGAACAAGAAACAGCATAAGAATATATATTAAAAACTACACCAGTAAGGCAGGTAGGTAGCACAGTGGATAAAGCACCAGCCCTGGAGTCAAGAGGACCTGAGTTCAAATGTGCCCTCAGACACTTGACACTTACTAGCTGTGTGACCTTGGGCAAGTCACTTAACCCCAATTGCCTTGCCAAAAAACAAACAAACAAAAAAAAAAACCTACACCACCACTAACAACAATAATGGGTAGCATTTATATAGTGTCTTAGGGTTTTCACCTTGCTATACAAGTTAACTTATTTGATCCTCACAACAACTCTATGAGGTTGGTGCTATTATTATCTCCTTTTTACAGATGAGGAAAAGGAGGCTGTGAATGATTCAGTGGTTTGCCTAGGGGTCACGTAGCTAGCTAACCACTGAAACAGGGTTAAAGTTCAAATCTTCCTGAGTCCAATCCTCTTACTCACCAAACCCAAAAAAAGAAATATGACAATGAATGTTGTATAGTTATAATGACCAATCTGGGCTTTGGAGAACAAGTGAGAAAATGTGTTTTCCTTTCTTTTTTTTTTTAAAAAAAGGCAGGAGACCAAGACCATGGGATATTTTATATGATACCAGACACAGTTGATGGTTTGGTGGGCTGATCTCTTATTAACCCACTCTGTTTACAAGTGAGGTTCACTTGATAATGGAGAGAAGACATATTTGGAAATTAATATGATTTAAAACCAAAAGGCATAGATAAAAGTTTTTTTTTAAGTTACTTGAATTTAGAATAAGGAGAGAATTGAGTTTCAATCTCCTCTTCAATATTCATTAACTGTGTGACCCTGAGCAAGTCACTTAACCTCTTTGAGCCTCAGTTTCTTTTTGTGTCAAATGAGAACAATAATATCTATAGAATATACCTGCCTTGAGGATCAGATAAGAAATTGTGTATAGAGTGATGTGAAACTTTAAGTAATCTAGAAATATGCTGTTATTATGATAAGTGATTTCCAGGGAAAGGATTCAGGAAAAGTTTCCTGAAATAGAACACTTGATCCAGACCTTGAAGGAGGCTGAAGAAACACAGCAGAAAAAGAAGCCTCCCCTCCCTCCCCTCCCCCACCCTCAGCCTAGAAACCTTTGCACTGAGGCACAGAAGGGAGATGTGAAATTTGTTGATAGGAAAGATAAAATAATCCAGTTTGGGTAGAGTATGTAAATATAATCCAGTTTGCGTAGAGTATGTAAAGATGAAGATGAATCCATGAGAGAAGGCTCCTCAGTCTGGTCCTTAATCAGCTGACACTTTGAGCCACTGAAGGTTTGTGAGTATTTAGCATGATAGGATTATATTTTTGTGCTCAGAAGACCAGTCTCCCTTTAGTGTGTTTAGTGTGTTTGGATAAATGGGAGATCGGGAGATCTGTTAGGAGACAATTGCTGTCAGTCCAAGCAAAGGTTAATGGGGTAGTTGCAGTAGAAATGGTATTGAGAGGACAGATACATGTATCACTATACTTATCAGGCAGGCAGCTAGGTGGTGCAGTGGATAGTGCTGGGCCTGGAGTCAGGAATATCTATCTGAGTTCAAATACAGCCTTAGACACTTACTGGCTATGTGACCTGGGCAAGTCACTTAACCCTATTTACCTCCATTTCCTCATCTGTGAAATGAGTTGGAGAAGGAATGGCAAACTACTCCAGGATCTTTGCCAAGAAAATCCCAAATGGAGTAAAGAAGAGTCAGACACAAGTGAACAACAACAACAACTTATTAGAATCGGCGTAGTGTAATATAGAGAGATCCCCTACGGATGTTTGTGTGCGTAGCCCTGTGTGTCGTGAGCTATTATTAAAAAGCTGATTCACTGTTTAGATTGTCTAAACTTAAGGTAGGTACATTGATGGTAGATAGGTTACCTGCCTAGAATCGATATCAATCAGTCATAAGAGATAAGTTCTTCATCAATTTTAATTTTGAAGATACTGGAGAATATAAATATATTAAATATTAACCATGAAGAGCCAGATTTGGAAAAAACACCAAAGAAAGAATGGTTTTAAATGATAGGTTCTTGCGTTCTTTTTCGTTTGTTTTGGTTGGCAGTCATAATCCTAGGCACCTACTGTAGTATTGATGATTATAATCATTGTTGCCTCTTTACCTGGTAACAGAAACATTCATTTAGTCAAGGGTGCCAAAAATGCAGACAGGAGATCTGCCAATGCTGAGAGGGATGAAGGAGAAGGGATTTCCTTTTGTGGGATGTTTTCCTTTTGAAATCCAGTCCCAGTTCTTTGAAATTGATTAACCCATTATCTCTGATAACAAGATACAGGGGATTTGCCATTTTCAAACCTGAAGCAGTGTCAAAGAATGTTGAGGAAATTCTGTTTAGCATTGTCAAGGATGTTGGACTTAAAATTAAGGGTTCTGTGAAGAACTAGCTCTATCCACTTGTTTGAGGCAACTATTTCATCAGTTATGCCCTGAACATTAACTTGAAAAGAAAAGGTCCTCAGACACAAGTGTCACTTGTTTAGTCTGTGTGGCTATAGAATCACAGATTCATAGACTAATAGAATCATAGGATTTAGAAGTTACCTAAAGAGGTCCCTTCATTTTATAGAGAAAAGGATTCTGGCGTTTTTTAGGGTCAGAATGGGTTAAAAGTCAGAGCATAATTTCTTTTCTTTTTTAAAAAATATACTTCAATTTACACTCAGAGCTCCTCAGTTCTCTTTCTGGAGGTGGGTAGCATATTTTATCGTGGGTCCTTTAGAATTGTCTTGAATCATTGTCTTGATCAGAATAGCTAAGTGTTCCATAGTTGATCACTGTACAATATTGCTATTACTGTGTACAATGCTCCCCTGGTATTGCTCATTTCACTTTGTATCAGTTCATACAAGTCTTTCCAGGTTTTTCTGAAATCATCCTGCTGAGCATAATTTCTAAACAGTGACGTTGTGAGGGGAAAAAAAGACAATATTTACAAAATGCCCTGCTAACTTTAAAGCATTATATAAATGCTAGCTATTATTATCACAAGGAATTGAGGTTTAGAGAGGGCTAAATGATTTGTTTGAGGTCATACAAGTAAAAGTAACAGAGCCAGGATTTGAACCTGTGTGTTTAATTCCTCTGCATAGCTCTCTCCTTACTGTTCCACATAACAGATCTACCTGCTCTCCCCTATACCTGCTGTCTTCCTCAGGCATGTGCAGAAGTCCTAAAGGGGTAACTGTGCTTGTCAGCCACATCGATAGGAAGACATGGAGCAGAACACATAACATCTGGAATCCAACTGGCCCTTGGGGAAAGGGTGGAGGGAATGGAGACTGCCAGAGAGAGGTCCTAGGGGAGGAGTTGACTAGAGAGAGAAACAAAAAGACAGGAGAAAAGAGAAATTGGACTACAATGTGCAGGCACCTAGACAAAGCTGCACTTATACTTGAAAGGTGGTACAAACCTATTGTCCACAAATACAGGACAATAAAACATGCCCACTTATGGTCATATGTGTTAGCTTGTTCCTTGTTTCCATTGAGGTCTTCTGTTGTGAGATTTTTGGGGAAGTTTTTATTACATCTCACAAGTAATGAAGGAAACTCTTCTTTCCTGGTATTTGACACCAGAATTAAGTTGTACCTATATTCTGAGGGTTTGAGCTTAATTAGGTTGAGATCTAATTTTCAAAGAATACTATATTTCAAAGTTTATGGCTGCCAAAAGCTTAGTATTGGAAATCCTTCAGGCAAGGATTACCCTTAGTATAAAAATCATGCTCTTAGTTTGATCCTCACACATGCTGGCCCTAAAATATTGGATTCCTCTTTATTCCCTCATTTCATATTGATCTGTCCTGCCTCCATACCATTGTGGGTGCCATCTTCTATCACTGGAACAGACACCCATTTTTGTCTATTGGCATCTTTCCCCACCTTCAAGACACAGTTCAGGATTTGGATTGTATCAGGCTGAAAGCTCTTTGCAGATTGGGACTGTGATTCCCAGCACCTCATTCATTCTGTGTTGCAACCTGAGCACATCTGCCCTAGACTTCTCTCTCCATTGTCCTCTGTTTGATATTCATTTTCATTTTTTTGGTGATTATACCATTTCAGGGCTTGCAGTTCTACAACACTAGTATGATATGAATATTCAAAAGACAGGCCTTTGTTTCCAGAAGTGTGGGGTCATTAAAGGAACTTCTACAATTTCCTGAAGGCCACCCAGTCTTCTCTCTACCCACTACTTTCCCTGTTTACCTTCTCCTGGGCCTCACTTGTTCATTTATCACTTTTCCAGTTATACACACTCATGGGCAAACTCTGGAGCACATGGAACAGGAATAAAAGGTGTCATCTGGGAAATGTGTGATAGGATGGGAAGGTGGGTGAAAGTGAGCAACAACAGATGGGACATTATGTAATGTCAAGAGAAGGTAAGGGATGGCCTCCAGCATGTTGGATGGAACCCCGCGACAAATGATGGCAGGACATGGACAATAGTGGCACAGAATGGGTACATGGCAATGTTTTTTTTTTCTTTTCTCATTTTGTATTTAAGTGTAAAATAAAAAATTTACACCAAAAAAAGAGTGACATAGAATGAGTAGGTGTGGCTGGTTTGTGATCTTGATCATTGGAGGGAAAATTCCAGGTTGATGAGATCACAGAATCCATTTGAGTATTTTTCAAACTTGTGCTCTATAACTCAGTAGGTTCATAATACATGTTTGTTGAATTGAATTGACTCTGAATTTTCCTTCCACTGATGCTCTCCTCTTGCTCCCTCTGCCAGGCTCTCTACTTCTTAGAATCTGTCTGTTTAATTTAGGGTTGTTGACTGGCTGAATAAGTAACAGACACGAGATTTGAATCCAGGCCTTCCTGTGTCCAAGTGTAGCAATGTATCCACTCTCCCTGGCTGCAGGGTAACCCTAATCTTAACACTCAAACTGGAATTATTGTCATTAAATCTTGTCTTACTTCTGGGTTATGGATGCTGGGGACCATGATTTATCTTTTAGAAATCACAAGACTAATGCCCAGAGAGGTATATCACTTAATCAAATCCATTAGCAGAGTTGGATTCCTAGACTAGTTGTGGCTTCACTGAACCAAGTTGCCTCACCCCCAGTCAAGAAATTGAACTGGGTTTCTACATTTTCTGATTTTTTGAATAGTGTGGTCTGATAATTACCTTTGGGATGAAATTGTCACCTTTTCATTGAACTGAGACTATTAAATCACTAGGTAGAAGACTTTGAACAAAATGGCTTTAACCATCAGCCACTACCAATCTATTCTGTGTTTAAACATGTACAACTCTGAGGTTCAGACTCACCTGGGCCTTTGGAACTAATTATCTTCCCTGGTCACTTTTTATAAAATCTCCCATCTAGCAACAATAAATTTATTTAACAGCGGCTTTATTTATTAACTCATTTTGCAGAACAGTGCACCCAGATCTATAGTGTTATTTTCCATCATCATAAGTGCCCAGCATAGTGAAAATATTATGGACTCGTGTTTTCAGCTTTGTTTTTTTGAGTTATTTTAAACTAGCTCTTTGATTCCTGATCTGGCTTTTAGGGGGAAAAAAGAACCATTTGAATAATAGTGCAGGTATGACTATAATCAATATACTTCACTGTTCAGTGATGTTTTATTTAACATGGCAACAACCTAAGAATAATTTGTGGGATGTTTTAGAAATAAATTTAGTTATCATAGAAACTTTTCTGTAGCTTAAAAATAAAACATCTATGTCAGATTTTTTTTTTTTATTGTCCCATTCCAGAAAGAAAAGCTTCAGTCCTCCTTAAAGATATTTCCAGCTTAGGTTGTCAGGATTTGAATCGGTCTTAGAATTTATCAATTTCGTTACGTGTTTTAGTGAGGCAGGAGACCTCAATCCCCCATCCCCATTATCAAAAATGGCTTTTCTTGAACGATTTATTTTTGGATGTGTGGGGTAGGGTAGTGACTGAGAGTTTAAATGAAGTAGTGGTACAGATAGGTTAGGAGGCTGGCTAGGAGATTGGTCAGTATGCCCTACTTAGAATTTTGACTAAGAAAATGATTTGTAATTTGATAGAGCAGGGGAAGGGACCTTTGAGATTATTTAGTCCAACCCACTCGTTTAGAGAGAAGCCCAGTGAGGGGTAGTGACAAGCTCAAGGTTACCCAGGTAAGAAGTTGCAGAGACAGGATTTGAAACCAGCTTCTGACTCCAAGTTCAAGGCGGGGCTTGTAATCAAAATCCAGACAGCCTGATGGGCTCAGATAAGGTAGGGGCAGAAAGTGAAAAGTCTTTTCCTATGCTTCCGGGACTAACCCTCTTCGGATGCGTTATCTATACTGCTGTTGGTTTGGGCAGGCTGTCCAGCATACCCAGTGGGTCTCTTCCTTCGGCCAGAGGAGACGGGGGAGGTGTGTGGGGACTGGGCGTCTGTACCAGGGACCCAAGGTGGGGAATGTGAGGGAGAAGTATGGGAAGCAAAGTCGGGGGTCCCTTCAGCGGTCAGAGGATTGCGGTGGGACGGCTCTCGTTAAACGCTGGGTACTTGGCCGCCCAGCTAGGTGGGCTGTGGAGATGGCACCTGCAAGCCGTGGCAGCTGCTGTGTGGCGGACCGGCTTCTCTGCACCGCAGTGGGAATAAATGTTCAGGGACCCCTGCCCAGATCGGGGGAGGCTTTTGATGGGAAGAAGCCAAAGATCTGGCTTTTGTACGGAAGCTCGGCGTCTGAGCCTAAGGCTTGGGGGAGAGGGGTGGTGGTGGAAAGGACCTGGGGGGGGGGGGCGGCGCAGAGAGATTGGTGGGGTTGCTTTTGAAAAGAAAAGGTCAGCCCAAGTGCCTGCAGAGACTGAAGGAAAGGTTTTCCCTCGGTCCTTCCGCACGGCTAGGAAGGAAGTGCGTTGTAGGAAGCTTCCCTTCCCTCTCTATGTCATTGCTGCCATTATCATTTTAATCTGCTCTCACTCACCCGGAGACGTTTATTGACAGAAATCAAACGGCTCGGTGTGCGTTAGTGTGAGGGGCCCCGCTCCTGCTGCTGCAAAGGTGTGGTTAGCGGAGGAAGGAGCCCGGAAGCCCCACGACAGCTGAGCGAGCGGGGCTGAGCCGACGCGAGGCGAGGCGAGGCGAGGCGAGGCGAGGCGAGGCGGGCAGGCTTGTCCTCAGATAACCTCCCTCCTCCTCCTTTAAATAGAGCTAATATGGAGCCTCGCCTTATAAAGTCAAATTGCACCGTACCTCGCCGAGCCAGGGCCACCCTCAGCTCTCAGCGCCCCCTCCTCCCGCCCCAGCCCCTCAGCCTTTAACCGGGGTGACACCGGCCCGCACCCTCCGGGGGCCGCAGACCTGGCCCCGGCCCCGGGGATCCGCCGGTGACCGCCGCCCGGGGGTTGCCCGGAGCGGCGCGGCGCGGCGCGGCGGGGCGGGGTAGGGGGCTCGCGGTGCATTGTGTATGCGGGGGCCTCGGTTGGCGGCGGCGGCGGCGGCGCAGCCCAGATCCTGTGCCGCCCACTCCATGCCGCAGCTTGGGGCCGCCTGGGTCCCGCCGAGGTGGGGAAGAGTCAAGCCTGTACAGGCGGTCCTTTGTCTGAGCCGGGCTCGGCGGCGGCTGCCGGGACGGGGCCGGGCTGAGCCGAGCCGAGCCGAGCCGAGCCGAGCCGAGCCGAGCCGAGCCGAGCCCAGCCGAGCCCAGCCGAGCCCAGCCGAGCCCAGCCGAGCCCGTCCTGGAGAGCGCCCGCCGCCCGGCAGCCCGGGCGCGGCGCGGCGCGGCGCTGCCATTGGCTGCACTGCACCTCCTCTTCTGGGGCTGTTTCTACGGGAGGCATGCCGAGCGCGCTGTCGCTGTCCGCGGGGCCGGCCGGCCGGGGCTGCCTCGGGGCACTATGAGCCCGAGCCCCCCCGAGCGCTCGGCTGGACGGCCCCGCGGTGGAGGCGGCGGCTGCTGCTGCAGGAGCAGGAGCAGGCAAGATGGCTCCCTCGTGGGCTGGGCTGGGCTGGGCTGGGGAGAAGGACCCACGCGGGGCGGGGGGGGGGGGGGGGGGGGGGGGGGGGGGGGGGGCTGCCGGGCGGCGTCGGGGGGAAGACTCTGCAAGTGGAACATTTGCACCACGGTTGTTTTTTTTAAGTTCCTCCCATCAAACATGTTTGCGGCTTGAAGCAATACAAAGAGTTTTGCTGGGCATTTGTCATTAATTGGAAGGGGGCACTTTTTTCTTCCTCTCTCTAAATGAGGCTCATTATGCAATTTGATTTTTTTAGGTTATAAAGGAAAACAAGAGACCTCAGAGGGAAAAGAAGCCCAAAGTTTTAAAGGTAACCAGTTATTGATTTTATCCTAATTGTTTTTCCACCTTTATATAGTATTTTTCTTGTCACTTGGGATGAATTTGGCGCTAACTGCAAACAATAAATCTCCTGATTTTTTAATTTGCTAAATGAATTTTTAAAACCCTGAAGTACATTTTCTTGCTGTGGTACTGCCCAAGGCACACGTTTGCGTCCTTTATTTCCAGTGGTGCACTAGGCTATGTAATGGAAAGTTTATTTACCAGCACGACTAAGGAAATTCATTCTTTTGGCCACCGTGAATTGTGGTGTTTGTGTTCGGTTCCATCAATGCGGATTTCAGCTTTCCGGGAGTTATTTAAAGTAGACAGCAATGACATTGCTTTCTGAATTAAATGTCATATGAGGTATAATTTAAAGTTTTATAATAAAGACATTGTGACTTTCCTAGAAAATAGTTCCTTTACATCTTTCAATTCACCTTATTAACTACTTGATTTGTAGCAAAAGTATATTGGTTTAAGCGTGATTCTTCTCATACAATCTTTAATTTTGATAATTATTCATGGAACCGTGGGATTGTGTGGATTGCTTAAATATTTTCAGGAAAAGGGTTAATGTTTAATAGCAGCTTAATTTATTAATTGTCTATGGGGTTTGAAAGGGTTAATATAAATCGAAGGTTTTACAAGGCGTTATTAAAAGTAGATTCACGGCTATATTCTTATAAGCTAGATTCAGTATGAGCATAATTGTGCTTATTTTTAAAGGCTACAAACTACTGCAACCTGAGAATTGGCATATTGTTATAAATATGAACAGGCTGAGCAAACATCCTAAGTAATTAAAGAGACTATGCCATAACAAAATTACTAGGTTAAAAACAAAACAAAACTGTGTACTTCTAATTGTTTTGTCAGTACAATGGTTACAATGTTTCACCAGCTGGATAACATTTCAGAAGAACTGAAGTAAAAATTGACAGGTTGAACAAGACATTGTGACTGTTGCAAAAATAAGAATTGAATCTTTTTTTTGGTTTTATGAACTGTATAAAAATGATACAAAATATTCAAGACAGGGATTATTATTTTTTTGAGGGTGACTTGCAAGTAGGTCTGATCCAAGAGAAAACCCCAACTTTGAATTCTATCTATCTTTCTAATTTCCCTGATCACTTTGGGGCTTATAGGCATGTAGTGCTAGAATGTATATTCAGTCAACTTTATAAGATTATTTTTTAAAAATCATCACCTAATTCTGCTTAATTTTATTCCTATTCCCAAGACTCTAAAAGCATCAGGAGCAGTGATCCTGTGCTCACTATTTCCATCTCTGACCAAATAATCAGACCACTGACTCATCCTACTGAGGTCTGGGCCTTCTGCTTAGCTATTTGTGGTCCTGAGGGAGCTAGACTGTAATTCAGATGGTCAGTCTATTTAATGACCAAAGAAAATTACTTCTTTCCTTTCCCTCTCTTCCTTCCCTCTCCTCCTTCCCTTGTTCGCTTCTCCTCTTCCTTCCATATCAACACAGAGATATAGACATAAATATGACACAGAGAGGAGAGGGAGAGACTATTGGTTATTAAACAGATTGATGGAATGTAAAGAAAGATTAGATACAGAAGTCATTAATGATAAAGTGACCAAACTTAATGGGGAGGGAATGGAAGGTTTTAACTTGCTTTGAAAATCACCACTACCCTGTTTGCCTAGGCCAGGAGAGGATGTGTGCTAGGGCAGTTTTATGTTATCATCTTATAGTAACTAACCACATTGCTGGGCATGTGGTTGGTGTTCAGTAAATAGTTTGGTTGATAATCTATTCAGACTCTCTCTTTCTCTACATATAATATTTATATATACACATGGATGTATAAACACATGTATATATATGTGTTAGATATGTGGTTAGATATCATAAAGTGACTTTGTTTTAAATGAATAGAATTACTTCTGCATAAATTCTCTCTTGGTTTGGCTAAGTAGAGTATTGACAGTTCTTAAAGCAGATTTAGACCTTTATATTCTCCCCTCCCCCCATTAAGTAGTGTAGATTTGTCATTAAAAACACCACTTTCATGTTTAATCTTTCTTTACCCTTTCTTATACTGAATATACCCATCTCTTCATTTCACAAGGGCAGAAGTTGAGAACTTTTTTCCCTCTGCTCTAACCAAGTTGCTACATTCTTCTTCAAAAACACAAGAAATACAGAAAAAAAGATAACATAAATTACATTGGCCAAATGTGCAGCCCTTCTACAAATGAAGCTTATTCTGTTGGCTCTGTTATGCTAGTTTTATTCTTTTGGAAGAGAGTTCATTTTTATGTTGATTTCATTAGACTTCATGCATCTTGTCTCCTGAAGAGAATCTCCATAATAAACAATGTGTTTTCATTGTTTTTTGATTGTGCAGCCTTGCAGCTGTGTAAAGGGCTTTGGGCAAAGTGCTTCTTCCTAGCCCTTGGTTTTAGTAAGCAGTCATATGGGGTCTGCCACAACAAGCCATAGTCAATTCTGATGCCTCAATTTTTCAGTTGAATAATTAGTGTCTGTTAGATGAATGTATTGAAACTTCCTAAAAGGAGTTGAGGAAGTTGGTGATGCTGTTGGCGTTTAAAAATATCTTCTTTCCATTTGAGTTAAGGGTGTTTTTTTTTCCCTTAAGTCTTTTACTTTGTCCAAATGTAAGTAATTTAGTTCTTGCACATGTACTGTATAATGTATAAATTTAAGGAAATTGTGTAGTTTGGATGACTGAATCTATAATTTGAGGAACATCTTTTAAATTAGAGTTTCTAGGGCTTGGGCTTGGGGTGGGAGTGGGGAATCTTCCTTGATCCTGCTAGCCTCAGGATCAAGGGTGAGAGAATACCCAGGTTGTGGTCTAATGTATCTCATATTTTATAATTGCCTGCCTTTGCTTAGGGGCACCATGCTGAAGAGCATCCCTTAGCTTTTTGAAGTGTTCCTCTCATGCAAAGATGATCTTTAGATCTCCTCATCTCTGAGGGAAAGACCCTGTTCTTGCACACACCCTCTCACACACACCCCTCCTCTTGTTTGTCAGAAGATAGTTGGATATGTAAGAAAGAACCTCACCCAGGTATTCTTTTATGGATGCCTTTAAGTTGGAGGCATGATCAGAAACTTGCCCTGTCTGGTCCAGTTTTGACTTGAGGGCCTGGGCAGTATCTGGTTGTCTGTCAAAAGTATGCGTTGAGCTGACATCATAATATTAAGGTCTATGTTGGGACCTCCTCTATCCTCACCCCTCTTTTAAAAACAAACAAACAAAACCCTAATCTGATGTTCTGACAAGACACAAACATTTAAACATTGCAAATATCAAGGAATGAAAAAGTTTGGTTGGCTCATTGAGGAAGAAAACACCCCATTATGAGACCCTTCCCAATGTTCTCAGTTGTCACCTGTCAAAAGCATTCTAGTAACTACTAGGGGAGGTTGCATGAGAGGGTGTGGAGGACTCTTGAACTACTCATGGCCATGATTAGAAAAATAACTTCAGGTTCACGTCCTCCTACCAGAAAGTCAATAGTGTCGTTTTTATGTAGATTGTTATTAGTTCATTGAGCCTTGATTGGAATAGAGGTGAGTGTTTTTTGTGTCTGGGTGTTTGTAATGGATACGTGTTTTGTATTAACAGGCTTTGGTATGTGCTTTTTGCAAAGTATCTAGTCTATATTGCGAATTTGGACCTATTGCCTTTGCAGTTGATGCTTTCTTTTTTCATGGAAAATGCTTCTACAGTTTGAATTTACTCCAGGAGATTGGAGTTGAGAAATCTATTTCCATCACTCCCTCTCTCATGTTATTTACAAGTAAGCATGTTAGTCAAAATAGTATTGGACCAAGAATCAGGAAAGTTGGATTCTTACTGTATAGATAACCTGTTATTGTCGGCATCGGCAGGCAAGGTACTTGAGCGCTAAACCTTAGTTACTTCATCTGTAAAATGAGGGGGTTGTTCTAGGTTTTTTTTTTTAAGCCCTTTCCCACTCACTGCTATTCTGTATTATTTTGTTTTACAAAGGAAAAATACCAAGACAAGGATATGGATATAGTTAAGGTATGTTGCTTCTTCATGCTTAGAGGCAGAACTTTTTTCCCCTTCCCGGGCAGATCTGGTTTACAAAGCACAGATCTGATGTAAAAATAAAATTTCAGGATAACGATCCTACACCTGCCAAAAAAAACTAAAACAAAACCCTTGGGTAACCCTTCAGAAATCTTACAGATAAAGATCTAGCAAAGAAAAAAATTCACCTCTTGATCTTTCTGCTAGATTCTGTATGAATAATCATCATCACAGTTCCCTTCACTGATGGAGATGCTGAAAGAAAAGGATCCAGGGAGTCACCACATTTCACTCTGCAATAATATACCATGCTAAATGAATATCATGCTATTCTCCATGTCCTTTGTGACTGCTGTTCTTAATAGGGGGATTGAGCTGTAGACAGTTCTGAAGTTGAAATGGAAAGAGAATTTTTTTGATTAGTTTAGCCTAAGTTATTGGCAAGTCTGAGACAATGATGCTGCTTGTGGGGTTTTTCCGAATCCTATAGTTAATGTTACTATATTGTGATTGAAAGACAACAGTTGGCTGAAGTTGTTCCTCCCATTTCTTAGGGTAGCCTTGTTGTGGATATCCTAGACGGGCTTCCTAGGTACGCCAGCTGCCTCTATTAACTTTGGTTATAATGTCACCTTATGTGACCTCTAGCACCATTCTTAGTTTCAAAGATCCAGAAATTAACAAACATTGCTTTAAAAAAAAGAAAAAAGCTGTTAACTTATCTGAAAGCTTCTTAATAAACTTAGATTGATTTGACCCTTGACCATTTCCAGGTTGTAATTGATGTTAGCAGGGGGAGGCTTGTGAGGCACAACTGATATTTGTGATTTGGGTCTTTGGTTTGTTTATTTTGTTTTGTATAAGATGACAGCAAATCTTTAGGGTTTCAAATTGCTCCAAACAGGGTTATTCAGAAGGAGGAAGATAGTAACTTCTGCTATTAAAGCTTACCAAAGACTACCTCTGTTTTCGTTTTTAAACTTCTTGTAAACACTAAGTCCTTTTTTATGTAAAAAAAAAAAGAATTAAGTACACATTTGAGTCACTTTTTAAAAAATTGCTTTATAAAGTGCTGTTGTGTAAATAAGATACCTTGGTCTTTTATATTTAAAGTGTGGCATCAAATGAACTAAATCTGACATAGAGTAGAGAGAGGTCCGCATCCCAGTTCCTATACCATTCATTGCAAGTTCTTAAATAAACTCTTGAACATTTATTCCTTTTTAATAGTATCTTATGCATATTATCAGATCATATATTTAGAAAGAGAGCCTGTGACTTTTGTACCAAGCTTGCAATATTTGTATGTATGTATGTATGTATGTGTGTATGTGTGCATTTTTGATCTGGACCTGTAATTTCTTTGAGATAGGGAACTTCCATCAAGAAAACTCCCTCTATTAGTACAAATAGGCAATCGTTCAGTAACAAATAGTCTTAAAGAATTGGGGATGGCGGAGAAGTAGTACTGAGCTGTAAAGGGTCACACAACCAATATCTATGTATCAGAGGGGGTTTGATCTTAGAAATTCCCTGAATTTGAAGCTGTCCCACTCTCTACTTCTTCAGATTGCCTTTCTTTAGCTTTAAAAACAAGCATCCAAATTATAGAGATTAATTTTTAGAGATTTATATAGGCTTCCAGGTAACTAATGATAACAAATTCAACTGAAAGTAACTTTTTAACTAGCTGAAAAAATGTTTTCAGTTACTTTTTATTTCTGACATTTTACATTTAGAATAATTAACAATCTTTTTATTAATCTGGTAAGATTATGCCTATCATTATTGGTTTTTTTGAGGAGAGTGGGAGGAGAATTTATATCCCCTAAAGTTTGTTCTTTCCTTTAAAATATTGAAATTATTATCTGTTTCCTAATAATCTTGAAAAAAATGAGGAATAGTTGCCAAGTATGGGAACTTTAAACCATGAAGATATTTCATTTTTTTTTCTGAACCTCTACTTACAAAAATTTATGTATTCCAAGCTCAAACATTCTGTATTAATGCCCGAAACATATGGAAGAAAAAAATATGCATAACCTCAATGTTTTAAATATATCATGTACAGCAGTAGTGTCAAACTCAACTAGGATCCTTGTGGGATACATATTAATTTAGAAAATCACAAATTAACATTATCTATTTTGTTCTGTATTTTCTTATTTTGTTAAACATTTCCCAATTTCATTTTAATCCAGTTCCTGGGCTTCCAAGTTTTGCCACTGGCCAGCGAATTTGACAACTCTGGTATAGAAAAATCAGCCAGGAGCTAGAAATAAGTTTGTATAAGAATGTTTACTATATAAGAGTACATCTGAGAAAGGCTAGGAGGTAATGCTTGGTAGATTTTCCCAGTTATTGGTACTGAACTCATTATCTTTCTCAACAGAGCTGTCTTCTCTTCCTATTTGCTATTTTGTTGTTAAATTGTCATTCAGTCATTTCAGTAGTGTCTGACTCTTTGTGACCCCATTTGGGTTTTTGTTTGTTTGTTTGTTTGTTTTTGGCAAAGACCTTGAAGTGGTTTGCTTTCCTTCTTTCAGCTCATTTTACAGATGAGGAAACTGAGGCAAACAGGGTGAAGTGACTTGCCCAGGGTCACACAGCTAGTAAGTGTTTGAGGTCAGATTTAAACTCTGGAAAATGAATCTTCCTGACTCCAGGCTCTCTATCCACTGTACCACCTAGCTACCCTCAGTAAAAAAGAGGGTTAAGTGACTTGTCTAGGGTCACACAGCTAGTAAATGTCTGAGGCCAGATTTGAATTCAGGTCTTCTTGACTTCAGGCCTGATGCTCTGTCCATTTCACCACCTAGCTGCCCCAACTTCCCTATTACCGTCAAGAATATAGTACTACCATCTTCCTAGTTACCCAGGCTCCCAAGCTAAGGGTTATTTTTGACTCCTTACTCTCTCCCAACCCACAAATCCAGTGAGTGGTCAAGTCCTGTCATTTTTACCTCCACAATATCTCGTGTATGTTCCTCCTTTTCTCCTCATGTTGCCTCATGCCTGGACCAGGGTATTTGCAGTGTCAGAGGAGAGAAGGGGCATATACAGGAATCCTTTGAGGCAGGGAGACCAGACTGCTGGTTAGTCTTCCTGCCTCAAGCCTCTCTACTCCAACTCACACTCCGCTGAACTGTCAAATTTATCTCTCCCCAAAGTACAGGTCTCATCATATCACTCTCCTATTCCATAAACTCCAGTGGCTCTCCATTACCTCCAGGATCAAATATCAAATCCTCTAGTTGACTTTAAAAGCCCTTCATAAAATGACCCTTTCTTTTTGTTTTTCAGTCTTGTCTGATTCTGGGAGCTCATGGCCATAGCACACAGGCCCTTCTCTCCTCCGCTGTCTTTCAAAGTCTGTCCCAGTTCCCAGAACTGCTTCCTACATTTCCCACCTTTTTACACCTCACAGTCCTCCATATACTCTGTGATCTAATGACTCTGACTGTTCCTCCATGTGAGTCATTGTACATGACTGGCTGTTTTTCATACGTGACACTCCATGTCTAGACTCCATGTTTTCACTAGCTACCCCCCTCTCACCTGAAACACACTTCCTCCTCCTCCTCACTTCCCTGGTTTTTTTCAAGTCTAAGCTAATGCCCCACCTTCTGTCAGGAGCCTCTGCCAGTCCTTCCTCTTGGTGCCTTCTCTCTGCTGACCAAATCTAAGTTATCCTGTATATATCTTGTGTGCACATAGTTGTTTGCATGCTGTTTCCTTGAGAGCAGGGACCATTCTTTGCCTTTCTTTGTATCCCTAGTGCTTAGCACAGTGCCTAGAAGGTACTTAACAAGCTAGGTTGACTGAGTAAATATTATTTGCTTTTCTTCTCTTTATAATGTTATTAGATTACTGAAAAAATGAACCCTAACCACTTGAAAATACTTTTCACTTGGTGAGAGAGACGTTGTCCTGGTACATATTACAAGTTTGACTTGTGTTGCCATTCTAGGGAAACATATGTTTACACATGTATACATAATATTTTGCATGTAAATTGAGTTTGAATTTCCTCTGGTCAAAGATTTCCAAAATGCCTTGCCTGGAGGAATGCATTCTGGTATTTTTTTTTTTTTAATACTTAAATTTTCATCAAGAGAGTATTTGAGGTCTCTGAGTTTTCACATGAAAAAATAGTGATTTCCCAATTTAATTTGTCTACTTTTACTTCATCTCATTTTGTTGTTGTTGAGTTGTTTCAGTCATGTCTGACTCTTCATGACCTCATTTGAGGGTTTTTTTCTGTGTTTGTTTTGTTTTGTTTTGTTTTGGTGAGGCAGTTGGGGTTAAGTGACTTGCCCAGGGTCACACAGCTATTAAGTGTCAAGTGTCTGATAGAGGTTTTCTTAACAAAGGTACTGGAATGGTTTGCATTTCCTTCTCCATCTCTTATTACAGATGAGGAACTAAGGCAAACAGGGTTATTGACTTGCCCAGAGTCACACAGCTAGTGAGTTTCTGAGGCCGGATTTGAACTCAGGAAGATAAGTCCTCCTGACTCTTAAGTCTGGCACTATATTCAATGTATCACCTAGCTGCCCCTGTCAACTTTTTACAATGCCTTTAAAAAGCAAGGTCATTAGGTTTTGAGCTATTATTAGATTCTACAATAGATGACTATAAGCTACTTGAGACTAAGAATTGTGACTTATACATCTTTGTCCTCCCAATAATGCCTTGCACGTAGTAAGAGCTTAAGAACTATTTAGTGAACGAATAACTATCACAAGGTGAGTTTGATCATTTATGTCACTAAAACTGTCTAGAACTTACCACTATAATAGGAAATCTTCAGTCAAAATCAGATATGCTTTGATGGGTCCATGATCTATCTTCAATATGGATATTCCCTTTCTTGGTACAGTTCTTAAAGAAAAAAAAAGCTGCATATTTGTGCTAAGTATATAAAACATGGTGTATTAGCCCCCAATACTATGCTCACCTCAGCATTCTTTTTTTTAATCAAACAGAAAATCTGTTGTTTTATTATTTTCAGTTTCCTCATTTTTAAAATAAATTTATTTTTAGTTTTCTACATTCACTTCCAGAAGATTTTGAGTTCCAAATTTTCTACTCATCTCTCCCCTCCCCCCACCCCAAGACAGAATGTAAATTGATATAGGCTCAATATATACATTCATATTAAACCTATTTTCCCATTTGTCTTGTTGTAAAGAAGAATTAGACCCAATGGGAGAAACCACGAGAAAGAAGAAACAGAGAGAGAGAGAGAGAGAGAGAGAGAGAGAGAGAGAGAGAGAGAGAGAGAGAAAGAGAACAAATAATATGCTTTGATCTGCATTCAGACTCCACAGTTCTTTTTCTGGATGTGGACAGCATTTTCCATCATGAGTCTTTTGGAGTTCTCTTAGATCCTTGCATTGCTAAGAAGAGATGAGTCTATCAAAGTTAGTCATTGCACATTGTGGCTGTTACTGTGTGCAATGTGCTCCTGTGTCTGCTCACTTCACTCGGCATCAGTCCATGCAAGTCTTTCCAGGTTTTCCTGAAGTCTGCCTGCTCACCATTTCTTATAGCACAATAGTATTCCATTATATTCATATACCACAACTTGTTCAGCCATTTCCCAATGGATGAGCATCCCCTCAATTTCCAATTCTTGGACACCACAGAAAGAGCTGCTATAAATATTTTTGTCCATGTAGGTCCTTTTCCCATTTGTAAGATCTCTTCTGGATACAGACCTGGAAGTGGTATTGCTGGGTCAAAGGGTATGCACATTTTTATAGCCCTTTGGGCATAGTTCCAAATTGCTCTCCAGAATGGTTGGATCACTTCACAACTCCACCAACAATGCATTAGTGTTCCAGTTTTCCCACATCTTCTCTAATATTTATCATTTTCCTGTTTTGTTACGTTAGCCAATCTGATAGATGTAATGTGGTACCTCAGAGTTGTTTTGATTTGCATTTTCTTAATAGTGATTCAGAGTATTTTTCCATATGACTTAGATGGCTTTAATTTCTTCATCTGAAAGCTGACTCTCAGTGTTCTTTTAATTCAGTAAGGCACCGATGGGACATTGGTGTAGATGGCATGGTAGAGCCTCATTGAAATGAAGTGCAGGTGGTCTGGGTAAAGTCCTGATCTTCAATTTAATGCTGCTTTCATTTATTTGCAATCTTTCTGCTGCATTCACTGCTTCATGCTGAGCACTCAGGCTCCTTTGCTGAGTAACATACGAATATCACACAGACCTTACATTCCTAATTATGATATCTTCTTGGTGGAGGTAGCTGGATTGAAAAGATGGCTGTAGATGGGTAAACTGAAAGGTGAAAAGAATTCCCCCATCTGTAATCAAGGAGGGGCAGGATGCAGAGGAATTATTGACTCCCTCCCAGATCCAGTTCATTGAAAGTCTTGGTTGCTTGTGGCTTCAGGCAAGTCACTAGATGCAGCTGTGGCAAAAATCATTTTGTCCTTAAGGAAGGATCTTAGAAATGTAAGGATTATGTCTTGATGGGAAATCTGATAATTTAAAAAAATCCACAAAAGAATTTCAATGTTACTTCCCTTGAGTCTGCTGTGCAGATCTTCTTCCTGTCACTTGAATCAACAATAGAGACTTTCAACAGTATAATAAGAAGCTTGGTAGGGGATTTGATGGTGATTTGAATGATATCTAACTCTTATCCACAGCTTATTTAAGACACCTGATGTTTGAGAGGCAGAACTCCTTACCAAAAAATTCCTTCAGTGAATTGTGATTTCATGTTATGTCCCCTACCTTTATGGAGGCTTGTTTATGAAATCTACTGAAGCAAAATCATTCAATTTCTTTTCTTTTTCATTTCTTTAAGAATCATTGGCAAGATATAAAGAGGCATGCCTCTGTATCTTTTTGTAAAACTGTTATTTTGAGATAATATCAACTGTATCATTCATCCTCATGATGAATTCTTGCCTGAATTTAGGTCCAGGACAAATTTTGTCTTGGCACATGCATTTGTGTGCTTTCTCTTATAGGAAAATGGGAAGGGGGAAAGGCTAACATTTATAAGTTATAGCTACCTAGCTGACTAGTCTTAGTTGATCCTCATAGCAACCCTATGGTGTAGGTAGCCTACTTGTTAGAGAAATTGGAGCCAAATTTATTGTCTAGGATGATGTTTGTAATCTGCTTAGCTCTGGTACTTGCAAATGTTTATTGCCTTTACTCCATCTGGATTCTATTAGAGTTTATCCTTTAATATCCTACCTTAGGTTCTCTAAGTCATCTTGGATCTTTTAAAAAGTCTCAGCTATACATTTTAAGTGAGCAAAAAAACAAGCATTAATAGAGCTTTTAAGTGATAAGAGAAGTGATGGAGAAACCATAAATGCTGTTCTAAATATTCTATCTTATGTTGAAGTCCCCTAAAAATTCTAGAATGTTCAGAAGTTTGCTTCTTAGTTTGGTGGAATCATAGTCAACAATTTGAAGTGAGTATAGACTATTTAGAAAACATGACAGATGTTTGCTTTCCTGCCTGACCCTCCTTTGCCAGGAGGCAATTTTTTCCCACCTTATTTCTTACCCATTTCGTACCTCCAAGGAAAAATGAGAGAGGGGAATCAAGCGGGGATCCTATTTTCCAAAGAATTGTATAATATTCTAATGCTCCACCCCTTTACCTTGTTTTAAAAAAAAAAAACGTCTTCCAGAGGGATTCTGGGGAAAAATAACTCAACATGTTAGCAATCTTTGAAAAGATAGGAAAAGAATGATGGACTACCTTGTCCTAATGGGCTTCTAAAGAGTAGGAGAGAAATTTTGTGAAATGGATTAGGAAGTCAGACATGATCTCTGAGGGCTGAGGACCTGGGGTGGTAACTGAAATTGTCTGCTGTACTGCACTCCTATTAATTATGGAAGAAGAATTGGAGAGCCATGCAAGAGGGAATTATATTTTAGGTAAGAGGATGTTGTAAGACTCTTGTTGCACCTTTGCCTTTAAAATAATAATTAATTTAAAGGTCTTGAACATTGACTCAGGAATTTATGCTCTCTCATGGGTTCTAATGCTTCAGTTATTTTTAAACATCTGGAGACAATACTTTTTGTAGTGAAACTGGGAGCTTGAGCTTTTTTTTTTTCTTTTTCCAACCTCACCGTGCTAGCCTTGCATAACTGGGACATAGAGATGCAGCTACTTCTGGAAAAACACAGTAGCTGTTTTTAGTCCTAGCAACAAAAGCAACGAACATGGCCACATTGCAGCTTACTTAAATAGAATGGTTGGTGGGGCAGTCTCTTGCAGTCTCTTGATATGGATAATCTCTAGTTTATCATTGTGCATTAAGTAGCATTACCCATTAGGGACCAACCATAAGAAAAAAGAATTTGGACCTTATGAATCTGCTTTGCCCTACAGATTCCACCTGTTTAAAACAGTTAGCAACACTAGTTGACATTCTTTTCTTCTTCTTCTTCCTCTTCCTCCTCTTCCTCCTCCTCTTCTTCTCCTTCAACTTTCACCTCTGAAGTTTAGGCTTAAGTGACTTGCCCAGAGTCACACAGCTAGTGAGTGTTATGTGTCTGAGTCAAATTTGAACTCAGGTCCTCCTGACTCCAGGGCCAGTGCTCTATCAATTGCGCTGCCTAGCTGCCCCCCCCCCCCCCCAATTTTTTTTAAAGAGTTGCAAATCTCTGTAGTGCGTGAAGTAGTCATCTTTATAGTCTTAACAGTTGGAATATTTTTATTTGCTTTTTAAACAATTTCCCTGGGAAGATTCCTCTGCTTTTTGTTCTCCTTCCAGTGTCTGTAATGCTTCTCTTGTTCAGTATTATCCTCAAACACCATTAGCTGGTTCTTTATACTCTTCCAGCTCCTTAGTAAAGCTGTTCATTGACTTCATCATTAATACTGACCCTCATCGCAGTCTGCCAGAGATCCCTGCAACAAAGTATTCATGGCCATTTATCATTACCAGTTTTTTACCACAGATCAGCCAGTTTTGTACCAAGTGAATACTTTTCCCCAAGTAAATTCAAATCAGTTTTGCAAGTAAAATCCTAGGAAGCTACACATAGCCTTAATATTAATGTCCAAATGGACAACATCTGTTGAAATGTCTTCATCCCTTGGGCCTTGGGTTTTGAAAAAACCCATTAGTAGAACTGTTGTCATCTCATTTGTTAGCAAACCTCAAAATGCCTTAGGAAGAGACAACTAAAGGATATCTGGCCATATTCCAGAGAAGTTATGAATAGGGACTTTGGGGTGCGGGGAGGGGTGTCAATTTCCAGCTTGGCTATTCAGAAGAGGTTTTTGTTTGTTAGTTCATTTGTTTTTTTTAATGACATGACAAAACACCCTCTGGTGTTTCCAAACCAGAAAACGTCATTTTCTGGTGTTTTTGGTGTGTGGTTTTTTTTTTTACTGATATTAAACTCAACACATTGATTCTTGCCTTTGAGGCAAGTACAAGATTCAAAAGTGAAATCATTTCTAGCCGGACATTGACCTTTATGGAAACTACCCTCTTGTAAATCTAATTCTGGCTTTTCTCATTTTCTAGGTTCTTTATGAGTGATTGTTGGAATGTAAACTTGAGAGCAGGGATTGCTTGTTGTCTTGGTCCTTGTGTCCCCAGAGCCTACAATGAGACCTGCAAGGAGTGGACGCAATAAATTTTGAACTAAACTGAATTGAATTGGAGACTGCCTTGTGTGGTCCATCAGTAGTCAGTACTTTATCTCATTATTTCCCATTTCATGATTTCATTCTGGTTTTCCTTGTCCATTACTGAATTTCTCATGTCTTTAAAATATTTCAATCTGTAGAGGACTAGAGGCCTGACGTGAATTCACTTTTCTTTTTTTTTTTAATTGCAGGAGGATTTAGGCCTCTGATATAGTTGTCACATCTTAAACTAAAATGATTTAGATTATGAGTTTCTCATCTTTATTACCTTATTTAGTATCAGAGCGTCCTTGTTAGGGAGGCAGTTGAAAGGACCCATAGGTAATAGGGTGGGGGGAAGCACTAGACGTGGGGTCAGAAGGATCTGGATTTGAGTCTCAATTATTCTGCTTGAAAAATAAGATTGGGCAAGGCACTTTATCTTGGTCTTACTTTTCTCATCTCTAAAATGGAGATAATGATACTTGCACTTCCTACTTCACAGGAAAGTTGTAGGAATCAACTGAAATAAGGAGATGATATGTGTACATTGCTATTGTTATGCTCCTGAAGAAACCAAGACATTCAGTATCTATTGGAAGCAGTGGTAGGTAGATTTAGTTAACTTGGAATCAAGAAAATCTGGGTCCAAATCCTATCTTTGATGCTTAATTAGCAGTGTGTCCTTGGGCAAATAACTTTGCCTCAGTTTCTACATCTGTAAAATGTGGGTAAAAATATCTTTAGCGTCTCCTTCCCTAGCTTATTGTGACATTCAAGTAAAATATTACAGGATGTCATAAAAGTCATAGCACTATTTTAAACTATTAAGGTTCAATAACTTAAAACCACACTAAGATTTTTGGGGTGCCCTATATAAAGCACATCGCCAACTTGAAAACTGTGTATAAATATCCATTATTGTTATTATCATTCAGCCTATCAATGAAAAGCAGCGTAATGGAGTAGAGAGTGAGTCAACAAGTATTTATTAAATACCTACTAAGTTTCAGGCACTGTGCCAAGCTGAGGGGATACAAAGAAAAGCAAAAGATGGGTCCTGCTCTCAAGGAGTTCCCAATCCAATGGAAGAGACAGCTTGCAGACAGCTATGTACAAACAAGCTACAGACAGGATCACTTGGAGGTAAACAACAACAGAGAGAGATTTGTGTCCTTGAAATCAAGAAGATGAGAGTTCTATTCCTGAGCACATGTGCTCATTGTGTGGACCCGAGCAAATCATCTAATCTCACATCATTCCTAGGCCACTTTCAGAGACACTAAATCACAAGAGTTGTGCTGTCTGCATTTATTTCCACAGGAAAAGCTCTTTAGACCAATGAAATCATCCTTCCAGACCCCCAAATACCAAGTCTATCCATCGAAGCATTTATGCTAGGATTTAGAAGACCTGGGATCGAATCCTATTTACAGTCCTTAACAACCATTTGTGTGACCTTGCGTAAATCACCTCTCCTGAATCTGAGTATCTTTCTTTGTAAAATGAAGAGACTGGACTCAATAGCATGTAAGAGTCCTTCCTGTTCTAGGTCTTGTGGTCTCTCTAGTTCACCTAACTGTTGTCTCAGTTAATCAATCCACTAGCTGACTCTGTGCTAGTCGCTGTTCTGTTGGGAGAGACATCCATTTGACTTATTGCATGTAGGTATGTTGTATTGTTAGTACCACATATTTGTGGCATGGCTGAGTCTGCTGGCATAACTTACCTCATAATAATTGTTAACATTTATCTAATATTTTAAGAATTGCAAGATGCTTCTTTATACATTGTATCCTCACAGCAACCCTGTAAGAGGATAGGTACTATGTAGGAAACTGAGCCCTGGAGTGCTTGGGTACCTAGGTAGTAAATATTGGTTGGATTTAAACAAAGGTCTCACATAATTATAAATCCAGTACCAATTTCATTATGTAACATAATCTAATGTAGGTGCAGAGCATGCTACTTTATCAAGATTTTGCAAGAGCTAGAATATTAAGGTGGCAGATGCATTTTCCTAGACTGTTTTCCCTGCATGTTGCCAATTAATGCGTTCATTTTTTTTAATTAAGGAAAAGTCTAAATACAGAGTGTTTCTGGAGTTAATCATTATTATTGGACTATTTCTTTTGGTTATTTGAATTGACAAGGAGAAGTAATGTGTATCTCTTCTTCAATCACTGTTAACCTGGGTCAAATAGAAATGAGACGTGAGGTGGTGATAGGTGCAACATGAGGAAAATAAAATGGCTTGGGTCTTCGATCCAGAGGTTCTGGCAGGCACTCTTGCCAGTCAACCAACCAGACAATGAGCTCAACTTCATTTCATGCGCTTTATGTTACCATGGCTTCTGTGGTCATTAATTATGCAAAAAAAAAGTGTTTCTGGGGGCCTGAAAAGCTTATATCATTTTGAGATTTTCACCAGGATTTGAGATGACTCCTAACATGAGTTCAGTAATCAATCAACAGGAATTCTTACATATCCAGCAATGTCCTTACCCTGACCTAGGTGCTTATCCTGGATTCGAGATCCAGGAAGAAGCTATTCTTGGCCTATCAAAATTAGGTCACTGCATTGAATGAGTTGCAGATTGATTGGACTGATGATCTATCTAAAAAGAGAAAAAGAATGGAAGAATTTCTGGATACAGCAAGGGGAGAGGGGGATCTGTCTAGTTTTATATGTGTTTAAAGAGAAAAGCAGGAAGAGAGTGATGATGCTATTCAAAATGGTGTCTCTGTGTTTAAACACTGAAAAGTGTCTATGTTGTATGTGTGTGTGTGTGTGTGTGTGTGTGTAGGGAGTATGTGGTTACACACAAAAGGAAGAAAGAAGAGTACCTTTTAAACTACTTTTCCCAATTGATTCTACCACACACCGTGTGGGAACCCAGGACAGACCAAGCTTCTGGAGAGGGTGGGGGGAGAGTGATTCTAAACTAATGTGTTCATTTACTTATTCATGTGATTTGCAGGCCAAAACAAACAACTCAAATGAACATAGAGTAGGCAGTTATCTGGATGAAACCTCCCTCTGAGAATGGTTCTTTTGTTTTTGTTTTTGTTACTTTTTTCTTTTTCAGATTAATGTGGAGATCTTGGACGTTAGCTACGGAACTCAGCTGTCTTTTTTGAGCTCTTTCTCTTTCCTGTTATTTGTAAACATCTTTCCCTGTGTGCGCGCACATCTAAAATATATGATATATAGTAAGTTCTTTTCTCAAGTACTTCAGCATTCAAATCAAAGGGTGACACTGGGGACCTTCCTGGTGGTGACAGTTCTAAGTGAGGTGTTATACATCCCCACCTCCTTCCTGGGAAGAAAGCTGAACAAGAGAAGAGCCCAGCATCACACAGCGTTGTACTAGCTAGTAGTCTAAAAGTTTTAAGTTATAGCTTGATCTGATGGTTCTCTATGTAGTCATGTTGGGCTAAGGTAAAGGAAGATGATCGCTGGTGATCAGAATAAAGGAGGTGATACTGAATCAGGATGGGGTCTAAATATTAAGCTATATTATGATTGAAACTAATAGAACTTTTTAATTAATGCTTTTGAGGTTTTTTCTTCTAAGTAGGGCTTACATTCTGACAATGAGTTCTCTTGGGATGAAAGCTCTTAATCACATTTAATAGTAGTTTTGTGAATTAAAGTTACAACTTGGGTCATGTAGTTTTAGTTTCTGTCTCCTGTTTCTACTAAATTAGACATTCTGTACTTAATGCCTTAATTGACACTTCACATTTTCCCTATGGCTACCAATAATTGGACAGTAAAATAAGAGGAAGTTTCCACCTCATTTGAGTCCTACAATCATGGAAACAAGGATCCAATTTTTTATCACCAGTATTCTTCCAGGGGTTTTGTATGGATGTAATGTCAAATGAAAAAGATGAGCTGGTCACAGTGGCAATGAGTAATAACCAGCTGATATTCAGCTTACATGATCCACTGGTATCTTTGCAATGTCAAGGGAACTCAAAGCCGCCCTTCCCCTCAATGTTGGGTAAACCCCCTGTGTTGTGAACTTGTTGGAAGGCTATGCATAGGAGGCTCACAGGAGAAGCAAGTATGAACAGGGTGCAGTTTGCATACCTGAAAGGTATCGCCAAATTGGTGAGATCCCAGACCTATTGGAATGTAACTCAAAACGAAAACATTTGCAGAAAAAAAGGTGTAGGGATGCATCGCATCACTGAAAAATGATGTGGATATTTAAAAGGTCATAAGTCAGACCAAAATAATATTCTCTATTGTACTATTGTTCTGAAAGGGGCCTCCGGAGGAATAGTAGTGGCTCTTTACTATGTGGCACAGTAGATAAAGCACTGGGTCTGAAGTCAGGAAGATTCAAGTTCAAATTCAGCTTCAGACATTTACTAGCTCTGTGACCTTGGGTATATCATTTACCTATGTTTGCCTCAGCTTCCTCAACTGTAAAATGGTAATAACAGCACCTACCTCGAAGGGATGTTGAAATGAGATAATATTTGTCAAGTGCTTGGCTCATAAAGTATCTGGCATATAGCAGGTGCTATATAAATGCTGGCCACTACTACTTCTCCCCTAAAGCAGGAGCTCTTAACATTAACAGGTCATGGATAGATTTGTGGGGGGGGGGGGTCTGTGAGCTTAGATGGGAAAAAATTATATCTTTATTTTTTCTAACCTCTAACTGAAATTTAGCATTTCTTTCAATTATTTAAAGTCTGAGAAGGATTCAATCTATAGCCTTCACCAGGGTCTAAAGTTTAAGAATATCTTCCAGATTGAATCTCATCCCCTAATAATCTACTTTATATATGTCTAATGGATTTTATATTTTGGGCTTTGGGGTTTTTTAGGTGTGCCTCGCTATATAAGAAACAGGCTTGTTACTTATTATATTTTAAGCTCTTCAAGGAAGGGGGTGGGGAATCATGCCTGTTTTGTTTTGTTTTGTTTTTTTAAATCTTTCAGAGTATTAGCAGAATGGATTTGTAGATTTACAAGTGTCTCAGAGGAGAGAAAAATGTGAACTTTTACTGAAATTCTTGTCTACTAGTAATCTACTCCCTGTAAATGACATTATTTCCTTTTTTTTTCTATAGTCCTTGAGGTAGAGAAAGTACAGTGGAAAATGAAATCAAACATTCAATGAATCCTTGGAGTTTATAATATAGCACAAGTGTGTCACAAAATGAGGCTGTAATATTTAGATAAGAAAATATTTAGCAACATTATGCTACTACAAATCTGAATTAATTTACTACTTCAAATAAAGGAATAAAAACAAATCAGTGGGTCAGAAAGAAATTGAACCCACTCAAAATAGGGGCAGCTAGATGGCACAGTGGATAGAGCTCTAAGCTTGGCATCAGGAAGACTTGAGTTTACATTCAGCCTAGTATACTTATTAGCTGTGCGACCCTGGGCTTCACAGGGTTATTGTAGAGAAGTGAAAACTGATGATAAATGGGAGCTGCTATCATTTTTATTTGGTAGATGAAATTATGGGCAAGATAATCCTACTTCTAAAAGATTAAAAATCCCATAGTAAAGGGGATAAAAAATCCTCTTGCTTTCAGAATGTTACTTCCAAAGCCCTTTATCCCAAATATGTCATGCATAAGGAAATTTCCCTCCATAGTAAAACCCAGGCATGATGATAATAGATGAAGCAAACTCAACCTTTTATTGATCACAATTAATTACCTTTGTGGTACCCTTTTCTACCTTCTCTATGGTACCTTTTCAGCCTCCTGAAGCAGATAGGTGGTCCAGTGGAAGGAGTAAGTGGGACCTGGAATCAGGAAAACCTGTGTTCAAATCTAGCCTCAGGTAACTTGCTAGTTGTGTTACCCTGGGTAAATAACTTCACTCCTGTCTGCCTCTATTTTCTCATCTGTAAAATGAAAATAATGATAGCACCTCCCTCCCTCGGTTATGTGAGTATAAAATGAGATGATATTTGTAAAGCACTTTTACAAAGTTTAAAGTGTTATGTAAATGCTGTTATTGTCATTGCTGTTATTATGATGATGATTATTATTATATTTATTTTCACTTCTGAAGAGACTATAGTGTTCCATGACTTGAATCAAAACAGCATCACTGGTAGAATATTGTTATTTAAAACACAGGCCTTGGATTCAAAGAGAAATTTGGGGTCATTAAAAGAACTTTCAGTTTTCCAAAGGCAACCCTGATTTGGATTGTCTGCTTTTGTCCAGGATGGGCAGGGATGGATAATTGGTGATCTCTGTTATTAGAGACCATGCCCACATTGATGAAATCACAGATCCATCTGAGTCATTACTTTAGTCTCTCACTTGAAATGTAGTTATAAACTATCTGAAAATAAATTCACTAGGAAATGAATATTTAGACTATAATATTTAGGAGGATATTTTAAAATAATAATATCTACTATTTATATGGTATCTACTATGTGCTGGACAATGTGCTAAGCACTTCACAAATATTATCTCATTTGATCCTTATAACAACCCAGGAAAGTAGGTGCTATTATTATCCCCATTTTACAGTTAAGCAAACTGAGGCAAACAGATATTCAGTGACTTGCCCAAGACCACAAAGCTAGTAGGTGTCTGGAATTTGAATTCAGGTCCTCCTGCCTCCAGGAATTTTTTGAGTTTAAAAAAAAAATTCTTATAAATTTGACAACTGTCCAAAAATTTTTTTGAAAATACAAAATAAGGAATAAAATCTTATATGTGAGAAAGTAAAATCTTAGCATTAAAAAGTATAGAATCAACCAAAATAACAGAAAACAAATAAAATTTCTCTCTTTTTTGGGTGCTTTTCCAAAACCACCTCAGTTCTTTTTTTCTTTTTTCTTCTTTTTATTAATTTATTTTGATTTATCAACAATCATTTCCATAAGCTTTTGAGTTTTAAATTTTTCACCCCCTGTTTCCCTCCCCCTCTCCCCAAGACAGCATGCAATCTGATATAGGCTATACATATACATTCTTATTAAACATATTTTCACATTAGTCATGTTGTAAGGAAGAATTAGAACCAATAGGAGGAACCACCAGAAAGAGGAAACAAAACACGACAGAAGAAAAAAATAGCAAATAGTATGCTTTGATCTGCATTCAAACTCTATAGTTCTTTCTTTGGTTGTGGATAGCATTTTCCATCATGAGACCTTTGGAGATGTCTTAGATCCTTGCATTGCTGAGAAGGACTAAGTCTATCAATGTGTCTGTCATTGTGTACAACGTTCTCCTGTTCTGCTTACTTCATTCAGCATTATTCCATACAAGTCTTTCCAGGTTTTTCTGAAGTCTGCCTGCTCATCTTTTCTTATAGCACAATAGTATTCCATTACATTCATATACCACAACTTGTACAGTCATTCCCCAATTGATGGGCATTCCCCTCAATTTCAAAAGCACCTCAGTCCTGTCCCTTAGGCTTGATTTTCTTTGTCTGCCTCAGCAGATAATGAATACACTGTTCTGGCTCTACTGATTTCATTTTCCATCATTTTGTATGGTTCTTTTCATATTTATTGTTTTTTTATAGGACTGTAATCTTCCATTCCATAATGTACCACAATATATTTTACCATTCTCCAATCATTGGACATAGTATTTTTCCCCAGTATTTTTTTTAATACAGGTGAAGCGTCCATGTATATTTTTGCACAGAGAAGTTCTTTCTTTCTGATTTTCAAAGTTTATATCTTGGTAATGAAATGCCCAAGTCAAAGGGCTGTGAATCAATTTCATTGCTGTTACTGCATTTAACACAATATTTGCATCAGTTCTTCCAACAGTGTTGAATCAGAGGCATCAAACACATCACCCACAACACTCTCAAATGAGGCCCAAACCAGATTAAAATGTAATTGGGAAATATTAACAAGATATGTAGATAGTATTACCCTTTAAAGCTAAATTGATATGTAGTCCACAGGGATCCTTATGTGTGAATCCATGGCCCCTGTTTCTTTTTGAGTTTGTTACCACTAGTTTACATAAATTTTAAAATCAATGATAATAATGGCATCAATAACTTGGGCCTTTTTGATCCTTCTTGATCATATGTAACCTAGGCCTGAAGATTGCATGATCTTGTCAGTATGAGGAATTTCCTGTGTGGGAAATCCCTTCACCAACAGATCACACACAATCTATGATTTAGTAAAAATGTCTTGGGGAGTTACTTGAGACATTTAAAAGTTAGATGACCAGCCCAGGGCCACATAGCTGCTAAGTGTTAGAGGTAGAATTTGAACCGAGGTCTTCTGACTTCAAGCCCAGTGCTCAATCCACTACCCTACATAGCTTATAGATGTTAGGACGCTTTGATAGTTTGTAAAGGCTTGGATTTCCATCTGTTAGTCCTTGGATGACAAATACACAGTCCATTTCCAGTTCTTTGTTCAGTCAGTCTATGTGGGAGGACCAAATCAGGTCTGTCCTCTGCTAACATTGACTTAAGTTCAGCTCAACTGCTACTTCCTATACAAGACATGTCCTGATCTCTTTCCCTTACTGCCAGTGCCTCCTAAAAATACTTTATATTTACTTTTTATATAGGGTGTCCCAAAAGTGTTAGTGCAGTTTAAATCTATTTTCATTACTATGAATATTATTATTATTATTAAAGTCATCATCTTTGGTGCCAACTCATGGAGAATGGGACAGCCATCTCCACCAATTGTAAACCTAGCTTAAGAGCAAGGGGCCCTGATGGAGAAACAAAAAGCAGCATGTGCCAGGTAGGTCAAACCATGACCACTACAACCATCACCACCTTGACCACCGTCTCACCTCAGATCCTGATAGACATAGCCCAGGACCTTGAACCCAGGAGCCTTGGGAATAATAATGCTTCCAGCCCAACACCTTTGGCCATCATCCTAGGAAACAGAATAACCAGAAGGGCAAGTTCTTTCCTCCAAAATCCTTGGCACTGTCGAAAAGTTTAACATCAGAAACTGATGCATTTTATCAGTAGAAATGACATTAGAGATGAAGCATTACTATCTACTTTCCTGCTGCACCCAAGGACCATGGGATCTTTCCATCTGACTTGCAGCTGAAACCTTCGCTGTGTCTTATCTTCCCCCATTAGAGGGTGAGCACCTTGAGGGCAAGGAGTGAGCGTCTTCCATTTCTGTTGTACCTTCAGGGCTTAGCACAGCACTTTGCACATAGTTAGAGCTGAATAAATTACTAATTCATTAATTCATTTTTGTACATTGTTGCTTTTTTAAAAATTTAATATTTTATTTTTCCCCAATTATGTGTAAAAACAATTTTCAACATTCATTTTAAAAAATTGAATTCCAAATTCTCTTCTTCCCTCCCCACCCCCCTCATTGAGAAGGCAAGCAATTTAATATAGCTTATACATGTATAATCATGCAAAACATATTTCCATACTAGTCATGTTGTAAATGAAAACATATACCAAAATAAAAACCCCCCCAAAAAAATTTTTAAAAGTCTGCTTCAATCTGTATTCAGGTTCCAACAGTTCTTTCTCTGGGGATGGATAACATTCTTCATAAGTCCTTCAGAGTTGCCTTGGATAATTTACCCATTGTTTCTTAAGATAGAATGTAAACTCTGAGGTTTTGTTCTTGTCTTTGTATGCTCTAGCACAGTGCCTGACGCATAGTAAGTGCTTAATAAATGCTTGCTGATTATTTACCTCTACAGCATGATAAGAATTGAGAATAGGGCTTTTATAAAAGGTGTAACTTAATTATTAACAATAGCTACTATTTATATGGCACATCATAGTTTCCAAAGCACTTTATAGATCACATCTCCTTTGATACTCACAGCAACCCTGTGAGGTAGGAACTACAAGTATTAACATCCTCGTTTTTGAGATAAGGAATTGGAAATGGTTGTTGGGACTGGAGCCTAGATCTTTAGATGCTGAGTCTGCTGGTCTTTCAATACATATCACAGATGCCTCTAGTGAGCACAGCGGATTCTGATGTGGAAACTCCACTGAAGGAGCGAAATGATGCCCTGCTGTTTGTTCTCCCTGGTGCAATTAATGCAACTTCATTTTATACCTTGGCTTGTTTCCCAATAGCAAAGATCATAGATGCTTAGTTGATTGTATCTGTCTTTGTAGACTCTTCTGAGAGGCTTTATCAGTGTAGTATCTGAATGCTTGATTCTTGGTACAGGAAATGCCATGTAGATTGGTGTGTGTGGTAGGAAGAAAACAGAGTTTTAAAGGAAGTACTTCCTATTCCCAGAGTATGCAGTGCCATCTGTTTTAAGCCTGAGTGCACAACTGGTTATCAGAAGACAGCAACTAATCCCAGAGAGTCAGCTGGTCACCTCTCTGATCACAGTTACTCTATTCATAAAAGGAGGAATGTGTTAGACTTCTCTGGACATGTTAGCAGCAACAGTTAATGTTTGACAGGTGTTTTGAGGTCAGAGAAAGGTGCTTGTGAGATAATCCTAAATGTTTATAATGTACAAACCTAGAGTCTGTGATCTTTTTGTTGTTGTTATTAGTAGTAGTAGTATTATTATTTTTGATAACTGCATTGCAACACAATTTGTTTCCTCTGTAGTCCTATATGCATTTAAAAACATCATTCTTAGGAGTACACCGGCTTCACCAGACTGATGCAGGGGTGTATGGTACAAAAAAAGGTTAAGAACCTTTTCCTTAGGGGGAATTTAGATATTATTTGAAAGAAGTAGTGTGTAAAATACTGGGGAAGTAGTTTCATCAATGCCTTGGAAGTCACTGTGTTGTAATTTATTCTCCATATTGAGGCAGCATGATATTTATTCAGTCATTCAACAAACAAATGATTACTATGTTTCAGGCACTTTGCTAGTTCAAAGGATGCTAGACATCATCGCATTCAATTCTCTCACTTTATAACTGAAGAAACCTTGCCTAAGATCACATAGATCAGCCAGTGTCATAGCTGGATTTGAACCCGAATCTTCTGTCTCCAAATTTAGTGCTCTTTCTCACATGCTATGCTGCCTGCCCCATTGAAACTCATTATCCTATTTATTTGATAGTTGAGAAATAAGAACCTGAATGAAAGAATGAATAAAGCATTAAACACTTACTCTGTGCCAAGCACTGTGCTAAGCTCTGAGGATAGAAATAGGAGTCAGACTGTCTCTGCTCTTCAGGAGGGAACATTCTAGCTGCAGTTCAGATGGAAATGTCTCATGATCCTTGGGGCACAGGAATGAAATATCTGGTAATGCCTCATCTTTAATGTCATTTTCACTGATAAAATAATATCAGTTTCTGATGTTGAACTATTCAACAGTGCCAAGGATTTTGGTGGAAAGAACTTTCCCTTTGCTGATTTTGTAATAGCTGTGGCTATAGCACCTGTGGGAGCAGTGGCCAGGCTGCAAGTTCACAGGACTGGTTTCCTAGGATGATGGCTAAAGGTGTTGTGCTGGAAGCATTGCTGTTCCCAAGGCTCTTGGGTTCGAGGTCCTGGACTATCTCCATTGGAAGTTGGTGGGATGATCGGCCCCTTCTTCCCAAGAGTTGCTTCCCTGGGTGATGGCTACAAGGGCTAGGCTGGAAGTAGCACCAGTGGTTTGGGTAGAGGGTGTTGTCACTCTAAAGGTTCCTATGCCTATGTGCTTATTGGTGACGGTTGGTCATCAGTTGTTGCAAGTGGTGATGAAGAAGGTGAGCTCTCTCTCCACAATTATTTCTCCCTCAGTGATGGCTTTGGGGGCTGGGCTGGAAACAGGTCCAGTGGTTTGTTCTTCCCAAAGCTCTTGGGCTCCAGGTCCTAGGCTGTCTTCCTCATGGTCCGAGGGGAGATAGTGGTCAAGGTTGCAGTGGTTTGACTTGCTTGGCACACGCTACCTCCCATCTGTCCCTCAGAGGCACTGTTCCTTTAGCTAGGCTGGCTGGCTTGCTCTGTGGGGAGCCATGTGGGGAACACATGAATAACAGTCTTCTAGGGAATGGTTAATTTCTGCCCATACATGTCACATAGCTTCACAACTATTAGGCAGAGGGGTATTGAAGGATGTATTGCAGCTGAATGTTTTCTATTGTGTGGTATTAACTGCTAATGGAAAAATAAGAGTAGTCTTAATGTTACTCAACAGAATTGCCATTATTTTCAATTTTTAATATAATTAGATTATAGTAATTTACATATACAGATACAACTTTTGACATTTTTAAATCTCATTTTCTAGTTAGGAAATCCAGAATAAAGAAATGAAACCAGTAAAGTCACATAGCTTATTCCTTGACATTTCCTGTACAAGATTTTTCTCAGTTTCCAAAAGTGATGTAGTTCTGAAAATACAGGTGGACAATATGCTTTTGGTTCCTTTAAAATTGCTCATGTCTCTAGCAATAGTCAGTAAATTCAAAATGAAAATAAAGATTATTTGAAGTAAATATTTAAAAGTCATGGTTATTGAGCCAAATTTATTAAAAAAAAAAAAAAAAGCTATTTCCCAACTGAAAAACAGTCAAAGGATATCAACAGGCAATTTTCAGAAGAATAATTCAAAGCTATCTATAGTCATATGAAAGGATGCTCTAAATCACTATTGATTAAAGAAATACAAATTAAAACAACTCTGAGGTACCACATTATACCTATCAGATTGGCTAACATGACAAAACAGGAAAATGATAACAATGCTGGAGAAGATGTGGGAAAATTGGAACACTAATGCATTGTTGATGGAGTTGTGAACTGATCCAACCATTCTGGAAAGCAATTTGGAACTATGCACAAAGGGCTATAAAACTGTGCATACCCTTTGGCCTAGCAATACCACTGCTGGGTCTGTATCCCAAAGAGATCAAAGAAAAATGAAAAGGATATTTATAGAAGCTCTTTTTGTGGTAACAAAGATTTGGAAATTGAGGGGATGCCCATCAGTTGGGAAATGACTGAACAAGTTGTCATATATGATTGTGTTGTAACACTATTGTGCTATAAGAAATAATAAGGAGGATGATTTCAGAAAAACTTGGGAAGACCTAATAAATTGATGCAAAGTGAAGTGAACAGAACCAGGAGGAGATCATTGTACACAGTAACAGTTGTAATGATGATCAGCTGTGGAAAAACTTAGCTACTCTAATCAATTCAATAATCCAAGATAATTTTAATTTCTTTTTTTTTTTTTTGGCTAGGCAGTGGGGTTAAGTGACTTGCCCAGGGTCACACAGCTAGTAAGTGTTATGTGTCTGAGGCCAGATTTGAACTCAGGTCCTCCTGACTTCAGAGCCTGTGCTCTATCCACTTCGCCACCTACCTGCCCCTATCCAAGATAATTTCAAAGGGTTCATGATAAAAAAAAAAAAATGTTATCCACCTCCAGAGAGAGAACTGACGAATTCTGGGTCAAAATTGAAGTATAATTTTTTCACTTTCTTTTTCTTTTTGCAACATGGCTAATATGGAGGTGTTTTGTATGATTGCACATGTATAATTGATATATTGCTTGCCTTCTCAATGGGTAGGAGAGGGGCTGGAGGGAAGGAAAAAATTTGAAACTCAAAAACAAACAAATACATAAAAGTCATGGTTATTCAGTCTATTATTTACATATACCCTGAACTGTAAATAGGGGAGGAAAAGTACATGGGCTGAAGTTGGAGCGTTCACTCTCTAATCAGGGAAGCCATTCTGTCTTCTGTATTGGTGTGTCTTCTATTCTCCCCAACCATACCTTGCTACTATTGCTATTAGGGGTTTTGATGAAAATATAGTGCTTGCCTCCTGGTAGAGACCAGGAAACTGGAATAAACAAATCTAGGTTTTTATTAGATTATTAAAGCATAAGCTCCTTGAGGGCAGACTGTTATTTTTCATTTTTGTATTCCTAGCCCTCAGCTCATGGCCTTACCTAGAATAAGGTTTGTTGAATCAAATGATTTGTTATCACTTTGCCCTGTATTCTATTTGTTAACATTTCTGTGTGTGTGTGTGTGTGTGTGTGTGTGTGTGTGTGAGCCCTCCACTCAAATACACCTGTAGTAGTGGGTATTTGGAAACTGGGATTAAGATTCTCATTCTTGTGGAATTGCAAAACAGTAAAAGTGTACGTGGCTAGCCAATACTGTAAACATGCAGTTATTCGCAGACTAATTTTGGTGTCACCATTGGCAAACAAGAAAAGTTTGGTAAATTTGTTAATTTGTCATCTTTGCCTGTTGTCTGAGTATTCTTGGAATGGCTTGTTCATCATCCTCAGAGTTTCTTATCCTATTGGGTTTATATTTTATTTTTCTGATTTATATCTGGATCCAGCCCTCAGGAGTAAAGACTTTGTCACATGTTAAGTTCTAACGTCATGTAGTGCAAGTTATTGTTCAGAGAATGAAAGATAGTAAATCTTCCACTTAATCTGTACTCCGGGGGCTTCTGGTTGCATGAAGGTGATTGTGGCTCCAAACCATTGCCAGCAGGGCCCAAGCTCAGGCAGGTTCTGCTAAGTTGGCAAAGATTTGGGATGACTTTGTAATGAGCTCCCTCTGTCTAAAGATGGCTAAGTGTGTCATCATCAGAGGACTGACCACCTAGCAATGACTGCTGTGGCCATAGCAATTTATGAAATGGATGGGTTATATTCTGATCTTTGGAAGCGTTCAGTATGACAGGAAATAACCATTATAATGAGAAATAGTAGCAATACACTTAAATTTTTACATACCCATTTTGTTCTTCCTATAACTGGGTACTTTGTATAGTGACAGCCTTAGCATTGACCTTAAATGTGTTTTTTAATATGTTGAGTGCCTTGTGCTTCTTATTTCAGACATTTAAAGTAGATTGTGTTACATTGACTTTTTATGTTGTTTTACAGATACATTTAGACAACAAACTAGTAAATGGCCCCAGGTCAGAATCCATGGAAAACAGTAAATGTGGTAATGGTGAAAAACAAAGGTTGAAGTTAAAGCAGAACATCCTTGAAAATGTACAGACCACTGAAGAAGACAACATGACAGGTATAGAAGTAGAGAAATGGTCAGAGAACAAGAAATCACATTTGACCATCCATGTCAAAGGAGACATCAGTGGTCCTGCAACTGAGACTGAAAACTTGAAAAACTCTGAAGACAATGAGAAAAAAAACCTTTTGAGTGACCTCATTGAGCCCCCCAAATTGTTTGCACAAACTGTTAAAAATGGCATTAAAAATGTGTACTACTCACCAGCTGAAGCTGATGTGTCATTGAAAAAAGTCAAGTTTGAAAAAACTCCAGATTTGCTTGATCATGACACAGAATGCCCCCCCATTCCCTCCTTGGGTAACACTACGAGCTCTGACGACAGAGCAGGTGCTTTGGTCCCTGGCATTTACCATGCTCACCTTAAGAGGGAAGAGAGTATTTTAGTGATACAGAAGACAGATTCTATCTGTCACTCTCCTCAAGACCCCACAGACATCTTTTTGAACAGTAATATCAGTGCCCAGGAAAATCCGTCCCGTGTAGTTACATGGGATAAAGGATTCAAGCAAGGAGAAGTTCCTGAATGCAAACCCATCAGGGAGCTAAAGCAAGATGATTCTCCAGTTCAGCCCTGTCTCCTGTCACTGATGAGAGACAGGAGGCTCACTCTAGAACAGGTCGTGGCCATAGAAGCCCTAACTCAGCTATCAGAAGCTCCCTCTGAAAACTCTTCACTGTCTAAATCGGAAAAGGATAAAGAGGCTGCTCAAGTGACAACAAACTTGCTTCACAGCTGTAAAGCGATTTTGTGTTCTGTAGGATCCCCTGCAGGAAAAGATTTCCAGGATCCAAACTTAAAAATCGATTCCCTGGTCCTACATCCCTGTCCCTCCTTGGAAAAGCAAACTCCTAGGAAGCCAGTGCTATACAATGGCCAAAATAATTCTAAATTGCACAGTAGTTTAATGACAAATCTTAGCACATCCAAGACACATGCATCTTCAAGAGTCACCAAGTCGGGATCTATAACAGAACCAAATTCAAATTCCTCCAGGAATCACAGCAACAAAGAAATTGTTCTTCAGGGGAGAATTACTGTTGGCGGGTGTGCCAAGAGTGCACATGGTTTACAAACAAGTAGCAAGTTGGCATTTTGCAGGCAATTACAGGAAAGCACTAGCAAAAAGTTTGACTCCAAAAATAATTTGTCTTATAGGAATACCCCTCACAGTCAGATAGAAGAAGATGTAGCTGCCCAGTTGACCCAACTTGCATCCATTATTGAATCCAATAATGCAAAGCTGGAGGGAAAAGAAGGTGCAAAGACATTTCCCAGTCTTGAGTGTCACAATGTACAGCAAAAATACAACCAAGAACAAAGCTCATGTCAAGAGAAACCGCCTGTCCCTGTACGGAACAATCGTGGCTCATTGTTGGCAAAGCAAAAACCATCCTCCTACAAAAGGGGGAGATCTGCATCATGGAAACAGAGACTAAAGAAAAAACCCCAAGCTAAGAGCAGTCACCAAAATGACCAGAGTGAACGGGAGCGCCTGGCATGGCAATACAGCAAGTTTCACGATCTATGGGTGGGGTCTAAACTTCGAAGATTAGGCTACGTCTCCTCCCGTGAATTTCACGCTACCATGATAGAGAGAAACCCTTTATTTACCAAAGTTCCGAAGCCACTCACTCAAAGTACTTTATCGACACAACATAAAAAACTATTTCTTCCCCTCACTCAGATAAAATTTCACAGACATTTACCTGAGTCAGCACAGGAGAAAATGAAGGAAAAACTGTTTGGTTTGGAAGAGATCACTGAACACACAAAATCGGAGGGTGTAGATCCTCTGACAGGAAGTGTGGTTCCAGCGGGTTTGCAGCAGAGTGGTGGGTCCTCTACAGATCCTCTCTCCCTGTTCCACTTATACACAAAGTCCCCTTTAAGAAGACCAAGTGGCAATGTACAGGTGTTTACAGAAAAAGGTAACAATTCTCAGGTACAGCAATCAGTGAATGTCAATCAGTCCCTTAATCAATACAGCCAGAGAGCTGGTGCTACAGCTGGTGAAGACCAAACACAGTTTCAGCAGGATGCAGAAGAGCAACCCCGGAGTCAGAGCTGGCAAATGATGCCTGCTTCCAATTGTGACCCCCCGGTGCCAGGCACCGTCGAAACTCTCAGGAACGAAAACCCAGCATGCCCAGGTGGAACAACAGTGGGGACATCCAACAGCTCAGGGGTGGTCACTTCACATAGTGTTGGCGACTCGGGGAATTCCCCAGGAAAGAACACACTGAGCTGTTTCCTGGAATCCCCAATGACCTTCCTAGACACCCCTACCAAAAATCTGATTGATACCCCCACAAAAAAAGGGCCATCTGAACTGCCAAGCTGTAGCTGTGTTGGTAAGTGCCTTTTCATTAGGCCTTTTCTCATACGGGTTTTAGAGTAAAATGACAGAATTGAATGATGCTTAACGTTTATATGTTTAGTGTTTTGCCCTATAAAAAGTCAGTCTTTTTATAACCAGTGGCTCATTTGTAGATCTGATGGGTCTTCAGTAGAATTCTCTATGAAAATGTCAGAGTTGGATCTTTTTTCTGTTATATATACATACACATATAAAAACTTTGATATATGTGTATGTATACGCACAATATAGGTATGTCATTAATTTATATTAGTATGTATGCATATGTGTGTGTGTATATATATAAATATATAGCCAGTATATGTGTGTATAAATATATAGTGAGTATATGTATATGTGTATATATACACATACGCACATATACACACATACATATACATACACTTTGAGGGGTATTCAAAACCATTAGGACTGTTAACTTGATGTCAAGTAAGCCTCTGCCAAAGTCGGAATTAGGTCTGCTATTTTTTGCCTGTCTCAAAGCCAACTTCTTAACAGCTAAATAAGCTTCAAAAGGCTACAGAAGCATGTAATATGTTTAATCATTTTTTTGTTGGAAAGATATGGTATAATGGGAATAATACTATACTTGGAGTTAGGAGAGACCTGGGTTCAAATTCTGACTTTGTTTGACAGATACTATCTGTGTGATCCTGGGCAAATCAGTAAAACTCCCTGAGCCTCGGTTACTTTGTCCTACAGGGCTCTGATGAGGGAAGTGTTTTGTAAACCTTAATGTACTATAGAAATATGTGTGGGCATTGTTGTTTTTGTTCAGTTTGCCAAAAAGAGAGGCTAGCTTTACATTTTGAATGGTCTTTGATATGTCATTGGTGGATCAGCCAGGTATAAATAGGCATTCTTATCTTCACAGGGGCTCATTTCCTCCCTACTTTTTCTAGGGTTTCGGGGAATATGAAATGTAACTTGGGTTGAACATTTTAATATAACTTTGAATAAAATATTAGCCACATTATGATCCCTATGTTGTAACAAGTTGAAATATTTAATCAACTTTGAATTTCCAGATGTAGCAATGAGACTAAATTTTGCTGAAGCAAAACTCAGTTTTGTGTTTCTTCTTTAACTTCAAAAAGCAAAACACATCAGGGTTTGTCTCTGCTCTGAAATCTGTTTGGTCATTCTTGATGACCGAGTGATTGTTACCTTCTGTGTCTGAAGACTATTAGGATTGGGGGGTAGAGCATTAAGAGACCAACACAGATCTAGATGATCTATAATTTTGGGATGAAGAGCCCTGAGACATCCTGCTGTGGGGGGGGGGGGGGGGGGGGTGGGGAGAGGGAATGGATCTCTCTGATAAAAGCATTTGAAAATGTAAAATGAGTCATGAGTGATGTGAGTGACTAAATTTATTCATTGCCTCTAATCTGGACTCCTATAAGTAAGTGCTATTTAATGTCAAAGATCATTGGATAGAGAACTGGCTTTAGAACTAAAGGTCTAAGTCAGCCCCCTAATTTTACATCTGTGGAAACTGAGGCCCAGGGAGGGAAAGTAATATGTCCAAGGTTTCTGTAAGTGGTACACTTAAACTGAGACCTAATGCTCTGTAACATAATGCTTTATGTTACAACATGGTTTATCAATCCTGAGAACAACCTACAAAAGTATAGAACAGAACTGCTTTTCCTTTTGTTAGCCAAGAAGGCAATACCTGAGAGACTACTCCATCATAGTAGTAGCATAGAATTTGGTAAACACAAAGATGTATGTCCAATGGTGTTCAGTTACTACAAGTACCAGAAGGACCTCATTATCACAAAGAAATCTCATCTATATATAACATGGTCCCATGGCACAGTCCCCAGGGTCTTATCTGTCATAATACAACTGATATAGTTTGCACTGGTAGAAAATTAGAAAAAGAGCCCTCTTCCCCCCCCCCCCAAAAGTTAAAAGTCTTATTGTGAGTAAGCATTTGCAAAATACTTTAAATTGGATTAGTGATTTATTTGGCACAGTTATTCTGTGAGGTAGGCTAGTGGTGTTTTCATTTTATAGGAGTGGCATCACAGAGTTGTGGAAAGAATGCTGGATGTAAAATTGGGATAATGGGGCTTATTTCCTAGCCTCATGCCTCTCTCTGTCTGTCTCTCTCTCTCTGTCTGTCTCTCTCTGTCTCTGTTTCTGTCTCTGTCTCTCTGTCTCTGTCTCTTTCTGTCTCTCTCTCCTCTCTTTCTCTTCCTCTCTCTCTGTCTCTCTCCAGGCAAGTTACTTTTACCTCATTTTCTTCATCTCTAAAATGGGTGTAAAATACTGCACCTGTTAAGAAATTTGTGTGAAAAGTACCTGGCAAGCCTTGATTATAAGTCATTATTATTCATATTGATAAGGAGCCTCCATTAGAGTCCTCCTCTGATGCCTCATTTTGGCATGGAGATAGCTCTGGGTTCTCTCGTTGGCTATGCCAGCTAAGCACCTACCCTGACAAGTTCTACCAAGCTGGAAAGGCTGTAAGCATAAAGTTGGTGTTAGATTTGTACATTTCTGTTATGTGAGGACTTTCTTCACTAAGATCAGAGAGTCTCATGATCAGAAGATTAACTTCCAAGTCATGATATTTTTGGCCATAGCACTTGGTGAAACAGACCTGAGCTGTGAGAGAGCTTTGATGTGTGTCTGGGGAGGGATCCTCCACCTAAAACAAGCTCCAGGAGGTAGCCCAGCTCATCTGGAGTAGCAGTAAGTCATCAGTAGAGGTTAAGACTAGATGTCTACATCCTCAGGGGAGAAATGCTAACCTGTGAAGAAGAGCTACGAGGCTTGGGTGGGCAGTTGGGGACATGGTTTGAACTGCCGTGTCGTTGAGGGTGTGTGACTCTTTCAGTGGATCCCAAGTACAGTGGCAGAGAGGAGATGGTGATGGCCATGCATTTCATCTGAGTCACAGAGTTATGGCTGGAAAGACCATAGCGTGGAGGAGCGAGCTCAAACTCCTTATTTTACATGTAGAATGATAGCTAGCATTTGCATAGCATTTAAGGTTTGCAGAATTCTTTGTGAGTGTTATCTCATTTGATCCTTACAGCAGCCCTTAGGAGGTAGATGCTACTATTATCCTCATTTTACAGATGAGGAAACTGAGGCAGAGTTAGTTAAATGTCTTGCCCAGGAGTGTTTCTTTCTGACTTTAGGTCCAGTGCTCTGTCCACTCTGCCATTTATGTGTAAGTAAACTATTTCCCATTGAGTTGAAATGACTTGATGAATGTCACAGATTTCTGCTTCAAATTTTATGGGATCTGCTTTCTTTCTTTGAAATACTTCAGAACTTTCAAGTGAGACCAAGTAAAGTAATTATTCGGAATTTCTGTAATGGTAGAAGAGACCCAGGAAATATGGAAATATGTGCACAGAAACACAAATTGTTGTCAATTCTTGAATTATCCTCAGAAAAGAGAAGAACTTTGAAATTCTAGCCTTCTACCATTTGATATGTTTCAGTGCCACTCAGGCTGCTTGTTTTGCCAGCTTGTGTGTGCTAAGGTAGTGAAATCTCACTTTAATTTATTAGTCTGAGCTAAACATAATTACAAAGATGAATCTACTGCAAACATTTTAATTCTGCATCAGCCATCTAGAACTCAGCTCTCTGGCTACCTCATCTATTTTTTTTTTTTTGGCTAGACAATGGGGTTAAGTGACTTGCCTAGGGTCACACAGCTAGTAAGTGTCTGAGGGCAGATTTGAACTCAGGTCCTCCTGAGTCCAGGGCCAGTGCTCTATCCACTGCACCACCTAGCTGCCCCTACCTTATCTATTTAGAACAGAATTGAAAGAGAGGAAGAAAGTAAGAAAGACCTTTAAGCAGTCACATTACATATCTCAAAATCCATGTTTTAGAACTGATGACTTGTACTTCATTATTAAGTCCCTCATGCTTACACAGGGCCTGTTGACTCACATATGACAAACAGGCCTGACAAGCTTGGCTATGCTGTCTCCAAACTTGTAACAGTTTAGAAACTTGAAATAAGAGAAGGGTGCTATTAGAGACAGCTGCAGTAACAGCAATAAGAAGTAACAGCCATGATTGTGATGAGAGAGGGATCAAGGGGAAAAAAATCTCTCAAAAAAAGCATATAACACCAAAACCAAAGCAGTCTGGGATGACTTTATGTGGAGGTGATCTCAACGAGCCTGGAATGCTTTGTTGTACTTCCTTAATTGATGACATCAGGTCGCTCAGCTGAAGGGCCTGAGAGATCCTCATTTTAGAAATGAGTAAACTGTATCTGAGAGAATTAGAGTGACTTGTGCATCATCACACAGCAAACAACAAAGGGGGGGCCACAAGAATGACCCTGGGCAATCAAAAACACATTGAGGTATGTTCCGTATTCTCTGCTCAAGACACAGATGTGTGGAATGCATCTCCATCACTGGCCAGAAGAAAAATAGCTTGGGTTCTTGTGGGCCAAGTCAGCAATCATCCATGAAGCTGACCTCGTGGACAGCCTGTTCCCTAAGCCTTCTGGTGGCCAAGGGTTTCGTTGATAATGCTTTCCAGGGGCGTAAGAGAAAGGATTTTGGATCATTCATCGTTTCTTCTGCTTGTATCACTTGCTTCCTTCCGTTTCTGTAGTTAATTCAGAATTGACTAATGAAGGTAGCATTTAGGTAGAATTTAAAAGTTGCTATATTTGTAAGTTTATGGAATCAAGAGGACAGTAAAAACTGAATGAATTAAAAAGCATACATGATGGCTTCTCCTTTTGCGTCCTAGAAGAAATGGGGCTTGATGAGGAATAGGATACTGAGAGGGTAGACTAGGAAGGCTCCTGTCCTCCCCATCTCATCTTGCTGCCTCTTTCATTGATCTTGGTACTTTAAGGTTCCTTGATCTCTTTGGTGTGGACACACCCTCCATCAGGGTAGAAGGCTTGGGATTTTCACCCTAGGTAGATCTTAGCCAACCTGATGAACAGCATCTCTGCACTCAGTAGATGAGGTATGTCTTTGGACTGCAGACACGCACATGGTCACTAGGCATATATTTAAAGACCTTCTAAAGCTTGCACTCTATTGGCATTGCCTTCAAGAACCCAGAGTCACTTTCATATCACAAAGAAGTGTGAGAACAGGAGCTTGGTAGTAACTTAGGCAGACTCCTGCAAGATCTCAGAAGTCACCAAAGCTTTATCAAGAAACCTGTTTCAACATCTATAAAGAATTTTGTTGCAATATTTTGATTACATTCTTTAATGTTTGCCCTCCTCAAAAAAAGAAAACCCAAATTTAGTAAACATAGCTTCCCCAGTTGCATCTGTTAAGAACAATTCTGTTAATCTTTGAGTTTAATATTATTATTCCTTCCACAGAACAAATTATAGAAAAAGATGAAGGGCCATACTATACACATCTTGGAACAGGACCAAGTGTGGCTGCTGTCAGGGAAATCATGGAGGCCAGGTGAGGAAAAAAAAAATCAATTCCTTGTATGTAAAAACAAAAACAAAAAGCCTTAATTTTGAGTCTGCTGACATTAGAGTCACATATTACACTCCAATGTGACCTTGTGGTTCAGAGGTGAACCTGGGTTCTTGAAAGCATTGTCCACTGAGCACCAAGGTCTGGATGGTCTTCCCCAGGTGGGAAGTGCTTCAGATACAAGTCAGGTGACAGGCCACCTTTGCTAAGTTTGGTGAGCCCATCACCAGAAGGTTGGTTGATCAAGTTTATTCAACTTCAGAACTAATAAAGAACTATTAAAACGTGGAGGGGTCATAATCTGCAATAGTAGAGCAGGTGTCCACACCAGGGAAATCTTAGATCTTTGGACTATGGGTCTGATTCAATGCAGATAAATGTTTTCTGAGAGTAACTGTTCAGCCAGATCAGGTGAATGATTGTCAATATGTGCTAATTAGGGCACAAGAAAGGGATGCTTGTCAAGGGATGTCCCCCTGGTGTTCCTACAGAATTGCTTATTCTCCCTGGAGAATTGTAGGTCTTGTTCATTCTTTCTAAACATAGACAGCTAATTCTCTTTGTTATATGGGATGGTACTTTATATGGAGGAAAAGGTAGAATACTGGAAGAAAACTAGGCAGTGTAAAAGACATCATTAAAAATTTAATTTGAAAAAACACAGCCACCTAATAAAAGAATCACCAAGTGAAATCGATTGGCCTTCTCTGACTTTATTTCAGTCTCATGTTACTTGCTTTGAATCCCAATGCTTTAGGTACATCCCTTTTACTTTCACCGGAGCTGTGGCATCACTAAAAATGTGATAAAGATTAAACATATAAAGGAAGAATAAAAATGAGACCCACAACGAATAGAATATTTGCTTTGCCAACCTAAAATTCCACTAGCTCCAGGGTAGAAGGTTGTGGGACAAGAGGGAGGCTGTTGTGCCAACTTCATCATACCACAAATAAGTTTGCAAACAAAAATATTTGCATCTTTGCAAATTGCTCAGAATATCAGTGTTGAAAGGAAACTCAGAAGCATGTGGTAAAACTGCCTGGAGCAGAAAGCCCTCTCCAGTCTACCCCAGAGAAGGTGACCCAGCTTCCTTTTGAAGGCCTCCTTTGAGGGCAAACCCTCAGCCTCCTGAGTCAGCCCATTGCACCTTTGCATGGCTCTAGTCATTAGAATGTTTTCCCTTTCCTCAGACCCAAATTTTCTCCTTTGCCATTTTTGCCCCATATTCCTTATTCTCCCCTGTAGGGTTAAACAGAATAAATCTCTTCATTCTTCCTGACAGCTCTTCAAATATGTAAAGACAGCTATCATGTCTCCCCTAAGTCTTTTCTTTTCTACTCTAATGCCCCTCGGGATGATCCATGTGTGACATGAACTCAAGACTCTTCAGCATTCTGATCTCTCTCCTCTTGACAGTTATCAGCCTCTAAGTATCCTTCCTAAAATGTGGTGCCCAGAACTGAGCTTAGTATTTGTAGACGTGGCCTGACTGAGCTGGGCAGTATATCATGGTATCATCACTTTTCTCACCCAGGACACTCTGCCTCTCTTAAACTAAGCCGCAATTGCATTAATTTTCTTGGCTGCTATATTGCATTGTTGACTCAATGAGCTTCCAATGAGCCATTAGAATCCCCAGATCTTTTACAGATGACTTATTGTCTAGTCATGCCTACTCTATCTCATACCTGTGAGGTTGATTTTTAACCAAAGTGTAGAACTTTGTTACACTCCAATCTCCATTAAATCCTATCTTAGTGTGTTTGGCTCAATGTTCTAGCCCAGGGGTTCTTCACTTTTTTTGTGTCTTGGACCCTTTGGGCAGTCTGTTTGCCTCCTTTCAGAATGATGTTTTTTTTTAAATACATAAAATAATTGAGATTACAAAAGAAATGAATTCTACTGGAAAACAATTATCAAAACTTTTTTTTTAAGTTCACAGGGGCAGCTAGGTGGCACAGTACATAGAGCCCTGGAGTCAGGAGGACCTGAGTTCAAATCCGACCTCAGACACATAACACTAGCTGTGTGACCCTGGGCAAGTCACTTAACCCCATTGCTTAGCCCCCCCCAAAAAAAGTTCGCAGACTTCAGGGTAAAAGCCTATCAAGATATTTTTGAGCCCCTGATTCTGTCATCCACCATGTTCCCTGTTCTTACTGGCCTTATGTTAGCAGATTTGATAAGCATGCTATCTTAACTAGTATCATGCCAAGCACTAATCCCTAGAATGCACTAGTAGACACTTCCTTTCAAGTTGAGGTCTAACTGTTGAGGATTTCTTTCTGGGTCTGACCATTTGACCAGTTCTGAATCTCTCTAATTGTATTATCTATTTTATATCTTTTCATGTGTTCCACAAGAATAGCACGTCAGATGTTTTGCTAAAACTATGTAAAATATATCTAGACCATGGCTTCTTAACTTTGGGGTTCATAGACCTCCAAAAGACCTAGGGATAGATTTCAGGGGGTCTGTGAACTTTTCAATGGAGGAAAAATTATGTCTTCGTATTTACTAACTTCTGGCTGAAATTTATCATTTCCTTTAATTCTTTAAAAAATATTCTGTGAAGGCGTCCATAAGCTTCACTAAACTGACTCTGCAGAAGTCCAGGACACACAAAAACAGATTAAGAACACCTGCTTTAGAGCAGGGCTTCTTAAACTGTGGGTCACAACCTTGTACGGCACCAGCAAAAGGTTCCTGAATGTGCAATGACCAAAAATTAATTAAAAATTAAATGTGCAACGAATCCAAGGTGTTACTGGCAGTGCTTGCCAGTGTTGCATCCCACAACTTCACTGCAGCCTGGGTTCTGAACACAAAGCATGCAGACTTTGCACTGTGCATGCCCTCGGGCCACACAACACCAACTAACACTGCCAAAAAAGGGTCTTGGGTGGAAAAAGTTGAAGGAACTCTAGAGCATTTCATGTCTAGTAAACCTATCAAATAAGGAGATAAGATTCATTTGGTGTAACCATTTCTTGATCGAGCAATGCCATTAGCCTTGTGATCACCTCTTCATTCTCTGCTTGTTCAGTTGGGTATTTCTTTAATGTTTTCTAGAATTTTACTCAATTTCCCAGTTTTGCTTTATCCTCAAAATGTACTTTTTTGTTATTTAACCCAAACTAAGATTTGGTAACTGGGACCTTGTCCCAAGACTCTGAAATTTAGAAGGGGCTCAGACAGCACTCTTGAGTCCTTCATCAATATAGAAACAACTGAGCTTAGCACCTGGTTAACTCCTTAAAATACCAAAGCATCCCTTGGCAGCTTCTTTCTCTCCTTCTGTCCTTCCATTCCCCTCCCTGTCACAGCACCCTGGGTGAGTTCTTCCCTCGCTCATGACAGCGTCAAGAGCCCTCATGGACTCTCCTTCTCCCCCTCTGTCTCTGTCTCTCTCTTCCTTCCTTCCCTCCTCCCTTTCTCTCTCTCCCTCCTTCCCTTTCTTTCCCTCTCTCATTCCTCTCTCTTTCTGCCTTTTTCTGCCTCTCTTTCTTTTTCCCCCACTCCACTTCAAACTAAACTGGGGACACATTTGGTCCTCTTTGCTCTGGACATGTTTTGCGCTGTTTGCCCCGAGTGCACAAGTCATTAAGTTATAATTCTGATTAAACTTGACTCATTCAGTTGAGCTTTGAATTTCAGAGAGTACTGCATCAGGTTTCTTCTCCAATTTTTTTTAATATTCAGATATGGTGAAAAAGGAAGAGCAATTAGGATTGAAGTCGTCGTATATACAGGCAAAGAAGGAAAAAGCTCTCAGGGGTGTCCAATTGCCAAGTGGGTAAGTAGTTGGTATTTCTACACTTTGGTGGGAGGGAAGGATGGGAGGATAGATTGGTATGGCCTTGGCCTTGAAGTTTCCTCGAAATGGTACTTGGACTTGCAGCTAAGTATTTCTGACTATTAGAACGCTAGTCAGTGAGATGAAATGGAAGGGGCTCTGGGAGGCAGGAGATGACGGCTCGTGTCTAGCTATGCAACTGGGGCCAAATGATTTTGCTTCCCTGAGCCTCCATTTCCTTATCTATAAAATGGATACACTGGGCTGTTGTGAGGAAGGTTACTTGTTGGTCATGACTTGAGGAAATCTCTTTTCATTTCCTCTTGTGGTTGTAGTACTTTGATTAGAGTCAGTGTATCTTTTCAAGAAGAGAAAGCAGCCAGGCCAGGGGTGTTGTATAAGTCTCCTGAAATCAAAGTGTCCATCAAAACAGAACGGAGTTGTTGTTAGAGGAGGCCTGGCTAGCAGAGGGGTTCTTTCCTTGAGGCTGGGGGGGCCCACTGGCTTGAAATGCCTCAAGTGTTTTCTCATTGTGTTAGCCATGGCTTGAGGGTAACAGAGTCTACAGGTGAAAAGTAATAAGCACCTGAAAAGAATATTGTATAGGGAGCTAATTTGTGCAGTTGTGGGTCTATAGATGTGGCTGTGAACTCTGGAAGTCTGAGGATTGGGTGTAACACTTTGACAAGGACAAATTGATTCCTGGTGAGGGAAATAGTAATCTAGTGGATATCAAGAGACCCAGCTTTGCCATGGAACAACCTTCTAAAAATCATTCAGAGGTAGCCAGTGGCTTAGTGGGTATAGCACTGGGCCTGGAGTTGGAAAGATCTGAGTTCAAGTCCAGCCTCAGACACTTCCTAGCTGTGTGACCCTGGGTGAGTAAATAACCTCTTATTGCCTAACAAAACAGATCTACTGGATCCGTTGGAAAAGGAAGTAGCAAAGCACTCTATTCTCCACCAAGAAAACCCCAATTGGGTCGTGAAGGGTCTGTTATGACTGAAACAACAACAACAAGTCATTTAACTTCTTAGTTTACTCCTCTGCAAAATGAGGGACTTGAGTTTAAATGCCTCCTAAGGTGACAATTCTAAAGCTAGTATTATGTGATTTTATGGTTTTGATAAAAATGTTGAGCACTTATATATGAGATCAAGGCAGAACCTCAAGGTGCCCTGGATGCTCTCTTCTGAGAGCTTTTAACCCCCATGATTTTACATCTACACTGTGTACATATATGGCTTTATTACACGCAGAGTATTCCCATCAATTTGTTTCATTTTCAATTTCCTAGATTTGTTAAATTTTAATGGTTAGTTTGATGGCATTAGGGTAGATAATATGGGAACCTCTAAGGACTATAGAGAGAATAGGAAGTGACAGTCTTCATTCTTCATGCCTAATCTGGGAAGGTTTCCTAAATGAGAAAATTTTTTTAGAATTAATTTTTATGGCTGTTATTTTTTTGTTTTACGTCACTTAAAATTTCCCCTGAATTCCTTTCCCTTCCCTCTCTCAGAAAGCCATACTATTTTACAAAGGTTAGTTTTTATTATTTTATTTTTATTTTTTTGCTTTTTGGTAAGGCAATTGGGGTTAAGTGACTTGCCCAGGGTCTCACAGCTAGTAAGTGTCAAGTGTCTGAGGCCGGATTTGAACTCATGTCCTCCTGACTCCAAGGCCAGAGCTCTATCCACTGTGCCACCTAGCTGCCCCAAACGTTAGTTTTTAAAAAGAAAAAAAGGAATATTCTGAAAGTATACGTGATGTTCTACAACTGCGGACCTCCCACCTCTGCAAAAAGGCGTGAGACAGCTGTCTCCAGAAGATGCTTGCAACAGACTTGGTAGACAATAGATGAGAGGTTGTACTAGGCATGTGTGACAACATGTAAGACTACTGAGAATGGAATGATCACAGGGATTTAGGAACACGTTTTCTTGAAATGATGCCATCAATGTTCATAAAGTAGCTTATGTCTGTCACCCTGCTTAAAAAGTCCTTTCAAATGTATTATTCTTTTGGTACTCCAGAAGGTTCTGTGAGGTAGAGATAGGCAGGCATGTCTACTCGACGCAGATGGGCAAGCAGCCTCAGAGGATAAGAAACTTGCCTGTGGTCGCATAGTTTGTGCATGGGACAGGCAAGACTGGAATCCAAGTCTTTTGACCCCCAGTCTAGTCCTTTCTCTCCATATCATACAGCCTTTCCTGAGTGTGCTCTTAATCTATCAATACTTTCTGGACCTATAGGCAGGGTCAGTTGGGAATTTATTGGGCAGAAGGCTCGTAGTAATGAAAGCAGAAGGTGCTTTCATAGATAGAGCCTGCATGCAAGGGAACAAAGACCAGACAATGGAATCTTTCTGGTGCCCAATGACAGGGAGAGCTGGTGGAGGACCTTAGAAGAAGATGTAACTAAAACTTCTGCTAATGAGCTTAATTTTTGTTTCAGAATTTTGGACTGACTGAAATGGAGATGGCAAGGTGAATGGTGAAATTATAAACTAGTAGAATCTTCTTGCATAAACTTTAGCAAACGGGAGAAATTTTTAAAAAAAATACTCTTTGACTCAATAATTTCATTGCTTAGCGTATGCCCTGGAAATATTATTGAAACAAACAAGAAAGAGCTATTAAGAGATTATTATAGAAATATCATTTGTTATTGCAGAAAATTGGAATCAACCTAAATATCCAGTGAGGGGAATGGTTAAATAAGTTGTGGTATGTTAATATAATGGAGTACAATAATGCTATTAAGATACACAAGGCATGAGGTAAATATTTTAAAAGCATGGAAAGAACTTGGTAAGATAATACAAAATTAAAAAAACAAAAAGAACCAAAAGAGGAGAGTGAATGCTAATAACGACTACAAAATAGGAAAAAAATGGACAAGCATGAAAGGACAAAGTATCCAGATGCTTTGAGAGGTATTAACTAAAAAGTGTTTATTTTATGTATTGAAATTCATTCATTACTTAAATATACTTAGTTAACTTAGTAACAGTAACAATAACAACTATAGCTAAGTTACTTAGTTATACAAAGTGTAACTGGTTATAGGACTGGGATCTGGATCTGTGATTTCATTGGATAAAGGCAACTCCTCAGGAAGGAAACTACCCAGGCAGGCCAGCACCTTCTATGAACTGCCTAGAGCACTGAGAGGTTAAGTAACTTGCCCAGGGTCACACAGCTCGCACTCATCAGAGACAGGTCTTGACCCCTAGATCTTCCTTGTTTCTAGTCCTAGCCGTTATGCCATGCTGTCTCTTCATAAATGATTGTGTTGATGTTCAATATTTATATATAATCATTTTTAAGGAGAAAGAACTGGAAGTATGGATATTAATAAAGAGACAGAAGTAATAGTGGCTTACTCTTAAGTCAGTAACATTTACTAAACACTTAGCACGTGTTAGGCATTATACTAAGTGCTGAGGATACAAAGACAGGTATAACTAAGGCATTGCTAATAAAAGAGAGAACATTCCACAATGGGAGATAATATGGAACAAAGATGATATATACAAAGAAGATGGTGAGCCTGGCTCATTTTTATAGGGTCTTTGTGTTGGAAAGAGTATTGAATGCATTTAGTCCAGACTTTTGCAGTGCAGGAATTCTTCCTCCCACATTTCTCACAGATGGTCATCTAGCTTCTGCTGCTGGAACACTTCCAGTGATGGGGCCCTTACATCCCTTCCATTGGTGAACAGTCCTACTCTTTCATGTGTCATTATGTTCAGCTTGAAATCTGTGTCACTGGAACTCTCAGCCAGTGGTTGCATCTGTGCCTTCTAAAACGACACATAATAAATCTATTCTCTCCCACAAGCCAGCTTTCAAATATTTTGAAAACATTCATAAAAATCCATTCTCCTAAACCTTCTTTTTTTTCTGAAGCTTTGGTCCAGAATCCTGGAGAGCATGCTGAGGAGTTTGGTCCAAGGATTCCAACCAGGCCAACTGTTAAATTTGAATAAAAGGGGTATCTACACTTCATCTTTGTACTGGGAGGGATTTGTTTTGGCCATTTTACAATGGAAGTTACCTATAAGCATTTCCTGCTTCATTGGCAAATATCAACTGAGGATCTTTGAAGAAAAGAATAACCTGGCTCCCCTCCCTCTATGTTCCATTCCTTTCACTTGATATTTTACTACCCTGCTCCCCTAATCCATCTCTGCCCAGCTACCTTTGGGTTGTGTTGTGAATTATGGGATTTGGCGTATATAATTTCACACATAATCTCCTGGCATAAGTTTAGAACAGGTCTGTGGTCTTTGTTCAGGCTAAAATTAATAACTGATCTAAAAGCAATCTGATGCTGCTGCAATCAGCATGTAATCAGGTTTGCATGCCAAGATCTGAAGGGCATTTTTCTTAGAAATGCTGTGAATTATAGAGGGATTTAGGCTAAATTAGAAGACTATGTCCATGTATCTTTTTTCTTTTTTTTTTAAATAATAGTTTATTTTTTTCCAATTACATGTAGAAATAGTTTTTAACATTCATTAAAAAAATTTTTTTTGAGTTCCAAATGTTCTCCCTCCTTCCCTAATGTCCCCCCTCCCTGAGATGTTAAGCAATTTGATATAGGCTATACATGTTCAGTCACGCAAAACATACTTCAATATTAGTTATGTTGTGAAAGAAGACACAGACAAAAAAAAAACCCCATAAAAATAAAGAAAATGAAAAGTAAAATGCTTTGATCTGCATTCAGACTCTATCAGTTCTTTCTCTGGAGGTGGATAACATTTTTCATCATAAGTCCTTTGGAATTGTTTTCAATCATTGTGTTGCAGAGAATAACTCAGTCATTCCCAGTTGATCATTGTATAATATTGCTGTTGCTGTGTACAACGTTCTCCTTGTTCTGCTCATTTCACTTTGCATCAGTTCGTGTATGTCTTCCCAGGTTTTTTCGGAAATCATCCTGCTTGTCATTTCTTATAGCATAATAGTATTCCATCACAATCATATGCCACAACTTGTTCAGCAATTCCTCAATTAATGAGCTTCCCCTCAATTTCCAATTCTTTGCCACCACAAAAAGAGCTGCTATAAATATTTTTGTACTTATAAGTCTTTTTCTTTTTGGGTATGCTGTTTTATAGCCCTTTGGTCGTAGTTCCAAATTGCTCTTCAGAATGGTTGGATCAGTTCACAACTCCATCAGCAGTGCATTAGTGTCCCAATTTTCCCATATCTTCTACAACATTTGTTAATTTCCTTTTCTGTCATATTAGCCAATCTGATACATGTGAGGTGGTACCTCAGAGTTATTTAATTTGCATTTCTCTAATTATTAGGGATTTAGAACATTTTTTCACATGACTATAGATCGCTTTGATTTCTTCTTCTGGAAACAGCCTGTTCCTATCCCTTGTATGTCCACGTTATCTTCCTTCTACTTCTTTCCCCACCTTAGTTTGTAAGCTCCTTGAAAATTGGGTATATGTTGTATCCCATCTTTTGATCTTCTCCAGGGCCTTGCACTTAGTAGGTGCTTAATGAATATTTATCTTTTTTGAATATTTATTTATTGTATTGCATTGAAACAAGCTGATTGCTTTTGTTGATGCCATAAAATATTGTTCATATGGATGGGTGTTTATTGTGCTAATCAGCTCTTTCTCAGCCACCAATTACTTGATTCTTTCCCAAGCCTTTGAAGAAGCACAGTTCAAAGAGATATTGAAACCATGTACATCTCCCTTCATAGATTCAGAGTTTTTTTCATTTGTTCTGTTGGAGTTGGTGAAAGGGCTGGGTGTACTGTTTAGAAGAGGCCAAGAACATCAAAAGGCCCCCAGCTGGAAAGTGTTCCTCCATTCAATCCTGAAGCATTTAATAGCCCAACTATGTAAAAGGACAGTGTGCAAAGTCACTAGCCAAAAGAGGATCTGCCCTCAAGGAGCTTCCAGTTTGGAGGAAGGAAAAGTGGAATGCAGATGTCAACAGATGAGTTCATACATGATTATTTGAAGAGGGATAGAAAACAAATACCTGAGGGAAATCAAAAAACACCTCTCAAGAAGTGACGCAAGCTGAATCTTGTAGCAACTTAGGAAGTCTAGGAAGGAGTGTGGTAAACAGACTGTGGAAGCAGCGAAATGGTATGGGGGATAGAACACTAGGCCTGGAGCCAGGAAGGGAGATCACATTTGGCTTCAGACCTTCCTTACTGTGTGACCCTGGGCAAGTCACTTCCCTTCTGTTTGCCTCAGTTTCTTCCACTGTAAAATGGTAAATAATAGCACCTCTCTCCTAGGGTTGTTGGGAGGATTAAATGAGATAATTGTAATGCTCTGTGCCTGGCACCTAGTAGGCACTATAGAAATGTTTATACCCTTTCCTTTTCGCTTGAAAAGTCAAAGAGTCAGTAGATGAATGAGTACTAACCGAACAGGAGTCTTGCAGTTTGGGTGGTTAGTAACAGGAGGGGAGCAGATGACAAGAGAATCTTACATCTCCGTGTAGGTACCTGAAGATTTCTCTGCTATGGGGGTCCTCTAAAGCCCAACTCAGAGACTGAGCCACCTCTAATTACAACAGAAATTTCCAAGAAACATTTATCCTTGTATAAACAGTATATCGAATGTTAGGTTTAGGGACAAATCATGCGTTTGTCAATGGCGCCTTTCAGACCAGATGCAAAGCTAAGGCTCAGACTAATTACTCCCATTAAAGATTCCCAAAGGTCCTTTTCCTAGGATTACAAGAGCCTCGAGGAGGAGTCTGAGAGCAGCAATTCCATTCTGTAGGCCAAATGCTCCTGCCTGGGAGCTTGGTTCTGGAAATTGTAATTTGGCTCCTCTGCAGCACTTTTTCCTCCCAAACATATTACAATTATTTTCACTAGTTATTCTCTTATGAGTGCCATGAGGTTTTGATGTCTTCTTTGAATGGAAAGCAAAAGAAACTAGGTCCAGAAAACTGATGTGACCTTTTTGAAGTCCCACAGGGAGCTCTTGGCAGAGTCAGGTTTCAGATATATAGTTCCTGAAGCCCAACCTGTTCCTTAACCCAATGAACTAAGCTATGCTTTTTTTTTTTAATTATCTGCATTTCGGTTTAAGTGTGAGGGTCTGTTTTGTGTTTTTGTGGATATATTTGTGTCATTGTTGTATTCCATTCCTGGATTATATACTAGATTATACCCAGGGCTTAATGCACTCTGATAATAACTTATTATTAATAACACTTTTATTATTAGTAATTGATTATTATATAATAATGTACTATTTTACATACATATTATAGATGTGTACTTTACTGCAGTGCAATGTGTTTTTGGAAAGGCAGCGAGGAATACTGGATAGAGGGGGAATTATGAAACCCTAGGTTCACATCCCAGCTTTAACACCTACTGGCTGTGCAGCCCTGGACAAGTCCCTTAACCTCTCTGAGCCCTTGGCTGCTCCATAGACTAAACTGAAGAGAAAGGGCAGCTAGATGGCACAGTAGATAGAGCTGGGGGCTTGGAGTCAGGAAGACCTGAGTTCAAATCCAGCCTTAGACACAAATCTTAGTATGTGTATGTATATGTGTGTACATATATACACACCTATGTGTATATATAATATCTATGTTTATATATACGCATGTAAGTGCTTTATAGACTTTAAAGTATGATACAAATATTAATTATTTATTATCATTATTATTATATTTGTAGGTGTTGAGGTGGCATAGTATACCATTTCTTTAAGACCAGGCTGTGGCTGCTGTAGTTTTCATGGTACTATGAAAAGTTTCCAGGGAATGGAGAACAGATCGTAGCTGGGCTTTCTAGTGCAGGGCATGAGGCCGGGCCAAGGAGAAACTCATGGGATGGAGAAATGGAGTTGGGCGGCCAGGTATATAGGCCTTAAAACTGATAGTGCCAGCTCTAGCCATGTTTAAAGGGAAAATCACCATCAAAATGGCCAGTCCTGGCACTTAAAGCCATGAAAGAGATTGTAGGAAGACCAGCCTGGCAGAGTAGAGGGACCCATGTGGAGGAAGAATCACGATTTAATTTGGAAATATGCAGGAGTCTAGAATGCCAGGTTGATGACTTTACTTTCAATACCAAAAACTAGGATGGACTCCCTAGGTTGCCTGAAAATTGACATGATGAAAAGATCATGTTAGATGTCCTAGAGTTTGAGTGATGTTGAGTGTAAATTATTTATTACAATGGAGACTGCTATCAAAGGTCTGTTACAAGGATTGATGGTGATCCTATTTTGAACTCTGAAATTTCAGAGCTTCAAGGCATTGCTTAAAGATCATTTAGTCCATGGATCACCAAACCTGATTGTAGGTGTGGAATCTTTTTTCTTAACCTCCTCATTATGGGTGGGGGGTCCTGGCAGTGCCATAGAGAAGAAAGCATACAAGATTTGGAGCCAGAAGATCTGAGTTTGATTCCCAGTGCAGCTGCCTTTGTGGCCTTGGGAAAGTCACTTCGACTCCTTGGGGTAAGGAGTTGTTTCCTTCTTTGTATTTTTATCATCAGCGCCAATCACAGCACCTGCTGCTTAATAAATGTTTGCCAACTTAGTGAATGAGCCTTAGTTTCATAAGACTGAAATTTGGAAGTGATCTAAGAAAGATAATCTAACCCAGCTTCTTCACCTTATAGCTGAGGAAACTGAGGCCCAAAGAGGTCAAGGAAATTGCCTCGTTTCACAAGAGCTCACTAGTAGAACTTTGAATCCTAAATCAAACACAACATGGTTAGGAGAGTAAATCTGCTCCCTTTCATTCCTCATCCTCCTCCCAAAAGGGAAAAAAAAATACCTTTATGAATTTCAGTATCAGTGGAGATAATTTTTGGATTATCTAGTCTTAGTATTTGTGAAAATTTGAAAGTTACATGTCCTGGCAGTCCCCACCTTTATGAAGCTTCAGTAACACTTTTACTTTGCCCTCTGTAGCTAGTTGACATCCATACCTCAATTTAAGTAACTTTTATCTATTTCTTTCTACCCAAGGTAGCTAGTTTGTGAAGTGGTTAGAGAGCTGGACCTAAAGTCAGAAAGGCTTGAGTTCAAATCTAACCTTAGATACTTACTAGCTGTGTGACCCTGGGCAAGTCATTTAACTTCTTTTTGCCAGTTTTTTCATCAGTCAAGTGGGGATAATAACAGCACCTACCTCCTAGGATAGTTGTGAGGATCAAATGAAATAATATTTGTAAAATACTTTGCACAGTGCCTGGCACATTGTTTCCTTTAATTTCCTCCTCAAATATTTCTTTTCTTCCTTCCTTCCTTCTTTCCTTCCATCTATCCATCAATGTCCAAGAGGGCAATAGTCGTCGTCTGATTAAGGACCGTATACATGTCTGTTTTAGCAACTTGATCAGTTTTTTAAAGCTTGTATTTTCTTCTAATGTCTTGGCAATTACTTTCCATAGAGGTGCGGAATGCTCTGTTGGCTGTCAGTCAGGTGTGGAGTTAGAGTGACTATTGGAATACATATTCATTATATTATATTAGATATATAATTGTAAAGTGTTTAGCACAGTAGCTGGCATGTAATGGTTGCTACTTAAATGCTTATTCTCTTCCCTTCCCCCTATACGGAGAGCTCCAGAAGGGAGATTTGTTTGCTAATATATTTTGAATTGTTGTCTGTACGGTCTGTTGGGATCTGTGACTAGGGCTCTTGCCATCTGTCCAGTTAGCAGATCTGGTGGCATTTGGAGTCTTCTCAAAATTCCTCATCTGGAACAGTTGCTCCTTTCTAGACACTGATGACCAGTTCAACAAACACCACACACTATCTTACATAAAACAGGCACTCGGTATCATAAAGGGGAGATTAAAAGATGCATAAGGAATTGTTCTTGTCCTCAGAAAGCTTAAAGTCTGATAACAAGGATCTTGGATTCCATTTAAACCAATTTCTAGCCAGAGAATAAGAACCTATAGAAGACATAGACCCAAGACAATGATTGGAGGACCTAAGGCCACTTACTGTGCAGCCAACATCTACTCTCTGACAATTCTTATTTTTACTCCAAATGTAAAACTTGTCAGATCCTCCCTAAATCTTAGTTACCTGCAGATGACCTTCCCGTGTCTCCATTTTTGTGTATTTCTAGGGTCCTTACCAATCCTAAGAACATTGGTCTAGTCTCTGTCCCCTCGGAGCACATCTTGTTACAAGATGTAATCAAGTCAACAAATATATATTAAGCATTTCCTTGATCCTGAAGTCAGAGATGGAGCTGACATGTTCTGACGTGATGAGATTAATAAGATTTAGAGCTAGAAGGGACTTTCCAGGACATTCAGCCCAACGACCTCATTTTGCAGATGAGGAAACTGAGTTCTAGAGAGGTTAAGTCATTTTTCCAAAGTGAGATAGGTAATAAATAGAAGAGTCAGGATTCAAACCCAGATCTTCTGCTTTGAAATCCCTTTTTTTCCTATAAGTTCTACTCAATATTTAGAATGGGAATTGGCAAGCTCTTTATTTATTTTTTTCACCTGTTCATGACTGGAAGTAGTGAGACCCATTTATTTCTATATGTACCACTGATCAATCTAAGGTGTAAGCACAGGAAAAGGGAAAAAGAAAAGCAATAGGAAAGAAAAGAAAGACTTCTAGGACCTTTTAGTTCACAGTTTAGCCTTTTACCTCATGTAAACATTTAATCTACAATAATCCCAAAAGTTAGTCATCTGGCCCTTTACTTTAATACTTTCAATACCAGGGAACTCCATTTTAAAAAATATCTTTAACTATTAGCAAAGTTTTCTGTTTGTTTGTTTGTTTTCCTATACTGAGCCTAAATCCAGCCCCTTAGAGCTTTTACCCTTGGTCCCTAATTCCTTTCTGTGGAACAACAAAGAATTGCTTTTCTTTTCTGTGTGACAGATATCTGAAAAAAAATGTCCTGTCTCTCATGCTTCTGTGTCTTCACCAGGGCTAAACATTTCTTTCAGCCATTTCTGCCAGGACTTGATGACAGACTTGTTCCCCATCCTGATCCCCCTTCTCTGGGTGTATTAGATTGTGGTCACATTTTAAGCCTCTCCTTTAAAATGGGGTGCCTCATTGCATATAATATTCTGGAGGTGGAAACAAGCCCAAAGCATGGTGGGAATATTATCTCACTTGTGCTGGATACCATTCTTCTTTTATCCCAGTCTTTTAAAAATAGCATGAACTTTTTTGGAAACCACATCACACTATTGACTCACGTTGTACTTTAAGCCCATTAGTAAGTAATGCATTACCTTTTTAGCATGAACTTTCATTAAACAAGATCTTGTTCACCCTCTGCTTTGTGAGTTGGATTTTTTGCACCTAAATTTAGGAGTGTTCATTCATCGCTATTCAATTTTATAATCACCATTTTTTTTCATGCTAATTTTGTCATCTAATGAAGCTGGAAGAGATAGTTAATGTGTCATATGTAAATGTGATATGTGCCTTCCAGGTTTTCAAGTCTAATGAAAGTGTTGGCCGGGACAAGGTTGTAGCTATGTGGCACACTTCCATTTGACACTGATCCATTACTACTGGAGGTGATGGTTCAGCCAACTATACCTCTCCTGAACAACTATTTTTCAACCCGCGTTTTTTTCTTTAAGTCAGGTCAACAAACAATTATTAAGCACCTACTATTTACCAGGCACTGTGCTAAGTGCTGGAGATACAAAAAGGGGGGGTGTCATAAAACAGTCTGTGCTAGGGATGGGGAACCTGTGACCTCGAGGCCCCATGTGGCCCTCTAGATCCTCGAGTGTGGCCCTTTGACTGAGCTCTCAGGTAGCTCACAATCTAATGGGGAAGACAACATGCAAACAACCATTTACAAAGGGTTTTCTTGGTAGAGATACTGGAGTCATTTGCTATTTCCTTCTCCAATTCATTTTACAGATGAGGATACTGAAGCCAACAGGGTTAAGTGACTTGCTCAGGGTCACACAGCTAGGAAGTATCTGAGGCCAGATTTGAACCCAGGAAGGTGAATCTTCTTGACTTCGGGCCCAGCACTCCATTCACTGCGCCATCTAGCTGCCTTCAGTGTCCTCTCCCTTCCACAATTGCATCCAGTAGCCTCTCTAGAACTGCCCATCTATACTGAGTATGCGTTGGGTTTATCATCTCAGAGCCAGGCTTCTATATCCCCAACCCCCCAGGAGGTGGGGTGGTTCTTCTTTAATGCCATTGGCACAAATCTTCTCCTGACCCATTTTTAGCCAAAAGTGACAAATGCCCTAATTTCATTTAGCTAATTAATATCAATCAACATTTAAAAGAGATAATTACTTTGAAGCTATAGAAGCAGAGAAGTGCGAACATTTCTATCCCAGCAGCTTGAAGGCACACTCTCCCCTATTCCACCTCCTCACTGAGGAGAGTGGCCTAACTCTTAGCCAAGTGACTACGTAACCTTCATCCCACCAGGTCTGTGTCCAAATGTGGCATTCCTGTGGGATGAGTGCTTCAGGACACCAGTGCTGGGCCACCCGAAAAACCTAGAAAGGACTTGAGACCTGCCAAATAGGCAACTTGTTCTACTGAACTTCCAACATTCAAAAGGTCATAGCCTCAAATCCCTTTGAAAATGAAAAAGATGATGAGGCAGGGAAAAATTGAGAACCATATTCCCTGGGCCATCTGTCCACCTCAGAAGTGGGGAAGGTCTGAGGCTGCTCCCCTTGTACCATTGGTTTTCTGTGGACATTGTCTGGCATCAAGAAATCAGCTCAAGGAAAGAGACCAAATCCAAGAGAGGATGAGGCCAATGAGAGCCTTTGGAAGCCTCCCCCAGTTCTGGCTGTGCAGCTGACACCAGTCAAAAAGGCTTCCATTTACCACGTGGTTCGCAAACTGGAAGCAGGTAAAGAGTGTGCACTTGCATGACATGCCATCATGACTCTGCTGGTCTCACCAGCCTTTTCCAAATAGAGAACTGCATTAGCCAAGCACACTCTGCCAGGCTCCTAAGGACTAGTCCCCCCTTACACCATTATACATCGTAGGAATAAAGACATATGCAGGAAAGGGGGATGTTTTCAGTTACTGCTAGCTCAGAGAAGAACTGTTTCCAAAATTGTTAAAGCAGGTAGCCTTTACTCTGTTTAAAGTGGCTTCTTTACTGCGTGATAAACATTTGATTCTCAGTCTTGCTTCCACATCTGAAAGCCTTCCCTAGATGATGCAGTAGATAGAGCACTGGACCTGAAGTCAGGAAGATCAGAGTTCAAATCCTGCCTCAGACACTTCCTAGCTGTGTGACCCTGGGCAAGACCCTTAACCTCTGTTTTCTGAGCTGTAATATGGGGACAACAGGGTTGTTGTGAGGATCAAATGAGATATTCGGTAAGTGCTTAGCACATAGTAGGTAAATAAATGCTTATTTTCCCCCCTCCTTCCTTTCTAAGTCTTGTCCTTCTTGTAAGCACTAACTGAAGTCCATTCTTCTCTGTGAAGAGTTTTTGCTTTAGTCTTTAGTGATTTCCTTTGCTTTCAAACTCCTGCAAGTCTCTCAACGTTCTTGTGTGGGGCCTTTCGAGCTCCATTTCTGAAACTCTTCATTTTCCAGAGATCGGTGGTACTGAAACAATAGGCATTTCTTTGGCACGTTTTAACTTGTGCAATTGGAGGTATTTAACTTGAGATATCCATAAAGACTGGGTAGGCCTCAGGGAGCAAACATACAGCCAGGTCACAGTCAACATATAAGTAAGATCTCTGGAGAGGCAGGCTCTGCTTCCAACTTCACCATCACAGTGACATCTGGGCCTGGGAAAGATAACCTTTAACCCCCAGCAGGAAGAGGGAGAGAATGATCCAGCAACTGGCAACCCCTCCCCCCCTTCCCCCAACACCCAGGTTAGGCTGGGCCCTGGCCTTTCCTCCCAGTTTGGTGCAGGTATACCTGGGTTCTGTTGTACACTGAGGACTGCTGTGCAGGATAAGGTCAGATGTACTAGAGAGAGAGGCGAGCTTTCATTCAGTTCTGTCCAATTGGTTTCCTACATCTGATGCTACCAATCAATGAGGCTGCTTTGGGCATGGAATTTTACGGCCAGATCTGGGGTGCTTCAGGAAATGGGCAAGGCCCAAGGACCCAGGAGGCAGAAGGGCATGTGTTGAAGAGGTACAACTTGTAACAAGAAAAGCCATGTTCAGGAAGCCAGAGGTTTTTCTGGCTTTCACCGCAGTTTCAAAGTCAGATTGCAATTTGTTTCCTGTGATTTTTTTTTTTTCTGTGTAGGGAGGCTCCCCACCGGAGAAACTCCCTGAACCAGTGCAGACCTGTAACTGTTTTATAACTTAAAGTCTTGGAGTCGACTGTGGCCCTTGTCCAGGGTCCCACAGTGAGCCATTATATATGAGAACAAGGATTTGGACCCAGGTCTTCCTGACTTCAGGGCCAACGCTAGCCATCATACCACACTCCTCTGAAGCCTCTATCAGTAAGCTAATTTTATTATGACTCTCTTGAAGTCTATTTCTCTTCACGAATACTTATTCTTCCCTGTACATTATTTTCTGAATGACAGAAGACTAATATGATTTAGGAGGGCAATCAGCCCAGGTTTAAAACTCTGGTCTATACTATGTTGACTTTTCTACTGTCTATACAGTTGGAACGGCATCCAGCAATTTGAAACTGTACATTTTATGAGAGACAGCATGCTACAGTGAGTGGAGGCAAGACTGGCCTTGAATTCTGGAAGGTCCTTCAAACCTTTGCTCTGACACACATTAATCCTGTCACCTCTGGGAAGTCACTGATTTACCTAGCAGTGCCCTGAGGCAACTCTCCAAGACCTTTTGAGATGGAGGTTGCAGCCTTGCCAAATGGAGTTCCCTTTGTTTTCAGTCCTGTCTGACTCTAGGTGACCCTGTTTGAGGTTTTCTTGGCAAAGATACTGGAGTGGTTCCTTCTCCAGTGGAGTTCCTGCACCAATAGAATCACAAGTCTAGACCAAACCAGAAAATATTATTCAGGTCTGCCCAATTAGACTGTATGCTCCTTGAGGGGTAGCAAGCAAACCTCATCCTCACAGCACTAAATTCAGTGCGAAGTATATGGAATACACTCAGCAAATATTTAGTTGATTAAAATTTTGATTGAGCTACTTGCTTTTTATAGTATTAAAAGTCTGAGAAATGAATTTTATCTTTATTTAAATAAATTCACCGTGTTTTATTGGGTGTTAATCTCTCTCCTTGGGTCATCTAGCCTATAATTCTGTCGCCATAATAGCCAACTAATCAGGCACAGAGTTATACCAAATAAACCAAGCTCTATCTATTTTGCCATTGGTTCAATCATTTTCTATCATGTTCGACTCTTCACGATCCCATTTGGGAATTTTTTTTTTAGCTTTGAAAATGATGTATAGTATTTATTACATATTTTTTCAAAAAAGTAAACCGTGAAAATGGAAATTCATGTTTTTATATTGAATCCTCTTCTTTTTTTCCCCATTTAATATTATTTTACTTTTTAATCATATTGAACATATTTCATTTGAGATTTTCTTGACATAGATACTGGACTGTTTTGCTTTTGCTTCTCCAGCTCATTTACAGATAAGGAAACTTGAGGCAAACAGGGTTAAGTGACTCACTCATACAGCCAGTAAGTGTCTGAGGCCAGATTTGAACTCAGGGAGTAAGTCTTCCTGACTCCAGGACCAGCACTTTGTGCACTGTAGCGCCACCTAGCTACACCTAATGCAAACTGTTTTACCATAGGGCTATTCAATAGTGCTTGGCATGAAACTGTCAAGTCTAATTTTCCTTTATGGAGTCATTTAAGCTTCTGGGGGAAAGCCAAAATCTCATTGTTTCCTACCTTCTTGCCTGATTTTCCTTTCCCCAGGGAGCTCCTATGCTTCTGTTTTTACCAGGGACACTTAGATGAAATTATTCCTTATTAGGAAAGCCGAGAAAGAGTTTCTAACCACGGGCAGGGGGATGGGGGTGGGGGAGGACGACTTTTCTAAAATTGCTCTTTGCGTGGTTGTGTTTTTTCTTTTTTTTTTTCCCAGGCAATTGGGGTTAAGTGACTTGCCCAGGGTCACACAGCTAGTAAATGTCAAGTGTTTGGTCTGAGGCCGGATTTGAACTCAGGTCCTCCTGACTTCAGGGCCAGTGCTCTATCCACTGCGCCACCTAGCTGCCCCTGTGGTTGTGTTTATTCCTAGAAATGTTTCTTTGCCAGATGACCATCAACACTAGGTAATAGTTGTCCCAAATCTCCAGGGAATTGTGCCCTGTTATCTTAATTTCCCCTTTTGCAGTCATTTCTGGATTGTTCTGATTGCAGCAAAGACTTTACCACCCACTCATTATTCATTCATGACTATTTTCCATGGACTTGGGCAAGTCACTTAAGGAAGGGAAAAAAATAAATTATTTGCAGGCAACTCTTGATGATGTCTACTTAATCATCTTCAGTGTCTTGGCATTTGATCACCAAACTTGGTAGCGACCCACTAAGAGGCTTGGAACCTACCATTGTTTCTTTGCAAAAATCTTCTTGCTCAGAAATATTCAGTGGCTCCCTTTTGCTTGGATTTCTTAACCTGGCATCAACACCCTGTGCAATCTGGCCCCCACCTCTTTCCAACCGTATCTTAAGGCTATTTTCCATGCTTCAGCAAACCTAAACTACTTTGCTCCCTGAATACACTCTGCACTTCACCTTGCTTTGGGTCATTCCCAAATGAAACTTTAGTCTATTCTCCTTCCCTCTCTTTTCCACTTGAATACCTCCATAGCCTTTAAAAGCCCAAGTCAAATGCATCTCCTCCAGAAAGCTTGTTTCCCTCCCCCTCAGGCCTCACATATGACTTATCGTCAATATAATTATCTTGATGTTTTTATTTCTCTCTTTGAGGCTCTAAACTTGAAGACAGAGCCAGAGCTATATCTTATCCAAACTTTATCTCTTCTAGTGCCAAGTACAGTACTTTGAACAGGGCATTTATGTATCTTTTATATATTTGAACTTCTATCATGCCAGGTCTATGTCATTAGAGTTTTGTGCCATCTAGCCAAGTTCTTCTAACTGTGGCACATACGCATTCGGCATGGTTGCTCCCGTACCTACATTTTCTCCTGCCCTCATTAATGAAGGAGGGTTTTAGTTCGTCTACATTTGCATTTTTTGGGGGGTGGGGATTACTGTTGCAATGTATTCATGCAGATAACAAAGACTTGCTTGTTTTTGGGAAGAATAGTTATGTAACTTAAGTTTTGTGAGTTTTTTTTTTAAAAAGAGGACTTTATCAAAATTATATTTTAAATGTGCTAAGCATGTTTGCCATTTAAAATAACCCCACAATTAATATTTTTATAAAACTAACTACTGTGCCTGGCACGTAGTAAGTGCTTAATAAATGCTGGTTTTACTTTAGATGTTTTGTGCACTTGGATTTTTTTTTAATATTGGGTTTATATAAGCAGAGAATACTTGAACTAACATGATCAAGAATGCATTTAAAATGATTACTAAATTGTTATTGCTAGAGAGGGCCTTACAGGTAATCCAGTACAGCCTCCTCTCGAAGGCGGCTTTATGAAGTAATCAAGGTGCCCAGCATCACATGTCCGGCTCAGTGGCAGACCTCTGTATCTATTTCTGACTCCCATTCCAGGGCTTTTGGTCTCTCTCATTATATTAATTCTCCCCAAAACAACACAAGGTCCTTGAGGGCAGGCACTGTTCCCTTTTTCTCTATGTGTTCCCAGCACAGTGTGGTACTCAAAGTAAGTGTGTAATAAAGATTTGTTGGATCAAATCAGATCCATTTGAACTGTATCTTCATTTTCCAGTCTCTGTGATGAGTGTAAGACTTACCCCACTAGGATACTGTCAAGATCTAGTTATACAACATGTGGAAATGCTTTAGAAGAATCTCAAAGTGCCCCAGGTGCCTCGTGCTGCTCTGAAAGGAAAGAACTCTTCATGTGGATGCCAGGACAGGGCTCAGAGTGCCAGCTCTGACCCCAGCTAGCTTTTCAACCTTGTGAAAGGCTATTGACCTCGCTTGGCCTCAGTTTCTTCCTCTGTAGAATGAAAGGGTTAGACTAGATGATTTCTCCCAGCTCTAAAATCCCATGAACCTCTGATCAGTTTCTGGCTTTTTCTTACTAATCGTCTTTTCTTACTTATCTTCTGGCCCTCCCTTATTGAGTGGTTCTCTTTAGCTTTCATTTACATATTACTTAGGATAAAAAGAGATAAGGCTACTAATGGAGGTCCTGGTAGACCTGGAGATGTCCTCTGGGGTCATTTTAGAAGAATTCCTACTAGAGAGAATTCTGCATCTAGATAGCACAGGGAGCTGGAATGTGGTGGGAGCTTTGTTTATCCTGAATGCTTTATTGGGTTTGGGAGATCTGTGACCTATTAAGTTTCCAGAAGGACTCCTAGGATGAAATGAACAAGAGAGTTGAATTAGAGAGGAGATAATCTTTTTGCTGGGGAAGGGAAAAAAGGAATGTTAATCATTTCTCCTCAATTCCTCAGCTAATTTATGCCAACATTGTGTAGCTAACTAAAAGGTATTTTTGTTTGGTTCCTCCCTTCCCTCCCCCTACCCCAATGGATTGAGATCCCCATTGATAGAGTAATAGGATTTAGATCTGGAAAGACTCTAGGGATCATATCTCCAACTCCCTCATTTCATGTCCCTTTTCAATTTTTTTTATTTTAGAAAATATTTTATTTGTTTTAATCAAGTGAAATTCACCTTTTTTACCCTCCAACCTGACCATTTCCTGCCACCCTCCAGTTGAGAACACAAGAAAAATAAAACCCCTTAAAGTATGTATAGTCAGTCAAAACAAATGTCCACATTGGCCATGTTGAAAAAAAATATTTATCTCATTCTACATTTTGAATCCTTCACTGCTCCATCATGAGATGGGTAGTATGTTTCATCATTAGTCTTTGGAATTGTGGCTGGTTCTTATGCTGATAAGAGATCAGCACAATATACAATTAAAATACAGTAATCAATAAATCCATTCCCCAATTTGTGGGCACTCCCTCAGATTCTCATTCTTTGCTACCTCAAAAAGCCATAAATATTTTTGTATATCCTTAGATTTTGTTTTGCTTTGCACTAATCCTTCCCCTAATCCATCTTCCATCAAATTTCCCCTCCCTCCTATTTACAAATATATTTTTGCATCCAATCTCTCTTCTCTTCTCTTCTCTCTCTATCTCCCTCCTTCCCCCTCTGCCTCCTTCCCTCTCTTTCTCTCTCTCTCTATCTCAATCTCTCTCTCTCTCTCTCTCTCTCTCTCTCTCTCTCTCTCCCTCCCTCCTTCCCCCTCTGCCTCTTTCCCTTTCTCTCTCTCTCTCTCTCTCTCACTATCTCACTCTTCTTCCTTCTTTTGACCAGTTCCAATGAGAATGTGGTTCAAGTGTCAGCCATTCCCCTGTGCCCCTTTTCCTTGTTTGTATAGAGATCTACTTGCACACACTGATTACGTGAGACAATTTAACCTTCTTTCTTTTGCCCCCACTCCCAGGATGTTCTCCCCATTTTTCTTGCCCATTCTTTTCTAAAGATCATCAAGACATAATAGAATCACTGTCAAGCTTTGTCTAATTGGACTCTCTCTGTGGCTGCTGATGATGATGGAGGTCTAAGGGAGCCATGTGTCATCTCCCCATGTGTGAATGTATCCGCAGTTCTTTCTTGTTCTGTCTCTTCTCATTGTTCATTCATGTTTACCTGTTTCTGTTTATCTGCGCTTCTTCATCTGAACTTCAAAGTTTCTACACAGCTGTGGTCTTTCTGTCCAGAATACTTGGAAGTCTTCTATTGCATTAAAGGTCTTCTTTTCCCTCTATAGCATTAGACTCAGTTTCCCTGATTGAGTTGTTCTTGGCTGGAAGCCTCTATCATTTGCCATCTGGAATATCATATCCTAAGGTTCTTTCTCCTTTATAGTGGTGGCTGCTAAATCATGTGTGATCCTGACGGTGGCTCCTTGGTGCTTGAATTCTTTCTTTCTGGTTTCTTACTGTATTTTTTCTTTGACTCTGAAACTCTAGATTTTAACTATGATGTTTCTGAGAGTTTGCATTTTGCAGGATTGTTTTCTTAAGATTAGTATGAAGTTGCATGATTATTTAGCAGCTTGGCCGCATAGCGAATAGAGGGGCTGGACTCAGATTCTGGAAACTCTGAGTTCATATCCTGTCTCAGACACTTCCTGGGTGATCCTGGGCAAATCATTTAACCTCTCTTGGCCTCAGTTTCCTCATCTGTAAAATGAGGATAATAACATTTACTTCCTGGAGTTATTATGGGAATCATTGAGATAATACTTGCAAAGTGCTTTGCAAACCTGAAAGTGTTATATCAATGTAAGCTATTATTAAATTTTTCTGTTTTGTTTTGCATTTTTCCTTTTGCATTTTTGATAGCTTCTTCCCTGTCTTTTACTTAGGGCTGTCTTTAAACACTTCGGATTGCCCTAAATCCTATGCAAAAGAATTTGATCAGGGCCTTTGATTTAAAATGGTTAAGGACAACATGCAAATGTAGTGTGTCCATTATGTGGAACTTGAAAATTTGCATTTTTTTCAACTATAACAAATGGTTTGGGTGAGAACTTGTTACCAATTAAAAGGCTGTACCAAAATTGGTACAAATGGTAGTAAGTAATAGCATCACCAGCTTGTGAATGACTCAGATATTTGGGGTTACTTGACGCACCAACAAATGCCAACATTTGTCAAAGTAGTAAATCTGACACAGCAAACCAAAATAGTATGTTTCAAATAGAACAATTATGTAGTATGCAGACCAGGAAGGAGATTTAGTGGTTATTGTGGAACAATCCTTAAAGCCACCATCCCATAAGATGGCAGCGCTGAAGAAAGGAAACCATACTTTATATGAAAACAGAAGTTGTCCATGTTCATGTGTGTGCATGTACACGCACGCACACGCAAGCACACACACACACACACACACACACACACACACACACTGACTTTAAGTCCAGTCTCTTCCCACTATATCAGGATGCCATCAGAGGGAATATCTATAAATCAGGATTGCAAGCTTTTTCAGTTTTGTACTTCCCTCATCTCCACATACTCTGTGATCCAGTGATACTTTTTACTGTCTCTCACACACAGCCCTTCATCTCCTGGCTCCAGGTCTTTGCTCTGGATATCCTCTCTGCCTGAAATGCTCTCCCTCCTGACCTCAGCCTTTGCTCCCCTGGCTTCCTTCAAGACTAAATTGAAATCCTACCTTCTGCATGAGGCCTTTCCTAGGGAGGTTATCTTCCCTTTGTATTTCTGTGGAAATGATTGTATCAAACTACACTATGGTTTTATTTTTACAATGTGCCTTCTCGGAACATTTTAGAGATTCTTCCCTCAGAAAAAGTATTTTCAAACTCAAGTTCCCTGCCCATTCTGGAGTCTCAGCCAAAAATGTAATCTCATCTTCAGTATGAGAAATGACAGAAGCACTATTTTTTTCACACGCTGCATTGCTATCTCTTTTTCAACTTGGCTAGAAACTGCTTTGGGTTTGAAGCACCCCCCTGGCCTAAAGGGCCCCAGACCCTACCCTCCCACCTGCTATTCCCTACCACCTTTCTCTCCACATTGGCACTGCCTGTAGACATGCAGCTTGCCTCATTCCTTACCAAAAAATGGAGGCCATTCACTGAGAGCTCCCTCTTCTCCCCTTGTCCATATCTCACATCACTCATATGTCATCCCCCAAGATCCCTGTCCCCTTTCCTTGCCAAGACAAACCTTGTACATGCACAAGTGGTCCCATCCCCTCTATCTTCACTAGCACAACCATTACAACCATTCTTATCTCCACCCTTTTTTTGTAGTTTTCAACCCTTCCCTATCTATTGGCTTCTTCCTTTCTGCTTATAAATACACCCATGTATCCCCTGTCCTTAAAAATCCCTCTTATTCTGACTATCCCTACTATCTGAGGTCCTATATCTCTCCTCCCCTACTCATCTGCACTCACTGCCTCTACTTCTTCTCTTCTCACTGGATTCTAAACTCTCTGATCTCACCATCCAACTGAAACTGCTCTCTCTCAAGTTACCAGTAATCTCCTCATTGCGGACTCTAATGGCCTTTTCTCAGTCCTCGTTGTTCTCGAAGTCTCTGCAGCCTTTGACCTTCAGTCACCCCCTGGTCCTGTGTATTCTTTTTTCACTAGCTCTTCTATATGACCCTGGGTCTCCTCTTACCTGTCTAGCCATTCCTTCCCAGTCAGTCTCCTTGGCTGGATCTTCATCCGGGTCTCACCTTGTACCTCTTCTCGCACCCTCGGTTCACCCATTCAAGACGTTGCCAACTCTTGTTATCTCCA